>NC_054535.1:89960357-90329732 GCF_017654505.1 Polyodon spathula | reverse complement strand
CTCAGTTGTTAATAAAGAATTGCTTGGTACGGACTTTAATTTCAGTACAAAGTGATGCAAGGTTATGCTGAAGACTTTTGTTCCTTTGGCTGCATAAGAATGATTCTAATAGAATAACTGTCAATTTTAAAGTTATATATATAACTATATAAAATTGAAAAAAATAGTTCCACTTTATTGTATAAAATATATATATATTTCCAGAGAGATAGACATATATATATATATATATTATATATATATATATATATATATATATATATATATATATAGTACCAGTCAAAAGTTTGAGTACACCTGCTTGAAACCAGGTTTGTCATGATTTTGTCATGCTTTTAACTGTATAAACTTGTCTATAAACACTTAATATTTCATTATATTATATGAGTATTTATATAAGCTGATAATCATAAGTGAATTGCATTCAAAAATTTTAGTTTTAAATGAAAATGTAAATCCTGTCAATTTCAGTGAAATGGTCACCCAAAGCAAGGGGATTTCAGTATGAAGCCCAAATCAGTTAAAAGTCTGAATTGTGTATAACACGGTGTTAGAACACTGGCCTAAGTATAAAAGCGTCTTTGTTAGATGTTCTCTGAGTTAACTAGCATGTTCCCTAATTAACCTTTTGTCACCAATTATTGTTAACAGGTGAGGTTCCATGATTACTATAAACATAGGTAGAATAGGCACAAGTTTGTCATTCCTGAAAGTAACTGGAAGAATTGCTGCAAAGAAACCATTGTTAAGAGTGCAGAATAAGAGGAAGAGACTTGCCTGGGCCAAAAAACACAGAAACTGGACAGAGGAGTGGAGTGGAAGGAAGGAGTGGAAGTTGGTCTTATGGACCGATGAGTCAAAATTTGAAATATTTGGGTCCAACCGCCGAGTATTTGTAAGATGCAGAAAGGGTGAGCGCATGAGTTCTGCATGTGTGGTTCCCACTGTCAAGCATGGAGGAGGCAGTGTCATGGTCTGGGGTTGCTTTGTTGGTGACAGAGTTAGTGATCTTTACCAAGTCCATGGCAAGCTCAAGCAGCATGGCTATCATAGCATACTTCAGAGGCATGCCATTCTATCAGGATCATGGCTAGTTGGGCAGTCCTTCATTCTTCAGCAAGATAATGACCCGAAACACATCTCAACATTGTGCAAGAACTATCTGGTGAAGAAGGAAAGGGAAGGACAACTCAATCTAATGACCTGGTCTACCCAGTCTCCAGACCTCAATCCTGTAGAACTTGTATGGGACGAACTGGACAGAAGAGTCAAAGCAAAGCTACCCACAAGTGCCCTACATCTCTGGGAATTGCTGCAGAAGAGCTGGGAAGAAATGTAGGGTGATTTCCTGCTGTAACTTGTTAACCGAATGCCTCGTGTTAGTGAGGCTGTTATAAAGGCAAAGGGTGGCTATTTTGAGAATCCAAGATTTAAAGGCAATTTCCAATTTTCTTGAACATTGCTTTGATACTCCTTATGTTTGGTTTTGTATATTGTAACATGTGTTTTCATTTTCAAGTATTTACAGAAACGTATACGACATAAAACATGGTCAATTATGAAAAAACTTAGTTTCCAGCAAGTGTACTCAAACTTTTGACTGGTACTTTATATATTCCTTTTCAGCTATCCCAGTCCATGCCTATGATGGAGAAAATGAAATGGTTGAGAGGGAAACTGTTGAGCAGGAAACAGCTGAGCGTGAAGACCAAGAAAAAGAAGTGCCTGTGATTTTAGACGGAGTAAAGGATGGAATAGAGGACCGATGGCACAGATTCCTCACCTTTGCATTAAATAAGTTAACTGGTGGTACTGCAAAGGCCCAGCGAGAGAAACACCGAACTAAAAATAAACACAATCAGGATCGATTTAATGTTCTTTTTAAAGCCCTATACACAAAATGAGCCAGAGAGAGAGAGAGAAATACAGTGAGCTGTATCATGAATAACCACACCAAACCAAACCACACTACACTGAACTACAAACGCTGACTCCTTTCGCACTCTTTCCTCTCTCTTAAGTGATAAGACCCAACCGGTTTAAATAAGATAACAATTTAGGCAGTTGTGAACTACACTGCAGTCCTACACACCAATCAAAAGTGCAATAATATATTACCAACAAAACAAACACTAGATTATAAATATGAACGTATAAACACCACCAAAATTAGTGAAATTATAAAACATAAAGTGAACATAAAGTGAGACATTCATGTGATTGAAGAGTGAATTAATTCAGCCATTCTCAAAACATATGACAAAGTACAATGATACCATCTGCTTGACAAACAGCTTATCTTCCAACATGAAAACAACTCTGTGGCAGAGCAGAGCTCTGCCCTTTTTTAGATTGACAGGGATGGGGTTAAATTCCCCTACCTGTCTGGGTTTATTGTGTTCAGGAGGCTGGGGTTGATTAGAGTAATTAACGATCAATCAGCACCCAGCCACCTGACATAAAAGGAGGCCTCAGCTTCCCATTAAGGAGAGGAGGGAGCTGAGGAAGAAAGCTGGTGTTTGTGCTTGCTATTTTTTGGTTTGCTGTTTTGGTTTTTGTATTTTCTGATCCACTGAAGGCATCGCCTAGCCTGAAAATTTTTGTAAGTCTTGTTTTGTGCTTTTCTATTTTTGCTTAAATACCTTTGTACCTTTGTGCCCTTTTATTTTGTGTTTACTAGTTAATGAAAGTATTATTTTTGAACTGTGGTCTGTCTCTGGACCTCTATCCACTTGCCAGCTTGTCACAGTTGGAGTTAGAGGTGGGATATAGTGCCTCCAGGAGGCCCAGAGACAGACTACAGTTCAAAAATAATTACTTTTATTAACAAGTACACACAAAATAAAAGGGCACAAGGGCAAAAACAAAGGTATTTATGCACAAATGGAAAAACATAAAATGAGACTTATAAAATAAAGGTTTCCAGGCTGGGTGATGCCTTGACTGGATCAGAAAATACAAAAATCAAAAAATAACAAGCAAGCACAAACACCAGAACTGCTTGGCTAATCTAAAAAAAGCTGCAGCCAAACATTGTGTATCCAGTCTGTCTGAGCTGAAGGAAACATGCAAGACAGAATGGGCACAGATTTCACCAACATGATGTAAAATGCTGGTTTATCATAAAAACTGTAATACAAGCAAAAGAACAACACACAAAATAGTAAAGCAGGGGCACCAATATTTTTGTCATGAATGAATACATTTAAATGAAATACGTTTTTGTTTTTTTGATTATTTGTTAAATTACTAGAAATTGTGTATTTTGCTTTTGATGTTATTAAAATGTGGTCAATTGACTAAATCCTTGTCCTTAATCTGTTACCTTGAATTATGGTATAATAAGCATAGGTTGCCAATACTTTTGTTTGCGACTGTTCGTGCTGTTTGAGGATTGTGTATACACAAAGTTAAAGTGAAGCAGTGAACTATGTACAACATCTGCATAGTGTCATCCATACAAAGTATTAAATGGATAATGATGGGACTCGCTAGCCTAAACATGTAAACCTCTGGGCAAAGGAATATATGATAGCACTTCAGTTTTTTGACCTGGTCTGACCATAGTTGCATGAGAAAATCCTAAATGATGAGACACATTTCTATTTTTTTTTTTTTTTTTAAATGAAGGTTAATCCATTAGAACATTCTATATAAATCTCTGCAATGAAGACAGGCATCAGTGGCATTGTGAGCTAAACAAATAATACAAAAAGATGTTCTGCGTCAGCCACAGTGTACATTGCACTGCCTGCTGCAAATTACATTTTCTGCATATCTGCAGTGAAGCTGATAGACAGTAAAGAATAGAAGACTTAAAATATTTACTTTAGAGCAGTATGCCCAAAATACTGGTTTCTGGCTCACCTCCAGAGCTACACCTTACCAGAGGAGACAGAAATGATGACAGTGCTATGATGTGCTATAAACAGATATGCTATGGTTTGACTGTGGCACAACACCTTAAGATTGCACTGCGTCTAGGAATTCGGGGGACATATTCTATCCCGGTGGCATTAAGCCTGGGCCCGGGACTTGATCTTTACATTTCGGGACTGTTCCACACAATTAGGGACGGGTGGTTACCCTAATGCAGATGGAATGACATTGACCGTGGATATAGTATTTACCAGTTAGTTGCATAATGCCAGATGTGTTCAATATACTATACAAAACATTTTATTTTGCAATTGCAAAAACAAATATTTTTACAGAACAAATTAGATTAACAATATTTTGAACCTTTATATGTAACCATAAAGTAGACTGAAAAGTTGACCACAAAACTATCCTCCCCTTGAGGAAATAATGCTTAAAGACCTTTCAGAATTAAGACTTAAAAAAAAATAAAAAAAATCTCTTGATCCATTTCACTCTTGTGGCAAACAGAACTCCGCTTATAGTCCTATTGTATGAAATACAGAAACTGCTGCAGGGATAATCTTTCACCTGCACAGGATGAGTAGCACTACAGTTAAAATGCGGAGACCAGCTCAGTGCATTTAAGCACTATGCCTTAATACGGAGACCCAGGGAACTCTTGTACTATTTCGCCTGGGAGGAGATTTAGATTTGTGATGGGAATGTGATATCAATCTTGACCGTGTGTACACCAACTTTGATTTTGGTATGTTCCTCCTGCAGAAAGTATGTGATCAGAATCGTAGGTAATGATTCTACCTGTCTGTCTGCCTGCCTGCCAGTATGTGTTTATAGTTCAAGAGCTTAACAACGCAAACAGTACTTGAGCCGCCCAAGTCCTGTTGTGTGATGCAAGTCTAAAACTGAAAAACAGTTCTGTATATTAACATATATTAAAACAAAAACAAAAAAACTGGACTGGGCCTTGAGAACAATGAATATTGAATACTTATTGGGTTTCTTTTGGGTAAGTCATTAGGGAAACATGTGTCTATATGGTAA
This sequence comes from Polyodon spathula, assembly GCF_017654505.1. Lineage (NCBI taxonomy): Eukaryota > Metazoa > Chordata > Actinopteri > Acipenseriformes > Polyodontidae > Polyodon > Polyodon spathula. Next base: position 90,324,809 of record NC_054535.1, on the reverse strand, counting down.
ATATTTTCATAACAGGCATAAATGTACCTATTAAAATAAATGTATATATATATATAATCTCAAAAGGTACACTATACAATTATCACAGGTGCTCAATCACTGAGGACAATACATCAAAATAGGCTGCTTAAGACTTAACTATTCTGACTCCTCCGGGAAGGCAAGAAAGTGAAAGCTTCCAATAAATACATTTTATTTTATGTAATCCATATTATTCAGAGGCAGGATGATGTTTCGACGTACAATCACGTCTTCCTCGTAGCATAAGGTATAAACCATGATGGGCTGTGCATATATTTCATGGGAAGTGCGCTCTCCAATGTGGATTACACCGCGTTTAAAACAGCTATTTCAAAGTTATTTGTCATTTGTGGAAAAAACATAATGCAAACACTTAAATAAAAAAAGACAGTTTTATTATGTATACTTCACAAACTTTAATCTGTTTTCAGGAATTTGTTTTAAGTGTCACTTGTTTAAAATAAAGTGATTGTGAAGTTTTGAATTGAAATTGGAATTTGAAAAGTAGCGGACGGAGCACAATCTGATTTGGGCAGCACAGAGCACTGGCAGCTGCGTTGAAACCCCTGGAGCGTGTAGACACTTTACCCTTTGGACTTGCAGACACTGGACCCTCTGGATGTGCAAACGCGGACGTCTAGACACTGGACCCTCTGGATGTGCAGCAGGTTTTTGCCATGAGGAGGATGTGGTGGTAAGGCGTTATTGTCTCACTCCGCAGGTCATCCTAGATCTAATAATTTAATTTCACCTTTTCATCACCTGGTTGACTGTCCTCCTGGTAACACCGACAGCATTGACTTTCTCCACTACAGAGGACCATATGGTATCTTTAGTAGAATACCTGATGTTGAGGCTTTTCCAAATAACTCAGTTTCATTCTGAGTGACCTCAGCCGCAAGGACTCTTAGCTTCTCCGCAGAAAATGTTTATTTTCTTTTCCATGTGCCAAGAGGACTTTGCTGCCCTTCATTTTGACGTATTTTTTGTTTTGTTTGATTTTCGTGCTCCACAAATTTCATACAGCGACTTCTGCTCTCTGTACTCCTGACTTACCTCACCTCTGGGCTGTAAGTGCAGCCGCTAAATAGCATGATACAAAGGCGGTGCTCATTGTGAATGCTCATTATCATGATTGCAGCTCACTATTTGTGCATGTTCAGTAATTTGCATTGCTCTTAAGCTTACATAGGCTGTAATGCAAAATAATTGCCTGCCCGCTAGGCAATTTGGATTTTGCAGCACTGCGCCTATCCTTACATCTGCCCCTATCATTACATCAGACTTTCAACGTGTGCTGTGAGGCAAAAAAAATAATAAAATCTTGTATGTGCTTCAGTTGTTTATTAAATTAAATGATAGGCACACTTTAAGTATATACAGTGTCAGGTTTCATTGTTATCTAAAGAAAACGTTTTTAATTCATAGGTAATATTTGGGGAGTTTATTAAGGTGTCATTTGAAAATTATTATGACATATTCTGTAACCTCTGGGGTTTTGTTTTTGTCCTCATAACATCGCTTTTCCATTAAGCAATAATATTAATAATAAAAAGATAAACAGAAAGAGTAGTGATCAGTCTCCATAAAGTTTTAGAATTACTTTGAATTTTCTAAATACATTGTTAGACCACTTGTAGGCTGCCACTGGCCACTCATTAGGGTGGATAGTACCCTATACTACAGTCCACAATTAGTGCTAACCTGTTGTTTTATTCTGTTGCATATAGCATTTACGTCACTGCAAAACAATTGAAACAACGTATGCCTTCTTACAGTTAATATGATAATATCTATGAACTTTCAGGGAATTTAAACTTATTTTACGAAGCGCCAAAATAGTTTGTTCTTGATTTCATTGTGTGTAACGGGCCTATTAGTTACATTTTCGGACGTGATGTACAACAGCTTTTGGTGATGTTGATGCTCCAGCAGGTAGCTACTGCAAATCAAGAGAAAAATAGACTCAGTGCAGTGCAAAAGCTCAGAGTATTCTTTCTTATTAACTCGTAACTTAACACCCCTCAGGTCAGGATAAAGACACATTTTGAACCAACTTTCTTTTTCTTTTTTCTTTTTCACTTCAGATAGAACAGTAAATTGTGGCAGTGACTGGTAACAAACCATACTGCTGTTAGACTACTACACAGCATAACAAAACTCACCGCCAAAGGCTATGTTCTACTTTCCTCTCCCCCCTGTAGGACCCTTTCTGTTTTCATGCTTGTTGGCAACCATATATCCACCCTCCTAAGTATCATGCCAACTTCAATTTTAAATACATACCCACATGGCTAATATACACAGATAATGAACAGTTAAATCAGTGTTCTTACAACACACAACAAACACTTCACATATTGTGCCACAGACATGCCACAGATCGCAGTTTGGGTCCAGTTAGTCACCATATAAAGTCACCATGTCCCTTTACCCCCCTGGCTGAGCCAGTTTAAACTAATGTTTAAATTAAGTCAAAATCCAACAGACGAAAACCTAACAGTAAAAGCTAAAACAATTCTGTAACAATACAGGTAACAGGACTCTGAGTCCCAATTCCAGGAACTAAGGAAAGCATAGTGACTATAAAACATCTAAATCCAAAACAAATGTACTGACCTACCTCATTGCTATAGTCACAATAGAACATTTTGACTCCCAACTTTATAACGTCGCTTTAGTTTAGTTAGCTTAGCCGTTAACATTTTTACAGTAAGGTATATGAACCCTGATGCTAAAATGCTTCCTGTTACTGAAATTGTGCTGTATGTAAAACAATGTATGTTTAGCATTTCTATATGTTTGGTAATAAATGCGTTTTCTTATATATAAAAGCTAATACAAATTATTTTTGTAAAATCAATTTATATACATGTAAATATATACTAATCCAATGCATTTGATAGATCTTACAAAAATACTGCAGGACTCCCCCCACTGTCAGTGTAATAAAGTGGCATTTATGTTCTGAGGACTACCTGGGGATAGGTTTCATAAATAAGTGCAATTAATAAGTTAACTTTTAATACTTGCATTTTTTTTTTTTTTATTGGTAAACACTATAAAATGATGGATGAAAGGGAGGTTGGTTCAATGAGCAATGTCACAAACAAAAAATAAGATTAGCTAAAGTACACTAAGGTTAAAATGTTACACAGAGTACAGAATTGATCATTATCACTTCTCCAGAAGAATACTGAGATGATGCAAACGGGTGCACGACAATTCATCCCCCATGACAATCCGCCCCCGCGACCATTCACCCCCATGACAATCCGCCCCCGTGACCGTTCACCCCCATGACAATCCGTCCCCGTGACCGTTCACCCCCATGACAATCCGCCCCCGCGACCGTTCACCCCCATGACAATCCGCCCCCGCGACCATTCACCCCCATGACAATCCGCCCCCGCGACCATTCACCCCCATGACAATCCGTCCCCGCGACCGTTCACCCCCATGACAATCCGCCCCCGCGACCGTTCACCCCCATTCACCCCCATGACAATCCGCCCCCGCGACCATTCACCCCCATGACAATCCGTCCCCGCGACCGTTCACCCCCATGACAATCCGTCCCCGCGACCGTTCACCCCCATGACAATCCGTCCCCGCGACCGTTCACCCCCATGACAATCCGCCCCCGCGACCGTTCACCCCCATGACAATCCGTCCCCGTGACCGTTCACCCCCATGACAATCCGTTCACCCCCATGACAATCCGCCCCCGTGACCGTTCACCCCCATGACAATCCGTCCCCGCGACCGTTCACCCCCATGACAATCAGTCCCCGTGACCGTTCACCCCCATGACAATCCGTCCCCGTGACCGTTCACCCCCATGACAATCCGCCCCGTGACAATCTGCCCCTACGACCGTTCGTCCCCACAACAATTTGACCCCACGACAATTTGTTAGAGTGCCCAATTATTTACTATTTAGAATGTCCAAACAGTTATTTATTCAGAACGTTTCCGACTGACAGCTGTCACAGTCAATGGTGCCGTTTTCAGTCTACCCCGTAAACAGTCTGTGTTGTTCTTATTTGGATTATCTAATAATTGAATCCACTCACAAAACTATTTAAAAAAAAAAAAAAAAACATGACATGAGTTGCTCTCACAGATTATCGATAACTGAAGTGTAACATTCAAATTGTCACGGGGACGAGTTGTCGAGGACGAATTGTCACTGACGCAGCCAAAACAATAAAGTACTGTTTTCTACAAACACCTTTATGGGTCACGGGTTCCCAAATTCTATGAACTTTTTTTCCTCTAACAGTTGAATTTACTTGCATAGCTGAACTTTGGTTGTTGTATTGTTGAGCACTGGAGAGGCAAACCCTTTCTCCCGACAGCAGCAGGGACAAAGCAGGCACGCTTCAATATTCCAGTACTTGGAGTCCCGTTATGATGCCAGCAGGTTGTTTGGAGAGATTACCCAACCTTGTGGAATGGACTGTTAAAAAAGCATTCAGTATCTTATCTGAACTTACAGTAATGTGTTCATTCTTACATAGTGCAATGCAGAGTCCTTGTTTGGGGGGAGTATAAAAAGGGTGGATGGACTGCCAATAAAAGAGATAGACAGTATGTGTTGATGCAAATACCAAACACAGATTTTTTTTTTTTTTTTTTTTTTTTACAGCAATATGTACAATTGCAAGGGCTGGCTGTAGTACCAGGTCCCACAACTAAGCTATCAGCTATGGTATTACTCAGGGTGGTGTTGTTTCTTCAAATGAGCTGGGTGAATACTAACAATGGTAAGCACACAAACAATTATATTAAAAAAAAAAATGGTACAAATGCAAACAGCACTGAGAAAAATATGCAGAACAAACACTGAAAACAAACGTTGCCATATGGAGCTATGGGCTCTATTTCCAATACAAAAAAAAAAAAAAAAAAGAAATCTCCTGACCAACTAGCTGTGTCCAACGCCCTCACTACACGCTAGTTTCTAAATTATCCACCGGATTTCTTTGCAATCTTTAAAAAGACAACATAGCTTTTCTTTGTCCATCTGATATCAAGGGATCTTACTGTCAATCTGAACCTACTGATTCTATAACAAATCCCAGTGTGAGTCTGCTGCTCTATTTAAAAAGCAAGGTGCTCAGCTAAGCGTATCTAACATTCTTCCAATAATCACAAGGCTGCAAGCTCACATCACACATAGCACCCTGCTATTCCTGCACATATGTATCTTTCTAAAAAGATAGTGAAGGGCCACTGCCCCTGCATTGAGGTACAAGGTGGTTGCATGGGTATCTGCTATCAAACCCCATTGGTTTTCCATGATTCTTTCTAAATAGTTGCACACAACTAGATGGATCACATTGCATTTGCATTCATTGCAGACTAGAGGATTTTATTATTATTGCTCGTTAGAGTGCTCAATTATTTATCAATTAGAATGTCCAGTTAAGTTTCTGCACCACAGCAACTTCCCATAACAGCTTAGAAAAACTGTACACACCGGGCCGCCTGGCCTGTAGGCACGATTATAGCATGGCAACGAGAGCAGATTTTGCCTAGTGAAGATCGGCAACTTTGCGCAGCCAGGACATGAACCTGCATTCACTTAAATGCTTGATGATTTATATGTACAGGGTGATTAGAAAGTAAGTATACCACACCAACACACCATATCATTATATAGATGTTTAACTACTTTTTTTTTTTGCTGTTAATACCAGATGCAATCAGCTGGTACTGTAGTTTATAAAGAGGGATTATCTTTCAATGTACAGCACAAGATGTACAGTATGATACAAGGGAAATAAGATTGGATTTTTTTTATGACCGTTTTGTTGATGTCGATTTATTTGAACACTATTAAATTATTGTTTCTTAAAGGTTTGTAATGTCAAAATTGACTGACAAATAACAAATTATTTTTAAGTAACAGTTATATATTCTGATATTAACACTGCTTGTAAAAACACTACATAGAAACATAGACAACACATGTTGGGTCCAATTTATCAAGGGACAGAGGGCATGTTCTGTCATCCACTTCAGCTATTCTATACTTCATCTGCCTCATTTTTGAGGACTATAAAGATTTTTCCCTGTCCGACTGGAGCACCAGTTACCATTAATACTGGCACTGCTGGACAATTTACCACTTTCGGCTGATTGAGCCAAACCTATAAGTCATGTCTTCATTTAAAGATTTGAGAAAGCAGCTGCATACTATATTTAGCTATTAATCTGTCCTTGCAAATATTCCATTGCTGCACTTCTGTTGCATGCCCATATTATACTTTTCAAGAGATCACTTACAATTGCATGGACATTAAATCCATTGGAAAGATAGTGCTTGGTTACTGAGGAGTTACTTCATTGAACTTGATATCCTTTTCATTTTTTATTCTTGTTCAACTGACATTTTATTTGAACTTGTTTTATTTTTGTTTTTATATCTTTGTTGAGGTTAATATTCTATTACCTTTACATTGCTTTTATTATTTTAAATTGGCATTTATTTTATATTTGAGAAATAAATTTGACGTTTATTTATTTGGTTTTCATATTTTGGTTCTATTACTTTTATATTTGTTTCATTACGTTAAACTGACATTTATTTTATGTTTAATATTTTAATATTTTACACTAATATTTTAATTTTGCATTACTTTATTATTTGATGTCAGTATTTTCTCTTGGCTATAACTGTGGATCAATAGATAATTTCTTTCATTTGACATTGCAATATTTTGATATGGTATTTACATCTGGTATTATTCTTCAATTTAGTCATTTGAAATATTTGATGTTTGATTTACATTGATAGTCTTATTTTAAATTATATCATTTCTTTATTAGTGTTGCTTGTATTGTGAGAGTCTTGTTTAGTCAGTCACATTATTATTATTAATCCTATGCATAACACTCCCCCACTCCCCCTTCTAGTATATTGAATGGTTTGGTCCAGAATCAGAATCTCACTATCCAATTGCAACCACTTAAGAACAAATAACACTGAGGTCTTGAAACAGAAGTGCATCCATTTGCAAAAAAAGATGTGTAAGGCCACAGGTACCCTTTATTTGCTTGTTGTGATTGAGTTTTATCTTTTAAATACATGTTTAGCTTATTTTATCTGCATTAGTTCTTATATATGGGTCTAAAAATAAGAACTGTTCCAATTATTACATGTAATTGTAAAATGCTGATAACTCAGCACAGAGTTAATACAGGTTTCCTTCACCTCTACATTATTCACACCTGGTGTTCTACTTCAGGCACGCTATATTCAAACGTTTTTCATCATTTATCGCTCAAGGGTTTCTTATGGTTATTGTATTTTTTCCTTATTTGTATGGGTTATTGTAACAGGATGTCGTGTGTGGTGACGTCAGACCCAGAAGAAACACTCAGTACCGCCAGGTGAAATGTGAATTGCACTGTTGAACACTTTAATTAATAAACAGAAAATAAAAGGTTGAACAAACGAAAAATACTTTGTTAAATAAAACGGCACAGTAGCCAAAACAAACAGACAGACAGACAAACAGTGGACAAACAAACAAGTATCGTGCTGGTTGTAAGCCAGCACATAGCAATTGTTAATTGTTAAATGTTAGTTTTTACCTGTCGCCTGTTTTTATGAAGCTGTACCGAGACTCGATTGCTAATCAATCATTCAACTGGAGTCTCGGTACAACTGCACGTGAATTTACTTAGTGCAATTCCCCGTGCTCACATATTACATTTTACCTGCACGTGAAGTGCTGTGCAATCCTTGTGCCTAAATACAAATATACATTTTAAATCACTTGTGTTCATAACCCATTTATATCCCGTGTACCAATAACCATACACCAATATTAACACACTACACGTAACATACAAAACAAATAAATAGCCCAGGGGTGGGGCACTTTGCCATAGTTATACACATGTATATCTCCATATATTAATAGGAGCAAACATGTCAGAGAATGTGAGAGTTAACAATACAATTAAAAGGTTGTTGACTGTGACATATATCAGAAGTATATATTGAATAGTATAGAATAATAATGTAATGTTCAATCTCAGTTGATAAGCAATTCTCCAGGTATATTAAAAAATGTTAGTGTAACATACAGATGAATAGCTGTACGGACAGACATACAACCCTATATATCCCCAGGATAAGATATTCTCATAAACTTATGCTAAATAAATAATGTTAATACCAAGTTTCATGAAAATTGGATGAGCGGTTCTCCAGCTATATGAAAACATTATAAATATGATTTGCTCTTCTTTATTGACATTATTGCTATTGCTATTTTCTCAGATGGAGGTGATGTGAAAGGCTGCTCAAATAAAGGCACTCCAGGAAGGGGAAATAAAAATCGAACATAGATTCCTGTAGTGCTTAGAGCAAACCTACAAAATAATCTGTCAATGGTTGCTGAGACAAATCACATTCTCCTGTTGCATGTCACTTTCTAATCTCTGAAACAGAATAAGCGGTAGATGTATTCAAATGACACAGTTTTTGACTGACATAATACAAGTTACTCCTGGCTCCTCATGCCATTTGATTGACTAGATGATCACATTCCTGAATCTCATTTCTGAATGCCCATTATTTTAAATGGCTGTGCTACACTTTCTTTTGATTAAAAGTTTCATCAAATGGCAGGTCTGTTAAACAACGGTACGGTGGCAGACTGACAAATAGCAGTAGCTGTTAACTGTGAAATCAAGGCACAATCCCAAAGCTCACATATTTTATTTCATCCATTCAATTATTGTAGTAATACATAAGTGACAATAGTGTGCCTTTGAGCTAACACATTCCATGCATCTTACATGTCATTCACTTCCATTTGCTACAACTCTCTGATGTACAGTTTTTAAAAAAAGATGTTGCAAAAATGTATTTTCTTTTAAAATTAGATAACAATGCCAGTTGCTGTTAGAGGTATGGAGGGCAGGCCAACTGGAAGACGTAGGGTTACAACGAGAATGTGTGCAAAAATAGGAGCTGTCAGTCAGAAATGCATATTTACACAGCTTCTGGTTTTTTGATTTTGCTTTTGACAGTCAGCTTTCAATGTTAGCAGTTCAAGCTTTTGATTGGCCCCTTCCAAATCCAAATAATGCGCTAGTTTCTTGTACTAACAAGAACATTGATCTTGAAGCTGTGGTTAGTATTGCTTTAATGGTTTTTTCTGTAGAATACCCATGGACTGCATGCAGCATTTAAATCATACCTTTATACAATCCTACCATAATTTGTATATACACCATTTTGCTATCTGTTTGCCAATCAGCATAGGAAGTTGTTATTTATGTACAGGGCATTGTGGGTATGGAAGTAGCAGAATTTAATATTGAATGTCAGTACAATGTTGCTTTCTATATTGATTGACTAGCTTTTGTTCACCTCTGCGTGCTACTTTCCAGTGATTAACATTAGTGACAAGTCTAAGGATTAAAAGTCGAATATGACAATGCAATACTAGGAGATGCCAATAGAAGTACAATAACATGTTTTGTATTGTCAGCAGTTTTCGTATGTTGAATTGAGTTTTCATACAAGTTTGCAGCAGAATACCCAGTCAGTGGGTTTTTCTTGAAGACTCAATTAACCAAATGGTTACCCTCTGTGCAAGGCAATCTTTCAGTGTTATTCAGTCAGAACACTCTAAGAAAAATATAAGTCTGTAACAGTATAAGGGAAATGGAAAAGAATAACAAAGAGGCACTGCTACCTGTTACCAGCATAACTTTGCATTTTTAGTGAATGCTACGAATAGTGTGAGATCCTATGACACTGTCAACAGAAAATCTAACAAAGTTACCCTTTTTCCTCACTGTTCTGTCCGTACAGTTTAAATACAAACTTGTTATTTTATCATTAACTATGCTTTAGGGGGCAGTACCTGTTTTTATGTTCTTTATCATTATGTATGTATAATTCAGCACTTAATTTTCTCTGGGTTTCTACCCAACTTACCAGTATTTAAACAACTTTTATTGCCATTCTGGTAAAAATGTTATGTCCGTACATAGTCTAAAATCAACAATCAAGAGTCAAATGAACAGACCAGCCAGTTATGAAATACCAGTATTAAAAAAGTCCTTCAATGAGGGAACTATAGTAATTCAATAAATACCCAAAATATATACCTGAAAATTAAATTGTTAACACATATTCACCTATTTTGTGGACTATATTTATTTGTCCATCACCCACCAAAAAAAAAAAACCATAACATAAAATTAGAAGGATAAAGGAGTGTTGTTAACCAAGGCTTTGAAATCAGAAGTAAGTAGCTGTCAAGTGTCAAGCTCCAAGCCAAGCAGATATACAGTCGTGACATATTTGCACACATGAAATCCATGATAATTGTGGAAACATACAGCCCTAATAACGGCATAGCGCTCCTGTTTTTCAAAAATAACCTTCCTGGATCCTGTTTAACTATAGATTTAATCATCTGCTAAGAAATAAATAATATTTAATTTTGATTCCCTTTCAATTCGAAAACAACCATAACGGTCCTGCCTTTTGAAGGAACAAATAGTCTAAAGACCTCACTTCCTCTTTTGCTTCTCACTGCGGTAAGGTAAGCTACTAACCAAACCAGTCGCTGTGATTGAGACCTGAATGAAAGAGCTCATTCTCTTAGTTCCCCTGTAATTATATTGCTGGAATCAGAACCTCTGCTTCTGTAAATTGCGTTCCGTTAAATCGTTCTCTTTTCCCAGTCTGCACATTGCACTACATTGCAGACTGCTTTCTAACCCTGCAGCATCTGCTGTTATGTGTGTTTTCTTTCTCCTGCCTTTGCAGCTAATAAAAAAGAGAAAAGAAAAAGAAAAGAGATGCGCGATTTCCTCCACCGGGGCCCGGCTCTGCCATGTCCTTCTGTCGAGTCGACTCCACCAGATTATCCTGCAAGTAGGGATGAAACGATAGCAAATTTCCACGAAACGAATAGTTGAAAGCCCACGATACACCGATTATCACGATAGTAGCCGATAGATAGTAAACGATAGTTTTTCAATTTATTTTTTAACTGAATAAAATGGAAAACAATAACAAGTTTTGTCTTTTTTTTCTCTGTGGGATATGGTCGGTAACACAAGGAAGCTACAGACTTTAAAAAAGAGCAAGATTCACACAAGTGGATGAAAAATAATCTTAATGAAACTGTCCTTATATTACCATCATTAATAGTTGCAAAAAATGATCCCTTTATGTAAGTCTGTCAAAATGGGACTGCAAGCTTTATTCCTACTTCTGCTTTATTTACACCTTTTATTTATTTATTTAAATATACTTAGAAACAGTAAATAATTACAAAATATGAAGCATCTGTATTTCTTTTAATACATTTAAAGTACTTGCTTTACACACATACTGCTAACAATTATTTTTCAGATAGTCTGCAAAATAAATTATTTTGTAATATACAACCTGTAAGTATGGAATAGAGCAGTATGGGCATGATGTTCTTTATGTATATTCCTTTTATATTCCTTTTTTGTTGTTATTTCATTTCTAATTTAAGAAAACACATTTCAATACAGTTATCAACTTTACCCGAGGTAGCCTGTTTTTCTGGTCGCATAATAGCCTATAATGTGTACATTTTAATGAACTTATTGAAATTATATACTGATAATTGAGGGTGGAGCAGAGGACAGTATAGGGAAGGCACCACGCTAGAAAGAAAAAGTATGTTATTAAAGTGACCTTGCTTGTTGACTGCTGATGTTGTTTAACTCCACCGGGTGCTAAGTACGGAAGGGCATGTTTGAAGTTGTTCCTGCTTTTGTTGTTGTGCTTTTGCCACATTCTGTGGGTTGGATGTACATCCTATGGTACTGCATTTCCCTGCTATACATTTTTTTCGTAGTGAAAGTACATACTAGGGCCGTCACTTAAGCCTCAAAATAGCTATCGATTAATTGGGCACACAAAATATAATCGTTCTAGTAAATATCGATGATTTTATCATACATTTTCGGTGCATCCTCTGCCCACGACGTTATTATTTTAATATCATTCCTGTTTAGTAAATGCTTGTGTAGAGTCAAGAGAAAAAGAAAAACAAAACGCAGCATTCGCAACCAGCCTAGCAAGTTCAACACACTACAGGAGTGTTACTGAAGTATTTATTCCAAACAGATCACAGTACTTTGGAATGTAAGCTATACAAAATAGACACGAGTTTACAAAAAACATTTCCTTGTTTTTTAAATTCAGCGGCAGCTGCAGCATCATGTACTGTATCTTGTTAATACTGTACCACTTAACCTTCACTATCTGTGAAACACAATGCGGAAATTCCGGCCTAAAACATAATAATAATAATAATAATAATAATAAAATAATTTACTTACCACAAATTGCATATCCGCGAGCTGATCCTAATAAAATTGCGTTTATCATCACTGATCATTTATTTATTTATTTTTAACGTTATTGAATATTGTTAAATATTCATTATATAACAGTTCATTTTGAAACTCCAAAGCAGTGCAAACTATATACAGTAAGTTTTTTTTTCAATGTGCACAATTTATTTACATGCTGTTTGCCAGGAATATAAGCAATACAAAACCAAACTGATTCGCTGGTAGGATGGGACCAGCAAATCGGATGCTAGTTAATATGAGCTGGCGAAGAAGAGCACGCTCACTGCTTGTCTATGGCAGAAACACTGTAAATAGCAAGGCAGGGTGTTCGTTGCAGTTCTGGTGGTAAACTCAAATTATGTTATTAACTATGCACGTTACAAAAATGTAATTAGTGAATCGCTTTCCAGTATTTATATTCATGTGTATAACGAGGAATGGAATCGATTGAAAAGTAGATTTTTGATTTAATCATAGCAGCCCTAGTACAAACTGATGATTTTGCCTGTATTTGAAGAGAAAAGCATCTGTTCTGCTTCCAGCCCCATTTAGTGAGTATGTGACCATAGTTTTCTACGATTATCGAATAATTAAAAAATGTTGCTACAATTATCATGAATATTCGTAATCACGATATATCGTACTAGCGAAAAATCATTTCATCCCTACTTGCAGGTACCTTGGACGGCAGCGCCTGAACCATGGCGGTCGGTCTTCAAGACGCAGGAAGCTTTGTCCCATCCTCAGCCCTTCCCAGTCTTCTTGGACTTCCTGGAAGCCTCTTGGAACCACCTGACCGCGGCGCCAAGTGTAGTGAAACGGGCAACACCGCTGGCTTCCTTGGAAGGTGCGGGGGCACTGGGCTATGGACTCAACCATTGTGACCTTGGGACAAGCCTCCCCAGTAGGAAGTTTACCTAAGGACCTTGCATGCCCTAACGGCCAATGCAGGGTAACAGAGGCTCATTTAAAGAAGGCCTATGTGCCTGGCCAACACTCCTCATGGGAGTCACATCCTAGGTCTTCTGAGGAACAAATAGTCACCCCACAGATCTCACTTCTTTTGTATCGAACTCACAAAGGCGACCATCCGCCCCATCCTAGATCTAAGACACCTCAACGAGGTCTTGAGGGAGAGGAGGTTCCAGATGGTCACACACCATCACATTCTGCAGTCTATCCAGTTGGGTGACTAGTTTACCACCATGGACTTTGGAGGAGGATCAGAGATTGAACTCCCTCTGCACGGTGTCGGCATTGAGATCTTATGTTTACAGGATGAGAGTGCTGCGTCAGTTTGACTAACTCTTTGTCTGTTATGGTGAAAGGACCGTAGGTCAAGCCCTCTCAAAGCAGTGTCTGTCTCACTGGATTGTAGACACAGTTTCTAATGCATCTACTAATGCCGACCTACCACCATCTGGGTGAGTGGCTATGCACTCTACCAGAGCAGTGTCTACATCATGGGACCATGCAAAAATAATGTGAGTGTGCACATCAGTGTACTTAGCATCCACACTTAAAGAGTTAGTAGTACAGAGAGCAGTAGTCACTGTATGACATTTGTGGCACATGTAAATACAAACCAAAGAAATATGTCAGAATAAGGACAGCAAAGTCCTCTGGGCACACATCCTCTTCTTCACCTTGCTCTTCTCCTCCGAACGTGTTCATATGTCCCTCAACAAGAGCCAAGTGACGCCTCATCAGGAAGTGTACCAGGTTTGTGCTTTTATATAGCTCTTAATTACTTGCTTCTACAATGGTTTGCACCTGGTAAGAAGAGGGTCATCAATTGCCTAAGTGTTTCAAAGCATTCCAAACAAATACCTTCCTCTAAAAGGTGAGATATTAATAATGATTTGTTTTTGTCAAATTTTGTATTGACAAAAATAAATGATGAGCCTACACCACCAGAAACTGGAGGGGTCCATCCTGAAAATACAACATATAATTTAAGATGCCAATATATGGCTAATATTGAACTGTTTTTCACTAATGCAATACATGCATACATGTTAAGCCCTACGATGGAAGCAATAACTGCCTCCTTTGTAAGAATCCTTTAAGCCACCTTACATTACAAGATTTTAACCACAGTAAGATGCAATGTCAGTGGTCCAATCCACATACTAATTGAATGAATATTTATGAGAAGCTGTGTGTACCTCTCATCAATCAAGCTTGTCCGTTGCATGTTTTGAGTGATTTTCAATTGGTTAGGAGGTTATTATGCAAAAAAGGGAACAGAAGGAGTCTGAAATGGTTTACAGCCACAAAGTGTGCATTATATATATATATATATATATATATATATATATATATATATATATATATATATATATATATACAGCATTCTACTGAAAGTGCAGTAATTGCCAATTGTGTCAACTGTACTGACTGAATAATGTAAAACTAAATCAATTGCTTATTCCTAAATGCAACTTTGTGTCAATTATCATCAACCTCTATCTAGTAAGTTATAGTGAGAGGCACAAACCTGGGCACAATATTTATACTACACTATCTCTTTTTTATTTTGTGTATTTAGTTGATATAAAAAAGGATCAGGGACAAATTGTATTGTGTGTTTATTGTAAAGCTGTGCTGAAAATTTAAACACTATGTTCCTGTACCTTACTACTACCTCTAATGAACTGAAAATGAAATAAACCACAAAATATACCCTACAAAATCAAAAGAACATTTAAATCTGACCTTTTGTACATATCTTTACTCAGTTTTTCAATTTTTGTAAAGTGTTTTTATCCTTTAAAAAAACAAGTAAATTAAAGACTAGTGTTGAGAGTAGCTCTACATACATGTTTCTTTGTGAAAATTTGTAATTAACATAGTTGAAGTTAGAATGGTTAAAATAGTTAAAATAATGTGTCAATCGATAGTTTTATAGACATGATTATTTCACCCTATTACAGTCAATTTAGTATTATTTTGTATGCTATTATTTTTGTGCATTTATTCAGCTGATTTAAATTAGTGCACAGCTGTGCTTACTAAAATTATTAATTGTTAATTATATATATTATATAATATTATAATTATAAAATAATTTTGCTGTTTTCACTATGTTGCAGCGTCAAAACTAAATCACTTAGAATTACCAAAAGTCTGAAACTTTCTTACATCAAATGTGTGAAAAAAATGTAAATACCTCTTATACACAATGAGATATAAGTTGTCAAACTAAGGTAAAATTGTTATTCTTCTTCTTCCGTTTACTTTTTTAAGAGTGTGTAGCGATTATTCAAAAAAAAAAAAAAAAAAATATAAAAAAAAAATATAAATATATATATATATATATATATATATATATATATATACATACACACACACAATCATACTATATATATATATACATATGTATACACATGACACATATACACAGTGCCTTGCAAAGTATTTAGACCTCTGACCAATTCTCTAATATTACTGAATTACAAATGGTACATTGAAATTTCATTCTGTTCGATATTTTATTTTAAAACACTTAAACTCAAAATCAATTATTGTAAGGTGACATTGGTTTTATGTTGGGAAATATTTTTAAGAAAAATTAAAAACTGAAATATCTTGCTTGCATTAGTATTCAACCCCCACACATTAATAGTTTTGAGGGACGGCCTTTTCTTGGCAGTGCCTGTGTGGTGTGATGCATCCTCCACTTCCTGATTATTGATCCAACTGTGCTCACTGGGATATCCAAACACTTGGATATTATTTTGTACCCTTTCCCTAATCTATGCATTTGTATTACTTTATCTCTAACTTCTGTAGAATGCTCTTTGGTCTTCATTTTCCTTCAGATTCACAGCCTTACCAATGATCCTTCAACAGTGGGGTTTTTATCCAGAAAATGTGAAAGCAACTTTAATGGTTCACACGTGGAGGCCAATGGTAAGGTAATTGTGTCCTCGTTAGGGCAATTTCTTTCATCGGTGCAAACTGGGAGCTTCCACAGCAAAGGGGTTGAATACTTATGCAAGCAAGATATTTGAGTTTTTTATTTTTCTTAAAAATGTTTCCCAACATAAAACCAATGTCATGTTACAATAATTGATTTTGAGTTTCAGTGTTTTAAAATAAAATATCGAACAGAACGAAATTTCAATGTACCATTTGTAATTCAGTAATATGAGAGAATTGGTCAGGGGTCTGAATACTTTTGCAAGCCACTGTATATATATATATATATATATATATATATATATATATATATATATATATATATATATATATATATATAGACACTACACTTTGCTATAAATGTGCGTACACCTCACAGAGCTAAAGTGTCTTCGTCTTCTCAACCTGCTTAAACTCATTTTATCACTTGATATAGATATGATTTTAGTATTAATATCAAAACTGTGTTTTTGACAACTTGCATTTACTCTTATTAGGACTGAAGTCATTGTATTTTGTATTTTTCACTTAATTTTACTGTATTTATTTATTTATTTGTATACAGTTGTAAGTCACCCTCTTTTTTTTTTAATATTATTATTTATTTATTTTAGGCTGAACCTATTTAATAGTTTCCAAAATAAGAAAACAAAAAACAAATATTGTATTAATATTTATTCTTTAGAGGAGGCCCTTATCCAGGGCGACTTACAATTGTTACAAAACATCACAGTACAAAAGTATCACATTACTAAGTATCACATTATAGCAGGGGTAGGCAACAATGGTCCTGGAGTGCCACGATCCTGCAGGTTTTATAAATTGGTAACTACCTGGAACACTCGGTAATTCTGCTCAATTAAGCTAATCAATTAATTCGGGTGCACAGAATGACCTTAACGAGCCACACATTTAGTTGAATGGCCTCTGTCTGTGTGCAATATTAGTGGTTCTCATGATTTTAGAATAAAAACAGTGGTCTGTGAGGTTCCTTAATGATCAAGGATCTTTCAAAGCAAGTCAAGGATAAAGTCATTGAAAAGCACAGATCGGGAGAAGGGTACAAACAAATATCTACATCTCTGAATATCCCTGTGAGCACAGTCTACTCAATCATCAAGAAATGGAAGGTGCACTGCACCACCCAGACACTGCCTAGATCAGGCCATCCCTCCAAACTGAGCAGCAGGGAAAGGAAAAAACTGGTGAGGGATGCCACTGTGAGGCCAACGACAACTTTGAAAGAGCTTACAGAGTTCAATGGCTGAGATGGGAGAAAATGTGCATCAGTCAACAATATCCAGAACAGTTCACAAAAGTAGCCTGTATGGCAGGGTGGCAAGAAGGAAGCCATTACTAAAAATAAGCCATCTCAAAGCCTGCATGGATTTTGCAACAAAGCACCTGAGTGATCCTGCAAAAATGTGGCAAAAGGTGTTGTGGTCAGACGAAACCAGATCTGAACTTTTTGGTCTAAATGCCAAGTGTTACATTTGGCACAGAACCAACACAGCACATCTTTCAGTCAACATCATCCCTACAGTCAAGCATGGTGGTGGCAGCATCATGCTATTGGGATCCTTCTTCTCAGCAGGGACTGGAAAGCTTGTTGGGATTGAAGAAAAAATGGATGGAGCAAAGTACAGGCAAATACTAGAGGAAAATCTGTTTCAGTCTGCTAAAGACTTAAAACTGGGATGAAAATTTACCTTTCAGGAGGACAATGATCCAAAGCACGAAGCCAAAGCTACACTGGAGTGGCTTAAGAATTAGAAAGTGAATATCCTTAAGCGATCCCCAAGCAACTTCAGAGGTCATGAGCAAATCTGCCAAGAAGAATGGGCACAAATTGCACCAAGCCAGTGTGCAAAGTCGGTAGAGACTTACCCAAAAAGACTTGTGGCTGTAATTGCTGCCAAAGGTGCTTCCACCAAATATTGAGTTGACAGGTTTGAATACTTATGCAATCAACATATTTCAGTTGTTTTTCTTTAGTTTTTGCTGACATTTACTGTAACTTATCTTACACTTAGAAGTCTTCAGTTTGAGCATTCAAGTTTTGAATAACATTAAGTTTAAAAAAAATGTATATGCATCTGTGGCAGAGTGACTGGTAAAGGGAACAGGTGTAGCGGTGATGCGGTACAGGAGTGATAGGCAGACAACGATATTTCCATGAATTTGTGTTTATTTTCATTTTCAGGTCTGGTGACCATCAAATAATAAATCCCCGGCAATACACAACAATGTGTAAAGCACGGGGATAACAAAACAGGGCACAGTCCCGAACAAAAACAAAAGACGCAGTCACCAGTCCTGGGTGAGTGCAGACGTGCAGGTGCTTGGTGCAGACACAGGTTGTGTGGTGTGCAGGGATGCTCTGGATCATGCTGATCCTGGCAACACCCGGATGTGTGTTTAACTGTCTGTTAGTGAATACAAAAACAGAAAATTACACGAACAGACACAATAACACAGAACACGAACTCAATACACTCTGAGAGCTTCTCTCTCAGTCCTTCTCTCTCCCACTGTTTAACCCAAACAAAGGAAAAGATCAGCGTTACCCTGGGCCCTATATGTACTCCCGCATGACATCTAGGTAAATGGTTGCAGCTGCCTTATTACTTGCAGCTGCCCCTTGTTTACCTTTCAGGTCAATACGATCTTACAACAGAGTCTCGCTTCTTTCCAGGCTGACCGACTTCCCGATCCCAGAAATTTACTTTCAGGCCAGCCCTTCCAGATATTTCTCCTCCCGTTCTTTAACACCCTCACAGGTCGGGAGGGAGATTTATCACCAGAACTCATTGCATTTCTGTCACAGCATCATTTTGCAATTTGACAAAATTGGACACCATAGGAAGGGTCTAAATACTTTTGCAAGGCACTGTGTGTGTGTGTGTGTGTGTGTGTGTGTGTGTATATATATATATATATATATATATATATATATGTGTGTGTGTGTGTGTGTGTGTATATATATATATATATATATATATATATATATATATATATATATATATATATATAAAATGACTGCAGCAGTGAATTGTTTAAAATAGCTGTTATGAAAAAAAACACTTCTGTTTGTATGTATTTTAATGCAATGTAAGAAAAGTTAAAATTACACTTTAATTTTGATTTTATATAAACTAAATAAACAAGCCTGCTGTGTAATTTTAACTTTTCTTACATTGCATTAAAATACATACAAACAGAAGTGTTTTTTTTTCATAACAGCTATTTTAAACAATTCACTGTTGTAGTCGTTATTTTGAACCATCAGAAAGTATCACAGTCTTTTGTTTCAGTGAGGCATATGTTTGTTGGGATTCACTAACTGCCTCAGAAGAACTAATTTTACAGAATCGGAATCCTTCTGCTGTTCATACCAAGACATGAATTCTGCCATCTGTAGCACTGCTGTCTTCACGTTGACTCCATAGATTTTAGACGAACGCATAACTCATTGTGTGTGTGTGAGCACTGTGGATGGTAAATCTACATTGGCAATAATGTACTGTATTTCGGAGATAAAACGCGTCAGGGAGCCATGGATAATTGAAGGTGAGGATGAATGAGGCTCTATTGTATCTCTCACTGAAATGCATGAGCAAACATTTCAATAATCTCATTTAGAATGCTGTCGGACATCCAGTTGTCTCGTCGGTGTACCCATTCCTTTACATTGGATTCAGTGTCTGTTCACTCTAGCGTTAGTTGCCAGTATACTCCATAATGATTTCCATGACTTCTAAAAGGCATTCCTCGATGACCAAGGAATCTAATTGACCCAAACAGCATCCATTACACAGTTCTTGTAATGTTTTGTGCTTTGGCAACACATTTGGACAGGAGCACATTATTGTGTATACAACCCAGCTGGCCATCTTTTTCACAGTGTCTATACAAAAGTGTGATCTTTTATGTTCCTTAAACTTTTCAGATGCTTTCCAACAATTTGAAAAAGCCATCCCTAACAAAAATAAATTTGTGCCTTACATCTTTACTTATCTAGTTTTTCCCTGTTGTGATTAAACATGTAAAGCAAATAACATGATCACTTTCTTTAGCATAGTGCAGCCACGGACCTTTTTCAAACCAAGCTAACTTACATGATTGGGTGAATTTTTCTGTCTCAAAGTTCCTGCAGGAAAACTGTAATCTTTTGGTTGAAATGGCTGATCCAGGGGCTTTTGTATGGCTGCGTTCACTGGTGACCGTTGATGAGAGTCTCCACAGGTATAGGGTAATTTGTGTTTTGAGTATTGCTCAACAAAGCAGTACCCCCAGTTAGTGGCATTTGTGAGAAGCTGATTTTAGCAGGTGGTGCTTTTTTGAGACATTTTCAATAACTGTTCCATTATACATTCACGTCTAATGCTTTCCAACTACTAACCGACTCTAACGAGATTGCAACTCTGTGCTTTATAAAATATTCTGCCCTTGTAGTGACACTCAGTGCTGATTGGTCTATTATTACTTGTGTTCAAAAGCAATGTGAAAAGGCGCAATGCGTTGCACACACAGCTCATAAGATTCACGAAACTAGCAGGATTTATCATTGCACCAGCTACGGACAGCACCTGCACAGCACTCCTGTACTTCAAGCCTCTGTCTGTGAACTAATGTGATGGTTTAAAACCCTGTAGCTTATAGTACTATTTTCAGTGAGTCTGGGGTTTAGTTTTTCACAGCAGTGAAACAGTTTAATATTTTCAATCTCAGAAGTAAAATACTGGAGAAGTGTGTCAAACACAATTTGGTTACCGTATATATATATATATATATATATATAGATATATAGATATATATCCTATATATATATATATATATCTATATATATATATATATATAAACAGCTGCGAACGCTGAATGTCTCATAGAAACAAGATTACAGTCAGGTAGATCAAACAGTTGACAGCTTACAAAGACAATGTTGTCTGTGTGAGACATGAGCATTAATTTGCAAGACCTAAGATGATACACTGGTGTGTCCTCATGCTGGGAAATCGTTAAAATAGATGATGTGATGCATTAATCCTTAACATATCCTGATCCCTTTTATCAGTCCAAAGAAAGCCTCAAAGCTTTAATTACAAATGTAGATGATGATTCCCTTAACTTTCTCTGGCATCATTAAGTGTTCATAAAATGAATCAAAACACAGAATTGCTGAGCTTCTCTACCATTGGGCAGAACAACATATACTATAAGGCATATAGACTGAAAAGTGTCAATCTGCTGGCTTATAACTGTGCCAATTATTTGTAAAATCCCTGTCATGTCTCCGCACAACCTCTAATTTTTTGGCCTAATCATGCTGGGTGCACCAAAAGGCAAGCCCAAACCCAAAAATGATCCTCGATGCATTCTTATTGATATTCTGAAAACAACAGCCACCACTAAAATCATCTAGTATGAATTCACAAAGTGCTGTTTTATGTGGATTTCTGGTTGCCTGTTATAAAGTTCAGTACATTTTTCAGGTAAAAGGGATACAATTACAAACTATTTGGCAAAGAACTTGCATATAATCAAATCAAATAACCTTTTGAATTACTGCTTACATTCCCTGCAGTGACACACTAATTACCCACAAATGTAATATTCTCTCCCATAAATGTTACACCCATCTACCAATTTTCAGTTATTATTTAGTACAAAAAAAAAAAAAAAAAACTGTCATAATTAACTAGAAGTTATATACTTTAACAGTTGGCAGTCATTATTGGGGGTATGCAAATTGATTTTTTTTTTTTAATCTTTATATTCCAAAATCGACATGTGATGAGTCAAAGGGGTTTCGGTCTGCAATTCAGCCTCCCAACAGTAGAAGGCATCAAACCAACTCGGGACTTCCCTTACCAAGGTCTTGTGACCATGACAAAAGTCATCTTTTTGAGGGGCGGCACCTTGGTGAGGGGCGGAAGTACGAGTATGTAAATTCCAGCCACTGGAGTCAAGTGAAGTTAAGGATACCTGTCAGTCTGGGATTGGTGATCCACTGACTACCGGGGCGGGGTTTGTATACTAAAAAGGGAACGTGCTACTGTGTTCGGAGTTGGTCCTGAGGAATAGAGGCGGGGAAAAAAAGGCTGGAGGGAAGTACGTGCGGGGTGGACTGTGTTATTTACTTTTAATTATGGACGGAGGCCTTACTAACGTTGCTCTTTTCTATTTTTATTCCTTTTTGTTTTATTTTTGGATTGAGCAGATCACGAAGAGGATTAAGAGGCTTCCGTTCCTTTATTTTTGATTACCCCAGCACTCCCTCCCTCATATCCTTCTTTATTGTTTTTTTTTCTTTTTATTTATTTTACACGTAAATCGCTGTCTGGAAAATCCATTTTTACTCACACGTGTGTCATTGTGGGAGATGGATCCAGCTACAGTCTTGGCGATGTTTAGGGAGCAGGAGGAGAAGCGAGAGGAGAGGGAAGCACGGCACCAGGAACAGCTCACCCAGTTCTTTGGTCAGCTGGTAGAGAAAATCTCGACACCAGCGGTGGAAACAGCGGTTGCCCGGATGTTTTCTTCACAACCAAAGTTACAGAAGATGACTCCGGAAGATGATCCTGAGGCGTTCTTGGTCACCTTTGAGAGAGTGGCAGAAGCAGCAGGGTGGCCCAAGGAATACTTGGGAGTGGGTTAAAAGGAATCAACCTACCACTCTCGAGAAGGCCATCATCCTGGCGGAGGCATATGAGGATGCGAATGAAGGCGCCGCCTCTGACCCCACTCCTGCGCCTAAACTAACCAGGACCAACCCATCAGTGAAGCCTGAGGAATAGAGGCGGGGAAAAAAAGGCTGGAGGGAAGTACGTGCGGGGTGGACTGTGTTATTTACTTTTAATTACGGACGGAGGCCTTACTAACGTTGCTCTTTTCTATTTTTATTCCTTTTTGTTTTATTTTTGGATTGAGCAGATCACGAAGAGGATTAAGAGGCTTCCGTTCCTTTATTTTTGATTACCCCAGCACTCCCTCCCTCATATCCTTCTTTATTGTTTTTTTTTCTTTTTATTTATTTTACACGTAAATCGCTGTCTGGAAAATCCATTTTTACTCACACGCCTCACACGACACTAATGAATATTATTTATTATTATGGGCGTTATCATGGATGCAACATTTGTGGGAGGCATTATATATGCAAACAGGTGGTTATTATGTTTGTGGGAGACATTAAATTACATTTGTGGGCAAGTGGTTATTACATTTGTGTGAGATATTACATTCGTGGGCAGTTATTACATTTGTGGTTTGTACAAGCTTTCTCCAATTTCTCATGACGAAAATGCAGCAAAAAACTAAGCGAACGAGACAAGCTATGGTAATGTAAAAGTTAATCATTAAACAATTTTATATACTGTGATGCATTTTTTAAAAATCTTTTATCTTTAGTTGTTTTTGTGCATCTTCATTTGCAGGTGAACTGTGACATTAGGGCCTTATCAAGCACTATATTCTGCAATTTGAATACTGACTTTGGATAAAGTTTTAATTCTGGAATCTGTTTTTTTTTAAATCTTTTGTTAAATTGCATTGCCTGTGACGTTTTACGCAGTTCTGTGCATGGGTAACATTTTGCTGCAGGGTCATTAATGGATAATTTTACATACTGCTGCAATACGTACCTGATTTAAAAGTATGTACTGTATTACAGTCCACAGTTGTCCCTTTTGGCAAGTGACATTTTCAGAATCATATCGTTCTGAATTAAAATACTACTTCTGTTAAAAATATAGTACTGTACCAACAAAACTAACTACAGTACATCTCAATGGAAACCTACCTATTTTAAAACACAGTCATTGCAGTGATGTATTTTTGACATTGTGTCTTTTTTGTGTTCCCTGAAAAAACGGACGAGGGTTGGAACGGGCCAGAATGAAATAATCAGATATGTGTCACATCTGTTTCACTGTAACTGAAGTCAGAATTGTATAGAGTCGGATATGTGAGTGCTGACTGTATTGTTGCTGAATAGTTGATTGTAAAGGCTTAACCCTTTCAGGACCAAGCATTTCAGTGGGGTGCTCCCTCAGGACCAGGCGTGGGTTTTTTTTTGGCTGTATTTGACGCTCTTCCTATAAAAATAAACTAAAAATCTTTTTTTTTTTTTTTTCCAACACAATATTCTATATGATATATATATATATATATATATATATATATATATATATATATATATATATATATATATATATATATTAATATTTTTTATTATGTATTCTGCTTATAGATACATGTATAAAAATGTATTATTCTATGTCTTGAGGGACCTTACAATACTTCTTGAAAGTTTTATTGAAAAATGTTTGGGGATAGCTGCTGGGTCTAAGCGAAAAATCCTGGTTTTAAAACTCATTGAGGCGGCCCAGGATTGGTTGATTATGCGGGAAGAGAAATGTAGTCACCATTCCAGAATATGATTGTACATGGTAAATGGAGAGAAGCAATCTCTCACCATTTGGACTGCAATTTAATTTTCAAAGAATGCAGAGCTGGAACATCTCTTCTTTCAAACAAACTCATATAAAACAAACTTGGATGCCTAATCCCAAAAAATTCTCACAACTTAAAGAACGCAGAGCTGGAAAAGCATCCCGGGGAAGTCAGCGGGGCTGAGGCAGCAGGCTCTGGACTGTATAACAAGCAAGAGCACAATAAAACACAGAGCACGGTGGAGCATAAGTGGGCACCATGAAGCCAAGAGAGGCATGCTGCAGCCAAATGCTTTTTTTGCAACCAAAGCACAGAAAGATACATCTGACACAATACAAGTTAAAGCCTGACGGGAAGCACATATGTCAGAAATGGAAACGACAAGTGGGGTCTGCTGCACTGCATGGCCAGCGGGTGGATGGAGAAATGGCGACAGCCATATAGTCTTAAATTCGGGTGAGTAGCCATTTCAAATCTAAATTGAAAATCAGATTTAAATGATTTATTCAACAAACTTTAGAAATGAAATAGTCCTGAAATAATTTGATAAGCTTTTCAATTTGTGATTTGCTTGCTAAAACCAAACATATAGGTATTTCACCCAGCATCTATTAAATAATGAGCCTGGAGGTTTGTCTTATAATAAAACTAGCAAAGGATCAATGGGTTGCTTAGCCAGGCTTAACACAATTAACAAAACTGAGAATCGTACATGATTTATATAATGTTTAATGACACTGAACCATCTGGTACAGCCTAAATCGATTCATAGTGTGGAAACAATCCCCATAATTGCACATCACAGTCTCCATGATTACAGGATTTAAAGGGTAAGTGTTATAGAAGGTTATCTAACTAGTCGGAGACAAAAGCCAATCAGTGCTATGGGTTTTGTTAAATGGGAATTAAATATCAAGCTGGACTATTGATTGGCTAGTTTTAGAGGTGATACGGTTAATAGGAACTCATAATAATTATGTTATTGAGGCCCTAAAGTAGCTCACTTGGTGATGTACAGGGCAAGTCATACAGTCAAGGGAGCACAGGTTTGTATCCAGGTTGTGTGAAATTACTAGACTTTGCTGGGGATTTGACAGGGAGCGTCGTATTGTCTCTGCAGCTTCCATGGGTAATGGAGGCAAAGTTGGCAGGGACTGTTTCTCCTCATTGCACTACAGCAGACCCTCCCTGCCAGGTACCCGTTGAGACCTAGCAGACACTTGCAGCACTAAATGTTGTCCTTCTGAGGCTGGCAGCCTGTAAAGCAGGGATAATTGAGCCCCCTAAATGATATAAATCAAGTTGTTGTGTGGCTATATGATAAATGACAGTAAACCAAACTTGAGACCAAGATGGTAATGCAATGATGCTGATGTATCACCAACTTGATCCCTTGACCCTGTTTTGTGTGTGTGTGTGTGTGTGTGTGTGTGTATATATATATATATATATATATATATATATATATATATATATATATATATACACACACAACCCCTTAAACAGATTGATGCATATTGTTTTCCCTGGAAAAGTAGTTTCCCCTGTATAAATTACTTCACCTTCATATGATAAATTACTGTTGACAATGTTGTGAGGCTTCACTCTTCATTACAGAGTTCAGCTGGGCAGTCATGTAAAACAATGGAAATTGTACTATTCATAAAAATGTGTTTTTGAAAATAGTGTAACATGCCAAAAATCACAGACTACTTGCTTTTAGGTTAAATTGTCTATTATTTATATTCCAGAAACAGAATAATGCTTTCCCACCAGTTTTTCTAAGTGAAAGTGTATGTAGGTGTAAAGAATGTACTTAATAAGAGTCTGAGCTGTTTTTTTTTTTTTTTCCCACTATTCTGAAAAAGGCCATTTATTGTCACATTATTTTATAAAACCTTGCAGCTGCATGGTATAACGAAACTAATGTTTTCAAAATCTTTTAATTTTAGTTAACTGTATACATACCTGTTGTAATGTGCAGAGGACGTTTGTCTTTTGGTCCTTTGATGATGATGGTCAATCATTTGTAGAGATTGAGTCAGCAGACAACAGAGTTCTGATAATATCCACTGTAAGGGAGAGGAGTTTGTGAGGTACTTGGTCATCCTGTGCTCCATAAAGTTATAGGACCATATGAGTGATTAAAGGGTTAAACATATTTATAACTGCACTGTACCTTCAAAATTATAACAGGTGTGGTGGGGTCTCCGCCCCTAGATATGTGTGCACTGTAATATTATTATTTTTGTTGTTTTTCATTATAATTGTCACTGTTTGTTTAAATGTATGGTTTGTATTCATTTATGTAGACGGACATAGCCATCCATCATTATTATTGTTTGATTCGGCAGCGAGAGGGTTAGCTTCCTCTCACTACCTTCTCGTGCAGAATGTAGAAAGTTCAAGGAGTTAATCCATTATCAGTTATGTCATTAACTCCTGGCCACCTGATATATAAGGACCTGCTTCACCTCTGTTGGGGGGGGGGGGGGGGGGAGTGTTTAGGAGTAGAGAACTGAAGAGGAGATACAAGAATCAATAGAAAGAAACAATTGCTATGCATGCTGGTTCAAAACCAGCACAATACTTGTTTTAGTTATTTTCTTGCCTGTACTTTGTTGGCAAATGTGCCATTTTGTTTTGTTTGTTCTGTGTTCCACT
Source organism: Polyodon spathula (assembly GCF_017654505.1). Classification (NCBI taxonomy): domain Eukaryota; kingdom Metazoa; phylum Chordata; class Actinopteri; order Acipenseriformes; family Polyodontidae; genus Polyodon; species Polyodon spathula. The sequence continues at coordinate 90,297,365 of NC_054535.1, read as the reverse complement.
ACTTATAGGGTACAGTAAGTGGCTGCATGTAACAGAAGAGCAGTGGACACTTTAAAAGTGCTATGGTCCATAGGACCCATGGATAGTAGTTAAGGGTTAAGTTTCATACTGTACTTGCATTAAGTTTAGGTTATTTTGGTGTGCATTTTAAATATATACAGTAGTAGCCCCTCTTTCAGCACATTGATGAAAACAAATACAAAATAAAATGTATGTGCAATACAATAATTTGTGTGCAATGCAACATGTCACAGCACGAGACCGGGCTAGCCAAGACCTTAGGTTAATGGTTTGCATCTTGCTATAAGTATGAAGACACAATTAAAAACAATTACAATAATGAAAAGTTATTTAGAACACATTTATATGTGTTTTGCGCTGTTTATTTTTGTTGCATTCTCCCATCTAACTTGAGGGGGTCAAGAAGAGCTACTTCCTTGTAGTGACCCCTGGGCAACATCTCTGACGGCAAAAAGCTCTTCAAATCGAACTTACCGTGCAATGCTTAAGCAAAGCAATGTTGGGCTTGGTTAGTACTTGGATGGGAGACCACCTGGGAATACTGAGTGCTGTAGGTTGCATGTTAAGCTCATACAAATATATATCTAACTTGAAAAAGTCTGTTGAAAATCTTCAGCTAAGTTGGTTGTATTTTTTTCAGCTAGTCAGATTAGCCAGGCACAATTTCTTTAAGTCAGTCATAAACCATGATGTTCCTACAGTTACTGGACACTATGCTATACTAATTACACTTCTACATTAATGTTTGTACATCTTCATTAACGTTGCAATTACCTGTTGTAAAGGGAGAAGGGCTTTAATAACAGTTGCTAGCCTCACCAGTCAGTTGTGTTTTAGAGCTACTCAAATTCTTATTGCTTATTTGGGGATGGTTGAGTGGTGACGTCACAGACCAGGAAGTTGACACACAGACAAGGTACTACGGGATGAGTCGCCAAAGTGCTCTTTCTTTATTAAATAAAACATTTGAAACAGAGTCAAAATACTAAACACCATAACAAAAGGCATGCTGGCCAAAACAAACTGACAATAATTAAACAAGTATCATGCTGGTGTAATGCCAGCACAAGTAGCAATTGTTTTCAGTTCTAAATCTTACTGCCTCTTTGTCTCCTTTCTCCAAAACTGTCATCAACCCCCTTGGAGCAGCTGCTTAACTTTTATGTATGTGTCCATTTCCCAATTGGATAATTACTTGATTCATTTGGACATGTCCACATTTAAGTTTAGCTGGGTCAGGAATATTAACTCCATCCAACCTATAAAACAATAACAATCATCATTTGCTTTTAAACACAAAACAATACATTTAAATCATAATAACACAACAGAAATACAAATACACATAGAGGCTGGGAGCACCTCGTCACAGATCGTCAAACAAATTGTGCACCAATTTATCGAGTTAAGATTTGCTTCAGAATATTGGGCATTCCCAAATTTAAAGTGTTTATGAGGAAAATATTTGTTTTGGACCCTAAGAATATCTCCCCACAGGATTTTTTATTTAGTTATTTGCACTGGTATGTCTTGTAAATAAAGTGTGTATGCAGGCACTGTTATACTGTACATTCGGCTATGCCGGACACGACCTATATCCCTCAATAATATCCAATTGTGTGATGCTAGGTCACTGTGAATTGCATGATCAAAAGAGACACACTGAAAACAATAAATTTTGTTAAACTGACACCAACGACATAGAACAGATAAAAGGAGCCGACTAAATCATTCAAATTAAGAACATGATTAAAAGAGGGCAGTAAATTGCGATCGAACGGTGGAGAAATGAGGAGAAGCTCATTATATAAATATTATAACATGTTTTTAATTTAAAAGTAAAAAAAAAAATTATTTGGAGGTAGGTTTCAGTACTTTGTAACTCACAGAACTGCTATGTGAAAGTCCTTCAGGTTAGCTCTAAAAATCTTCAATTAAGCAGATTTGTTAAACCAGATATTGAGTAAACCATAGCCTCTCAAGCTAGAACATAGATTCTGAAACTTGATTTTGTTGTGGTATAATAAATCAAATGTGGTCTGCCAGAATGTAACCATGGTAAATCTGAGTTTATCATGGAAATAATTAATGGTTTAACCTAATTACAAATTGTCCACATCCAACACATCTTGGAAGTTTAATCTTGTAGGTTTTTGTATTTGTTTTATGCATCATCACATTTTGAAGCCTAGGGTCCCCAGAGTGTTATGAATAAGATATCAGTTAAGAGAAGGCCAATGTCTGAGAAATAAGACGGTCCATTTCAGGTATTGCAACAAACTTCAGAGAAACGGAATTATGAGAAATGCTGCAAAAGCAGTTTTACAGCAGTTTTGTTAATATGGTGCATGGAAATGACTTTTTAGAACTGCTTAAAAGGATGCTGAAGTAGCAAATTTGCCCCTTTTTGTCAAGCTTTTATACAGATTGATTGGTTTATAAAGCTGCACAGTCAGGTTTTTTACTGCATTTTTTTAAAATTTTATTACTGTTCACCTCTCCAATGATTCATATGTAGGAGACTGTCCTAAATGTTTTTTCTAAATTAAATTTAGATTTAGCTTCTGTCAGCCATTACTAAATCCCCCAAAAGCTAAAAGCAACACAAAGCAAAACATCCAAACATTTAATTTGTGTTAATCTATAGTTTTTATTATTATTTGTGATCTCAGCCATTAATTACTTTATCATAGCATAGTAGGAAGGGGAGAAAATATCAACAAGTATATAATTATCCTAGAGGACAATATGCAGCTTTAGCAGTACTCATACTGATGGAGAACCAACTTCGCTGTAGATTTCCAGTTAGTAATCAATGAGAAATGGTCAGGGCTGGCCTTTGAGCTTCTGGTGCCCCAAGCGGAAATTTTGCACACAATTTACCACTTTCTTTTTTTCTTGCATGATATGTTTTAATAAGATGTAAATGCACTAGAATAAAATGTATTTATTGGAAGGCTGCCTTTTGAGTGCTCTCACTTTCTTGCCTTCCTGCAGGAGTGAGAATAGTGAAGTCTTCGTGGGTAAGCAACCTGTTGTTACTATATCGTGATGCATTTATACTGTGATACGGTAAAATGGTCATTTCTGTGATAAACTATCTTCAACATATAAGACAAATAAAATGACTTGCCTTATATTTAAAATGATGCTTTACAGGCCTTCTTGTTTGCAAACTTCTTCACCAGGTCAGTGTAATCCAATGAAGCAACAACATTATTTTCAATAAAAATTAGATCAAGATGATTCAGTCTTTCTTGTGTCACAATGGATCTCTGGTAGGTTTTTACAAATTTAAGCTTTGAGAAACTTCTCTCCCCAGATTCTAACAAGAATGGTCAACAAAATACACAAAGTAATGTAAGTATTGGGAAGTGCTTCTATAAGTCTCTTTGAATTTATATATTTCAGAGCTTCCAAGGCTGAACATTGTTCATGAAGAATTGTTGACACTGTTTGAAGTTCTTGGCTTAACTCCTCAGCATCAATGTCTGATTCATTTTTATGTGTGAGCAGTACCTGGAGAGAGTTGCATTTCTTCAGTAAATCTCCATGAGTCATTTCTTTTAGCTTCCTGATATACAGAAATCTGAAGTTTGTACTGTGGAAAACTTCACATTTACTGGAATCTTGCTGCTAATGAAGCCATTGCTTTATCAATGAAAACATACCCCCCCCCCCCCCCCCCCCCAAAAAAAAAACCCTCAGTTTCATATCTTTTGTCAAGGTCCCCCCCCCCCCCCCCCCCCCCCCCCCCAGCAACTGCTTCATCACTGGTCTCAATCAAAGTGCCTTTTATTTTCCTTCTGCGCTGCATTATGACAGAAGGGAATAAAGGCTCTGTTTCCAGTTCATCGTTTAACTTCTTGGCATTTATTTTGGCAGAGCAGTATCTATTTATTCTGTACTCAACTAAAAATGCCTTAGTTTCTTCAAAAGCTTCAATCCAACAACAAATTGCATATCAGAAACGTAAAGCTTTTCAACTCACTGGCCAAGGAAGCTGCTTCACTTCTAGCTTTTGGATACCTGGCTTCTTGTGAAAGTACATGCAAAGCATCATACACACTACTAACCTGATAATGCACAGCTTTTACGCTATCAACTCCACATTGCTACCTGGTTTCTGACAATGATTTAACTGTCAATCTTGAAACATGATTGCTGAATATCTTCCACTGTTATATCAATGAAGAGAAGAAAACAAATTTGTTGCAGAATGGCAAAAAATAAAATAGCATAATTGGAGGAATGAAAAATGTCTCCAAAAAGCAGGTTCCAGCTATAATATCTGCATGGCACAAAAGAAAGCTCTTGGATTTAGGTGGAGAATTCCGACTTGAACCCCAACTCTGTTACTTTTCATATTTGCTCCATTGTCATTGCCTTGACCACGACAATCCTTAATTCTTAATCCAAGGTCATCAAGAGCATGCAGAAATAACGGAGTCAATCCCAGACCTGTGGTATCATCAGCTTTCAAAAACAGAAAATGCTTTCATCTGAACTGCAACACCTCTTACTGACACAGTTCGAAGAATGACTGACATTTGCTCAACATGACTGACATCTGGTGTGCAATCAAGTACAACTGAATAGTACATTTTTGCCTGGATGTCCATTAAACTGGCCTCTCTAATTTTGTCAGCTATGATTTCAAGCAATTCATTCTGCATTCAGTTTCCGAAATAATGGATGTTGTCATGTTATCCTTCTGTTGTGCTCTTGCATAACTGGGTCAAATTTGGCAAAAAGCTCCACCAAACCCAAAAAATGACCATAGTTCTGTTCATAAAGCTTGTCACGGCTGCCTCCAACTGCAAAGGTTGTGCTTTGCTAAATATTCTGCAAATGCAATCATTCTAACACATTTTGCCAATGCTGCTTCTCTGCATTTAGCATTTTCTGAATATGCTCGTCAATAGTCACTTCTGTTCCAAGTCTATTTTCAAGCTCCAGCCAACAGTGTAGAATTGTAATACTTAGCCATGTTGTTCCAGTCACTAAAACCTCCAGAACACAACAGAACAGTTGAAGTGGAAAATAATTTTAAGCAAAAGCAAAATATAGTCGGCAGCCTTTGAGTAAGCCTGTGTGTATAATTAACTGGTGTAAATCTTCTGGGTTTTTTTTGTCTTTTGGAAACTCTTTAACCAGAACTCTCACTGGTATTTTTTTCTACCAGAAATTAACAAATGTGTTCAAATATTACAACTGGCCAGAGTCCAAGATCATCCCATGAAACCAGTTGTGTAACTGAATCTTTGAACTGTTCAGCATTAGGAGTTGCAGTCAACTCTGGTTCAGGGTGGTAACTGGCATCCTGTCCCTGCTTTGCTCCTCAACAAATTGGTTTAAGTTTTTTTTTGTTTGTTTGCTTTGGTGTCCCATCCAATGTGGCGCCCCCACTGACCTGATGCCCCATGCAGCCGTGTGTTTTGCGTATCCCTAAGGCTGGCCCTTGGAATGGCGATAAATTGCTCTAGAGCAGTGTTTCTCAAACTGGTGGTCCCAACCCAAAAAGGGGTCACATGGCTATTGCAGGGGGGGGGTCGCATGATCACAAAATACTGTCCTAGCATTTCACTACAGCACATATACATCTATTAATCCCTAACAGTGAAATATGTATTATGAAGCCTGCCCTTCAGCTGTGTTTTAGTGGTCAGCTAATTAAGTTTGTTTTGTTTTACTTGACCAGAGATATACCATAAGCGCACAGCCCTTAACAGCATCACCTCTCACCGCCCACCTCACACTGCAAGCAGTTTGAGTTACAAGTTTCGAAACAAATGTGTTTGGTGGGAAGGTGAGTGGAAGTGAACTGTGTGTGTAAAAATCATATTTGTTATAAAAGTAATTTGTTTTCTACAAACCCTGTCAGGAGTTTAACATGTTTGTTTGAACCACAAATACCTCATAATTAAGCAGAAAAAGCTTTAAAAAATAATAATGATAAATAGAAAACTGATCTCAGTCTGTAGGCTTTTTTTTTTTTTGCACATTTTCTTACTAAGTCGGATGCACTGTGACACAGACTAGTATAGTTACAAAGCCGGTCACGTGATTGTTTGGTGTCAATGTAAATATGCACGTCATTAGAATTTTAGAATCATCCTATCCCCACCCATTCAACTAAGAAAAACTGGAACTCCAAAAAAAATAATTAAATTGGGGCCCCCTTGGCCCCCTGTGTGCAATACTCTAGAATCGCCACTGTCTGAGATGTAGGTCCTATATTTTACACACATCAATGTTTGCTTAAGCTGAGGGAGTGCAATCTTGTCTCCTATACATGTTTCTTAAGACTGATAGGTAGAGCAAAGTATGATGTTGCCCACGGTGCATTACCTGTTCAGTGTTGTTGCCCATGGGCCAGCAAAGGTTGGGGACCAGTGATGTACAGTAATTTCATCTGATATCGCACTGCGGAGTGGGGTGGGGGGTCGTCACAGTCTGAAACATTTCCAAAGGGGGACCAGCAAAAAAAAGTTTGAGAACCCCCGCTCTAGAGCAAAAGCAACTGCATGCCAACATGCTATTAATTTTCTAGGAATGACAAATTACTTATTGTGTTTTTTGCCCACTGAACCCTAACTAAACCTTTGTTTACTTAATGTATGGCTAATCATTGCATTGATACATCCTCCCCTCTTCTTAACTAGACAAAGATGTTAATCAGCAACATGTAGCACAAGAGATGTGGCACCCCATGTGTTACCCATTAGCTACCATTACAGAATGGCAACGATAGCTTTGTTTTCCTTTTACCCCAGAAAGTGACAAAGAACGATTATTCAAGTTGTTTAATTAAGTGTTTCTCTGCAAAACTGTCTTATACGATGTGACCTTGTTTAATTTGTTCTTCAACCATTTAGATCCATTATAAACATCCTATAAAAATGACTTGAGGTAATTTATAAGACTACAATATAGTTTGATCTATACCCTTGAAAATGTCATCAGAACAACTGACTCCAATTGACATTCTTGGCAAATGTATTTAGCACTGTTTACTGAACACAGTTTATTACACATCAGTCCTCCATTGCTTCTCTCTTCTATCACCATAGCTTATTTTTCAAAAGCTAACATATTCATACAATTCAAGAACAAATGGATAGGACTAAGAGTTCTTAAAATAAGACAAAGCAATGGAAAACAAAAAGAGTTGAAAAAAGGTTGAAGTCCCTATATTATTTAGCTTAATTGGATGGTCTATTCATTTTATATGAGTCACACTTAGTCCCATACCGCTATCCTAATGTGCTATTTTCTGAACTTTGAAATAGAAAATTGAATTTGGTCTATAATAACGTGCAACCATGCGGAACAAAGATAACCTGCAATGAAATACTCAGCAGGGCACCCCATTCAAAACACACAAACCCAGAAATAGTATAAGATTGCTTAACTCTTAATCTACCAATGTCATCTAAAGCCAACCACTGTAATAACCTGTATTTCAGAGCAGATTGCAGTCTGGAATAAGCTCACTTGTCTGGTCTTTTGATTAGTGACTCTAGATTAGGGCTGTACTATTAATTCTGAGCAAAGTTGCTTCTAAGTTTAAGTTGCATTGTATGCCTTGTATACGCAACCTAAATATTCAACCTAAACATTAAACAGATAAGTCTTTAATGGCAAACCAAACAAAATAAGGAACTGGTTGGAGTGAAGTCCTGCAATGAGATGAAAGTAGAATGGAAGAACTAAATGTTTAAACCCTTAGTAAGATGCTGAATGTTCAATGATATTCAAGACGTCCAATAATGGTGTTAAATATTATTTCTCAGTTTCCACTAACTACTTTATTAATGTTTCTTCTGTTCATATCCAGCAACACAGAAAAGAAGACTAAAGTGTTTATGAGACACAAAAAATAGATGTTGACTGCATGTACATCAGAGACAACACATCTCACAGCTTGTTACAGATACCTGTGTGTACTTGTTGCACAGCACTGGCCTAGTATTTTGTACACAAATGTTTTTTCCTTCATTTACCCATGCCAAAGCAAAGTTTACAATAGTAAATTTCCCACCGTAAAACTCTGATGAATTTGAAAGATCTACGATTCTGCTGTAGCACATGAAAACACAAATATAACAAAATAGGCGGTTACAGTCTAGATCGACAGTGTTATAAAAATGACATTAAATAGTTCTAAACAAACAATTTCAGTCAAATAATACTAACTTGTAACATCCATAAAATAAGCTGTCAACGGTGTATCTACTTTGCATGAACAAATTAAATTGTAATTACATGGGCACATCACTATTTTGATTGGATTTCGTAATGGTTGCTGGGAAGTGATCTGGTTAATTAAAGATGTAATATAATCTGCATCAAGGAGCATCTGCTTCTGGCATACCTACATTGTACATTTTTATAATTACCTATGGGAACTCAGAAAGACATGTGCAGCTTATTACTTATTACTTTTTCACTCAATATCTGCCCTATAAGAAAGCCAGGTTTTAAAGCTAAGCATTATTTGACTGACAATGTTTAGAAGCCCATATATTCAAACTGATTTTAGGTGCCAAATAGACCAATAGTTTGTAGTATTAGAAATACAACCTTTAGTGGAATTGTACTTTCATTCTTCAGCATTTACTCCTCCTCAGCTCAAAATATGCCCTTTAACACAAGTACCAGGCATAGATACATACCTAGAACTACCGCAGCTGCCTTTTTCACATTATATTAAAATGCATATAAAACTAATGTAGCGTTGCACACTACGAAACTGTTCTGTGTTAAATGTAGTCAAAAGAGCGTGTTTATTTTAACATACCAAACACAGTGTTTACCTTTAATTCCAACTTTCTCACTTGTATTTTCCCATAATTTCTTTGTAAATCAGACTTTACCCTATCTTCCCTGTGATATTTGGAGCATAAAAACTTTGGTTTGTAAAATATTTTGCTTTTTATGTTTTTGTTTGCTTTCCTTCAGATATTGCCTGTGACACAGTTTTTGCAGCCTGCTTGTTACACGTGAGGGAAACCTGTTACAACATGAGCACTGACACAAGACTTGGAGGTGGTCTTGGAAGGGGACTTATGATTGTAGATGCTGGGCTATAAAACAGTGGTTTTAGCAGCTAAGAGATGACTTTTGACATGCAACGGGAGCTTATGACACTCTGTGAAGCAATAGAGAATAGTGCCCGAGATTTGTTTGTTTGACTGTTTTATACAAGTGTTTTCAGCTAACCCTTTTATTTTGTGCCTGAGCTCGACTCTGTTAGCTTTTCAATGGTAATTTATGTATTTTTACAGCTGTTGATAAATAAATCACGTCTGAAAATGTCTCCTGTAGCTATTCAAAACAAGCACAAAGCTCTCAAGTTCAGCAGCACTAAGCCAAACCCACTGTTTATATGATGACAGACAAAATGACAGCTACGTTTTACCAGGACTTTGTTTTGACATTTCCCAAAAAGCATCCATTATTTTCTCTAAATATGAAATTTACTTGATTGCTTGGTGGAATTTCCCCTCCCCCCCCTCCGCCCTCCCCTCTCCCCTCCCCATCCCTTACAATGCAGTACCTTTGGGTTTGGGGTCTTTATTCTAGGTGTGCTGGGACGACAAATGGTCCTACTGCACGATTAATTTTGTGATGACAAATCATGGTCAATTGATCAATAAAAAGATATTGTTTCACTCAATCATGCATCTCTCCGCTGCTTTATAAACCAAAAAAAAACAAAAAAAAACTGGATAACAGTATTTCTGATGCTTCTTGCATCAATTCAGTGATGGTTTTAATTCTCCTACTTCTATACTACAGCTCTGGCTTATTTGACTCTGCAGTATAACACACCAACTTCATGACAATATCAGGAGTTATTTTTAGCTGCAATGCAAATGATTACTGCTGTTTGCACCCTCCATTTCAATGCTCCCTACCATTAAAATCTTCTCTTCAAAGGACTAGTGTGCCCTAAACATCACCCCACTATTCTTTTGGATTTATACATTTCCTAACTAGGAACACTGATTCACTCCATACAGAGCTCCTCCTGGGCAGCATTGTTTCTCACAGCATTCTTGTAAATTAGATTTTTTGGGGGAATAGGGATTTCTACTGTGCTGCTGCTTTAATCTTCTAGACTTGTCTTGCCGCAACTGCGGATAGAACTGTGAGCTACAGTGGCAAAAATAGCATTCCATATCCTCAAACATTTATGGCACTGGTCTTCATGAGCTATGGCCATTTATAGAAGGGATGTGTAATCAATGCAACAGATACTTAAACACTAGCCTGGGATGAACCGACGGGTCGGAGATTTGAATTCCCAGAGATTTTCCCAAGATATAAGTTATTCTCTCTTCTGTTGCTCTGACCCTCAGTGAAACAAAATTAACTATCATTTTAAGATACAATCAGCTCTGTTATTGTTAAAATGTTATGTATTCATTTTTGTGAATATAATCTGCTGCTCTTAGAGGTTAGTTTGGGGAAGTGCATTTCATTCCGCTGGGCATACAGGAGTCACTCTAACATTTAGCACATGGAAAGCTGGTCTCGTCCTGACCACCTGACACCTATGCTGTCCAAAAATAGGCCTGGTCTAGAGCCCCCTGCCCACTGCAGGAATTTCCGATTCTTTTTATAGTAACTAAATAAGTTAACTCCTGATCAAGATTTAATATTTAGAAGACAGATTTCATGTGTATCCTCTATGCATCAGGACATGGTCTGGTGGTTTATTTATGGATTTCATGCTAAAATTATGTGAAACTTTAGGTTTGAAGTCCTCAACAGTTTATGTATTTATACACTTGTAGTTGCTCATGAGATAAATATAACTTGTATTTTTTTCAAAGCCTTTCCATAAGTGGAAAGTAACAGTCACTCCTAAGATGAAATCAAAGCCGCATAAATGTAAAAAAGAAAAGCAAACAAAAAAAAAAACTTAAGGTTTTATTTGTCAGGTTTGCCCTTAGGAACTTGTGCTGCATAAATTACTTTCAATACTGACATGTCTTTAATAGTATGAGATACACAAAATATCACAATTTTACATCAAGTAGGATGCTTTAAAAGCCACTCTACTTAAACATCACACTGCTGACAGCTATTTTCTTGGTCTCTACAATTTGACAATCAAAATTCTCATTTAGTCCAGCAGTGAAATAGAAATGTTGTTGCTATATTATAAAGGTGGCATAAAGTTATCCACTCAACAATTTGGCTTCATCAATTAGGGAATAGTGACCATAGATCACATAATGGGAAAGGCAACAATGTACAATACTTACAAGACATAAGCAACATGATTACAGATACCCCGAGGAGGGGAGCCTACACTGTCAAGACTGTTACGAGATCAGCTTCAATAGAGATCAATCAGTTCAACCCCAAGAACAGAAAATTAAGAACGTTCCTGAGGGACGCCATTGTGACAGATGGAATTACAAGAACACGACTCTTCCTTCTAGCATTTTACCTTTTTATCTCTTCAGTCTAATTTGCAACATTCCTAGATTGGGGTCTGGAAAAACACTTTTCTTCAATAAAAGTGTTTGAAATGCTCTCAGAGGTTGCACTTCATTGTACTTCTAGCCAAAGGACAATCTTTTTTTTTTAATCTTTTTTTTCTCCTCAACTGTATCACAGCCTATTGCGAGATGGCAGAGCTCTTTATAAGGCCGAAGTAAATGGAAGACCAGAAGCATGAAGGGACATATTATGGAACTGAATGAAAATCTACAGGAAGATCCACATATATGTGAAGTTTTAAGCCTGTGGGTGCAAAATCTTTGAAATGAAGAGAACCAAGTGTAGAATCCACTTGTTCAGACTTAAAACCTGGTTCCAGAAGACTGCGAGACCTAGTTTGAGGCAACTTTGCTAAATCAAACCACTTTTGATTTTTAATGACATCACCAGACTTTGCCAAGTTCAGCCAATAAAAAGACTGGAATTAATCGTGTGACTATCGTTAAGTTCCGTTGCCTCTGGAAAACCAACATGGAATACTGTGAGAGAAAATGTATGTATTGATTGGTTCAAGGTAATTTGGCATCTGGAAAACAGATGTGGAATACTGTGAGCGAATGTACTTATTGATTGGTTCAAGGTTATTTGGTGTCTGGAAAACAGATGTGGAATACTGTGAGATAATGTATTTATTTAATCTAAATAAGTCTGATAATACATGACTGGTTTAGGAAATCCCTCTGTATCATATTATACATTGATTAAAATCATATGATGTACACTATCCATATATGGACTTTATCAGGGGTTTCCCAAAATATAAACTCATCAAAAGTATTGCTTATTTTTATTATGTGACTACCAAAAGAGCACTGATTGGCCTGGCAATCACACAGGCAAATCCTTATTGAAAACATCACCTTTTGCAAAAGGTAGATAATCATTTTAAATGAGTGACTCAGTAAACACCAGCCAACTGCAATTGGTACATGAAACATCCATTATATTTCTTCTCTGATGGTGACTGGTCAGAAAATTGCTGCAGAAGCAATACAGATGTGAATTACTAAAGCCAGATCGAAATAACTTCTCAGCAGTACGCTGTGTACACTTTCACTGTTGCAAATATTGTTTAGTTCAGTAGCATCTAAAGAGTTTCACATCAAATTATTGTATGTTGATATTATAATTACATATGACAATCCACAATTAAAAAATTAAAAGGGGAGGAGGGATGTACTAATTCATAAATATCAATGTGTAAAAACAGGAAATAGTTGATAGTTTTCAAGAAAGAACAGTTGATAATTTTCAAGCAAGGACATTTAATTTTACTTAACTATTCTAATATATTATATAATATTTAACAGCACCTAGCACATTTTATTTCTCCCCTGCTGCTCTATTGTGCTGTATTGGTGTAAATGTTTTTATTTTAGACGCAATAAAAAAAGTTCAATTTTATAAATAAACAATTATTCTGTTTATCTATTTTTTTCTTTATCTGTTTATCTATCAATTATCTATTATTCTGTGTTGTGCACTGTTGTTGTCATTGCAGTTTCACATGATTTATATAGCATTTTGCTGCCAGCTAACAAAGCCAGCAGGGGAACTGAAGAGAAGTTCTTATATTCCTCGCGGACAAGCTTGGCAACACCAGCAGCATATAATTTATAGTGAGGTAGAGCATATGTTCTACCAGTGGTTAATTTCTACAGGCACCAACAATGATCCGACTTGCCCCAGGTCACTGTGGTCAATGCTACCAGGTGGAGTGTACACATTTATTGCAACAGGTCTACTTCTTAGGAAGTTATGACGTGCACATGCTGCCACAATGTAATGATTTCTACTTTTTCTAGGTTGAGTTCAGTGGGCTTCCTAAAAACACTGCCAAGATCCCAAATGCATTTTCAACACATCTTCATGCACTGGAGAGTCAGTAATTGAAGATCTGGGGTTCAAGGTTAAGCCGCCCATGTGTAAAAGATAAGATAGGACTTCAATCCAGCCATTAAAATCACAGAAAGACTGCCTTTATAATTAGAAAAAAAAAACCTGAGTTTGGTGAAGGTTCGATAATGGTGTGCTTTACATCCACACCAATGCACTATGTGAAGTTCTGCAATTCAGCACATTTTATGTTAATGCGTTTCCAGTCTTCTTCATTAGGCACACTCAGGTATCTGTTACGAAAATAATGTCTAATGTCTGGTAAGTTTCTACAACAATTTGTGAAATTGTTTTGCGGCTGACCTAAAATGTAAATTCCAGAGACCGGAAAGTCTCCCAGTTGCCTGAAACGGCAAAGTAATGGCAAGTTGTTCACCAGGTGAGATGGCTTCATGTATTACAGTAGCTTGTTTTTTACAAGGCCTCCCACCATCTTTTGCAAAGCTTCAAAAGTACTTTGTTCAATTCCAAGCCATATTTTATATCCACTATAGTCTACCTCTGAAAGCTCCCCTAAGAAATTCCGGTAAAAGCCCTTGTTTTCTATCCAGAAATCACCTTCTTGCCTATCTTTTCTCCATCTTTCTGTTCTGACATTTATAAGCTTGTCTATTAACCAATCAATCTCCTTTCCTCTCTGTTTTAAAAATTGGGTTTTGATTTGCTGAAATGGTGTTACAAGTCTCCCCTAGTGTGTCATGCAGTGGACTGAAATCAAGTTTCAAAATGCAAAGTGGAACTTGCATATAGCAATATCATCTGCATTATTCTAACGTGTACAGTATTTTTATGTTGAAATGAAGTCTTGTTTAAAATGAAGGCAGTGAAATAGCCTGGACTCAAATCAGCAACCCCCAGGCTATAGGGCCCATCATGCCGCCTTTACTGGATGCACCACTCAGGAGCCCCTAAAAGTCATGTTTTTTACTCTGGAAAGCTGATAAACCCTAATAAATGTCAGTAGTATAATGCAGACAGTGCTCATGTCATACTTTTAAATTACATTTTCTATTACACATCGCTTTAAAAAAATGAAAAACTGCTTTACATGTTTACTATATTGACACAGAACAACTTTAAGGGCTTGTTCATCAATACCGCTGGAAAAAAAAAAACAGTTTTGCTATGGAACTGTTGAAATTAAAGGAGGCTTTTTAGTGTGGGCAGTGGCACTTCTGTTTAATGTGTTGAATTAAATTTCACTAACAGGAAAAGAAAAAACAACATTCAACTGATGAGACTGAAGTTTGTGTTTTTCATTCTGTTTCGAGATATTAAAGTGCTAGTTTTACATACTGCGACTGTTTTTTTCTATTTCAATTCATATTTATATTTAACAAGAACATTTTCATTAAAACCATGTACCATACCTCCCTTTGTTTTACAGTACTTACCTATGCTTTTAATATGTTTTTAATATGTTTAATTACATCTTGCTATGCTTTTTCTATTGTAAACTTTTGTAAGGAAAGGTGGGTCTTCTCGACTTGAGGTTTATTATAAACCAGGAATAAAATAAGCTTACATATTTTTGTCTGTGTATGTCTAGAATGTTTGTCCTTAATTACAGTAGCTATTCATTCTGTCAATATTACCTTCATGTAAGGCTCAATAAGAGATGTAAGAAGGAATGTTCTCAAAACCAAGATGGAGGTATGGTTAGTCTTGCTCAATGCACCCAGATGCATAGTTGCAGGACAAAAGAGTTTGATAAAGAAACACTGACATTTCTGTAGACTTCCATGTTAAATAATGATGGTTGTTGTTGCCACAAAACTTTTATAATAGGCATAACATGGCAACTAGCTAATAAATAAAACAAGGATTTTAATAATTTTCATTATCACTATTATACAACTTACGTAAATATATACCTTTGCTTGTAGTCAACTGAAAGAGAATATTTTGCGAGCAGGGCAAAGTAAATAATACAGTACATAAAACATATTTAAATAATAATTAATCCAAACTAAAAACAAATATTTTTTAACCATTGTCCTGTTTTAAGCTGGTCATATGACAGGCCGCATCCAATTTTTATTGGAACTAAAACAAAACACAGGCATTGAATGGAAACTTACATTTAAATGGGATAGATAATGCTGTTATTAGATTAGTTGATGGAATCATTGTGCATTTAAGAACATAAGAAAGTTTACAAATGAGTGGAGGCCATTCGGCCTTGTAAAGATTTAACATTACTTCCTTTGATTTAAATTGAATTCAACACTTTTCATTATAGATCCAAGCATTTTCTTGGCCTTTTTTATTGCTTTCCCACATTGTCTTGATGAAGACATTTCTGAGTCAACATAAACTCAGGCTTATTGACCTGTAGTTATCTGGTTCAGTTTTATATCCCTTTTGGTAGATCTGTATTACATTTGCAATTCTTCAGTCTGTCGGCACAACCCCTGTGTGAAGAGACTGTTGCATGATCTTGGTTAGCAGTTTGTTAATAAGTCCTTTCATTTCTTTGAGTACTATTGGGAGGATCTCATCCGGCCCAGGGGATTTGTTTATTTTAAGAGCCCCTTTAACACAGGGGTCTCGCACCACATGTCGACCTGCACAGCGCTGCAATCCGGCCCGCTAAATAGTTACACAAAAGTAATTTAATTTGCCCACATGGAGCTACATGCGTAAAACTCAAGTAAACAGTTGTAAAACGTGTGTAGGCGATGTTGTTCATTGTTTATGGTCAGTTCTGTTGTAATACATTGCTACCACATTAAGAACTGCCGCATTAGCTACCATGAATTGACACAGTCCTGGTTACAGCAGAGATAAGAAACCATACAGACCGATATGTATTCGGGAGGAGCAACTGAACTGACAGCTTGGTGACAGTGAAAGTCCAACATTTTGTGCCATGACAATTGACAAAAGATAATTGATCAGATCTAAAAAAAAAGAAAAATTCTCTGTTGAGTCAGCATCAGTACAAAAAATATGAGTGGCACTGAGACTATATGAACTACTCAGCGTAGCAGTCACTTGAAAATATATCGTACAGTGATCCCCAACAAACGTAAATGAATAAAGAAATGTCTCAGACTAAAAGAAAAATTGACCACAAACACAGGCAATTTCAAGAAAAGCGGACTGTTGATTATTTTTTGTGAAGTACAAACAGAGTGCGACATGTTTGATTTGCAAGGAAAGAGTTGCCATTTTAAAAGAGTACAATATTAAACGGCACTATACAACAAAACATGCAGAGCAGTATGATAAATATCAGGGAGGGGAGAGAGAGAGAGAGAGAGAGAGAGAGAGAGAGAGAGAGAGAGAGACAGCTTTGCAGTTAAAGAAAGGATTAGTGTTGTAGCAACAGCTTTTTCAGAAAGTGAAAAAAGAGTCAGAGGCAGCAGTTTGGCAAGTTATGTGGTGAGTGAAATGATTGCTAAGTCTGGGAAGCCGTTCACTGATGGTGAATTTATTAAAGACTCTATAATCAAAGTGTCTGAGGTCGTATGTCCTGACAGGAGAAACGTTTTTAGCAGTATTGGCCAGTCTGCAAATACAGTAGCAGAGCACGTTATTGAGCTTTCTAAAGATCTTGAGGAGCAGCTCTGCAAGAAAGGCAAAGCATTCAGTACATACTCTATCGCATTTGATGAGAGCACCGATTTGGTTGATAGTGCACAGTGGTGAGTGGTGTTGACATTAACTTTAAAGTCACAGAAGAACTGATAAGCTTGTCTACAATGTGCAGTAGAAAAACAGCAAGTGAGATCTTTCAAAACCTTAAAGACGCACTAGAACATGTTGGTCTGCAGTGGCATTCTTTAGCAGTCTTAAAAACAGATGGAGCAGCAGCAATGTTTGGGAAAAAGAACAGGTTGGTAGTGCTTGTACAAAAAAAGATGGAGGAACAAAATGCAGAGCAATCAGTAGCATTACACTGCATCATTCACCAGCAAGCACTGTGTAGCAAATCTTTGAAGCTCCACAACATTATGCCCATTGTTGTGAAATATGTGAACTACATTCGCTCCAGGGGCTTGCAGCACAGACAGTTTTATGCTTTCTTGGAGGAAATTGAATCCAAATATGGTGACCTGCTGTACTTCACAGAGGTGCATTGGCTAAGCAGGGGCATTGTTTTAAAGAGATTCTTTGAGTTAAAAACAGAGGTGAAAAGGTTTATGGAGGAGATTACTATGCCTCTGTCAGAGTTTGATGACACAGAATGAATGATGGATCGTGCTTTTTTTGTTGATATCACCCAAGAGTTGAATAACCTAAACTTGAAGCTACAAGGTCCTGGTCAGCTGGTGATGATGTGAAAGCATTCACAACTAAACTGAAACCATGGAAAAATCAGATTTCTCAAGGTAATCACACTCATTTCCCATCATGCAAGTCACTTCTGGAAGAGCTGGACATTGAAATGCAGTTCAGTGGTGCTGAATACGCTGCTGATCCATTTTTAGTTGATGTGGAAACAGCACCAAGTGATTTACAGATGGAGCTAATTGATCTTCAATGCAACACACCTCTGAAGAATAGATTCAAAGAAGCCCAAGTATATGTCACACAGTACTTCAAGCAACTACCACCATCTTTCCCACAGCTTTGCAAAAGCTTCAGAAAAACCATGGCTCTGTTTCGGCAGCACATACATTTGTGAGAAACTTTTTTCCACTATGAATATAAACAAGTTAAAATACAGAACTAAATTATCTGATACACACCTTGCTGCAATCCTGAAGGTTTAAACTGCTCAGTCACTGAGGCCAAACATCAGCAGACTCACAGAACTGAAGCGTTGCCAGGTGTCTGGCTAACATTAAAAAATTTTTGGCAAACCCAAATTGTACAAAAAATTCTATGACAGTTCAGTGGAATACTTCATGGAAGAAGATTATTATTATTTTTTAATACCCTCTTTCGTGATGTCATTGGTCCTACATTAGGATTTCAGGGTCGACATTGGCCCGCATGTAAATTGAGTCTGAGACCCCTGCTTTAACACTTCTGCCTCTGTTATGCTAAATAAGACTGAATAGGAACGGGTCGACATGTGGGGCATGTTGTCCATATCCTCCTTTGTAAAAACTTGTGAAAAGTAATCATTTAATATATTTGCTATTTCTCTTCGTCTATGACTTTGCCATTGTATGTCTTAGACATTTTACCTCCTCTTTGAATGTTCTCTTTGAATTGGAAAAAAAAAAAAAAAAAAAACTTTTTTGGAATTGGATTTAGCCCCCTTAGCAATGCTCATTTCTGTCTCTCTCTTGACCTTTCTAACTTTCTTTTTGACTTGTGTTTCCAGTTCCAAATACAATTTCTGTGTACTTTGCTCTTGGTCCCTTAATGCTCTGTAAAGTGCCTTTTTTCCCTGATATATATATATATATATATATATATATATATATATATATATATATATATATATATATATATATATATACAGCTCTGGAAAAAATTAAGAGACCACTGCAAAATTATCAGTTTCTCTGGTTTTACTATATATAGGTATGTGTTTGGATAAAATGAACATTTTTGTTTTATTCTATAAACTACTGACAACATTTCTCCCAAATTCCAGATAAAAATATTGTCATTTAGAGCATTTATTTGCAGAAAATGACAACTGGTCAAAATAACAAAAAAGATGCAGTGTTGTCAGACCTCGAATAATGCAAAGAAAATAAGTTCAGATTCATTTTTAAACAACACAATACTAATGTTTTAACTTAGGAAGGGTTCAGAAATCAATATTTGGTGGAATAACCCTGATTTTCAATTACAGCTTTCATGCGTCTTGCTCTCCACCAGTGACTTTATGCCACTCCTGGCGCAAAAATTCAAGCCGCTTGGCTTTGTTTGATGGCTAGTGACCATCCATCTTCCTCTTGATCCCATTCCAGAGGTTTTCAATGGGGTTCAGGTCTGGAGATTGGGCTGGCCATGACAGGGTCTTGATCTGGTGATCCTCTATCCACACCTTGATTGACCTGGCTGTGTGGCATGGAGCATTGTCCTGCTGGAAAAACCAATCCTCAGAGTTGGGGAACATTGTCAGAGCAGAAGGAAGCAAGTTTTCTTCCAGGACAACCTTGTACTTGGCTTGATTCATGCCAAAGCTGCCCGATTCCAACCTTGCTGAAGCACCCCCAGATCATCACCGATCCTCCACCACATTTCACAGTGGGTGCGAGACACTGTGGCTTGTAGGCCTCTCCAGGTCTCCGTCTAACCATTAGACGACCAGGTGTTCGGCAAAGCTGAAAATTGAACTCCTCTGGGGGTGCTTCATCCAGGCTAGAATCAGGAAGATTTGTCTTTGTGAAGGACGCATGAATCAAGCCAAGTACAAGATTGCCCTGGAAGAAAACTTGCTTCCTTCCACCCTGACAATGTCCCCCAACTCTGAGGATTGTTTTTTCCAGCAGGGGTATCTGCCAGTATCCCTTTGTTAAATCCAGTGTCGTTTTAAAATGAGCCGTGCCTAGACACTCCAGCAACTCATCTACCCGGGGCATAGGATAAGCATCAAACTTCATTTTTTATTGACCCATCTGAAGTCAATACAAAACCGAGTCAATCTATCTGACTTATCCACTAAATAAACTGGACTATTCCAGTTACTTTGGGACTCTATTACCCCCAGCCTGACCATTTTGTCAATTTCTGCATTTACTACCTGCTGTTTGCGTTCAGGTATACGGTATGGCCTCTGGCAAACTTGTACCCCTGGCTCAACTTTAATGTGATGGTGGGCTACTTGAGTCTACCTCTGGACTGGAAAGAATACCTCAGGAAATTCAGGCACCAGCCTGACAGTTCTGTTTTAGTGTCAGATTGTCTAAAATCTGCACCGACCCTTTTTTCACCAAAACAAAGAGATCAAGTCCCAGGTCTGTGATGTCATCTACTTGCAATCACAGCTACCCAAGAGAAAACCTTCAATAGCTCATTGGCAACAGATTTAGCAAATGCAGAGCAGAGTGGAATGACCTCTGGATAATGTGTAGCGTAATCCAAAATGACCAATAGGTGCTTGCATCCCGCCACACTTTTCACTAGCGGTCCAACTATATTCACCCCAATACGCTCAACAGAGTTTCCACTAGTGGCAACAGTACCAGTGGGGCCCGTGGAATAGCTCTAGGGCTGACCTTATGCCACTCCCTGCAGCATTTGCAAAAATGCTGCACATCACCATCCAGCCCCAGCCAATAGAACTGTGTCACCAGTCTCGCTTTGGTTTCCCAAATGACCAAAAATTACCGTCTGGGGTAATTTTGCAACATTGTACAAGAGATCTCAATTGGTTTCAAAGTGAGGGTATGTCGCGGCGCATCTGGGCTCGATCACCCAAGCATTAATCACAGCGTCTTGGTCAAAGAGTCTGCCCAGCACATCGTCACACCCTTGCTCGAGTTGGAAGTCACAGAAGCAAGCTAAAAAATCCGCTCCAATGGCTTTCAGCTCAGGATCAGGTCGGTTCTCCCTTTCCAGCCCTCATTCTTAGTGGCCCGCCATTCCCGTTTAGTTTTTCGGGGTTTAACCCTTTTACAGTCCTATGTCGGACCAGGTGCGACATTCTGAATTTCCCTTTCCAGTCAAAAAGATGTAAAGGACAGGTCTCTAGTAATTTTTTCTCCTAAAAAAGCTGAGAAAACCATTCAATGGCCAAGTGAGACTGATAGGAGTCTAATGAAGTCGAAAAAAGTGGCCTGTCAGCAATAGAGCTAGCAGCTGCACCACAGAGATAATGATGGATACAAACAAAGGAGATTGCTGCTTCCGCATCAAGCGCTCAAAGAATATTTGTAAATTTACAGCAACGTTTGCATAATTGTTTATATCCCCATGAATTCATTTAATATGTACCTGCCCTGTTGTTTGTTTCTGCCCCGGTGAGATTAAGTTTTCTTTTATTAGGGTCTGACCACACCTTGACTCCAAGAGAGCTTGGGTTTGTGTACCATCCACAGTAACAGGAATGACAAAACCCGTCTGCTGTAGTGAGTCAGTCCTATCTGGGCGGATGAGGTAACATTCCATAGCGGGGCACTCCAGAGCGATGTGGCCCACCTTGCGGCATGTCCAACACCTCGGTGGACTGGTTTCTTGTCATGAAGCTTCTGCAAAAGGTTGAAAAACAGGAGCCATCAACGGGGCTCGACGGTAGGGTAGCCGCGAGAGGACCCAGTCCGATACCACAAAAGCCTGTGGGTAAACACACCCTACCCCGGTTCTCGGGCCGGGAGCTCCCATCGCCACACCCAATCCAAATAGCTGGCTACTCCTTCACCCCAGTCCCTTAGCCCTGCCTGGGGCCAGTCGTGAGGGTGAGGCGGGAGTACCGACATTTCCAGGCAGATTAGCGGGCATTGGCTCTGCTGCCTGGTACTGTTCCACCAGTTGTATCACCTGATCCAACGTGGCGGGTGCCTGTCGTTGTACCCACAGGCGCAGGCCCAGAGCCAAGCATTCCAGGAACCACTTGACCACGATCATCTCCACCTGCCTTTGATGGTCGCCTCTGGCCATGATTGACAGGCAGATTTCACAAGGCCCCTCCCCTCCCCTGCAAGATCATTCATGCGGCAGATAGCCAGCACAGACCTCGCACTGCCACACTACATTATTTGTCAGCATCAGTTTTTAGTAGTTCCTTTCTTTGTACATCAGTTTATGCATCAGGTCTTCCTGTTGAAATTACTTATTAATTCACCTGGTTGAATTTAACTTGTTCAATCAGAAATATTAAATTAGTTCCTAGCTTCCAGCACAAATTAAAGGATTTCATTTTGGTTCATCTCTCCGTTATCTCTGCCAGGTCTCACTCCAACACAGGCTTATGAATAGGCATGACAAGTGTCATGTAATGACAATTCATAGATAAATCAGTTATTTTAGTGGGTTAATGTGGAGATGAACCAGTAGTATAACCTTAAGCAAGAAATATACACACTAAGCAACACAACAGTGCTTATACAGACAGCAGATTTCACTGGTTATAGTGTTTTCTGTGTAACAATGACTTCTGCACATTTTGAGTACAAATAAACATTTTCATATAGGTGGAGGAACGTCCCTTGTACATCTTGCATCTTTTCTCTAACCAGGTGGGTTACTGAACTAAAGATATTTTCATAATGTACCATCGCACATTTACAATTACTTACACTCAGCAACCTCAGATCCTTAATTTCTATTAAAAAAATTAAAAAAAACACGGGACCTGCTATCCTTACTGGGCCATTTCATTTGCACAATTTGCACCATTGAAAGGTTTTCTGAGATTTTTCTGGAGAAAAAACAACGAGAGGCCTGTGCTTTACGTCTTTTTGATAGGAGTGGAAAGGGAAAATTGTAATGTCGGACCTGGTCAGACAAAGAGTTAATCACAATAATCAAATAGTCTATCCTGCATCACTTTCTAAAGTCAACGGTTTATTCTAATCATAACCTCTAGATGGCAGTATAACACCACAAGTTCAATACATTCAAGTGGGTCCTCTCACTGCAAAGGTCATATATTTTCAAATCAGGATAAATTTTACTTCAGAAGTTAATATTTCATTCAATGCGAGAAACATGTCGGATACGGAGACAATGTCTTACTATTATCAACGTTTCAGTCATGGCGTCCTCCTACCCTGCAATGGACAATATACTCATAGACTGCTCATGATCAAATCAGTAGGTTTCACAGCAGCCTCAGAGTAATTCATTCTTCATCGTCAGGTTCTGCAGCGGCCTCAGATCTTTGCATTCTTCATCTCTGCCTGAAGTCAGACCCATCTTTGCCTCCATCTAAACCGCCTTAACACTCAAAGACCAATATACACATTCAGCAGACCTCTACAGCAGGCCACTGTTCTCTAATATAGATAACTGCTTCAGCAGATCTCTGCGTTCTACAGCTGAGCCACTGCATGCTACTGACAGCATTCCATTGTTTACTTCCTCAGAGCTCTGCACTGCTCAGTAGAACCTGCCCTCTACTCATAACTCTTTGAGTAGTAGGAACGTAGTGGTACGTTCACTGCTCTCTGGTCCCCAAAGAGTAAAAAAGTACCGGTATGTTCTGCAACTTTAAACTTGAATTAGTGACCCTACAAAACCCCTGATCACACAATATTGTAGCATTAGGTTTCTGTAACACCTTTTATTGGTCTCTTGCACCCTCTGCCAGATATTGACTGAATTACATATAATAATCCCAATCACAAAAATGTCAACAGTGTTTGTAAACCGGCGAAAATCGCTCAGTGAGAAAGTATTAGTAATAATACTGAATTCAGATTCCAATTTAAATTCATATACATACAATTCTTCCACTGATGTCAGCGAATGTGTCAGTGAAGACATAAGTGAAGAATATTTACCATCAACATAAAGTGACAGCGAAGAGGCGGCGCCAAACTGTGTGCGTTTCTCCATGCTTCAAGGAGTATTATATGCTGAATATTAGACACTCTCACTCCCTCTGCCCCCACAACCTGTTTACCTGGATATTATTTATTCATGTCTCTCCTTCTTGCGCTGTCCTTCATTTGCTCGGGACGTGGCCCCCTTTACGGTCTCAGTGCCCAAGTCCCCATCTATCTCTTTGCAGGTTCCCTACAGGATGACTTCCTGCTCCCAGCTTCGGATGCCTGTGCCTCACCTCTAGCAAGGACAGTATCAGACCAGTCAGGGAACCTTTTACTATCTCTCCTTTCAGTCCTAAGCTGTTGGACTATTCCTATCGCCCCAAGAGGCGACTCTGCCAAGCAGAGCCCTTTTATATATTTCCAGATCCTCAGGAATATGACATTCGACGAAGCTCTGTCCTCAGCAACAGGAGAGCTCATTTTTTCTATCCTAATTTCAAGCCCGGCCCTCTCTAAGCCCGCACCTAATTCCAAGCTTTAAGCTTGTCACTCTGATCGTCCTCTGCTCGATACCATCTTACTAACAGCTTGTTTCTGCTTCCTCAGCGGACACCCCGTGAAATACCTTTATTGTACTTAAGGTCTCTTTCATCATTTATTTTCAGGTTAATTCAGAATGCAAATGTTTCAAATAAAACACAATGGATAAACTGTTGCATCCTGGTACCTTTGTAATTTACAATTGGAGTGAACTACAGCACATGAAGTGATTGGGTCCCAGCAAGCAGCATCAACTTTCTATGTATAGTGGTACCTTTGAAATATCTGCATACTGAACTATAAAAAGCAAAAGGTCTTTATCAAATATAAATAACTTTGCACTTATATTTAATCACAACAGTTGTCTGTCACGCCCAATGTCATGCCACCCCTCAATCCAAACAAAAATAAAGAAGTATCTTATTGTGACAGAAATATAATGACTTCTGGTTGGAAATCTCCCTCCTCACCTGTGAAGGCGCTAAATAGCAAAAGGGGAAGTCTTTGGACGGAATGGCCTGACAGTTCATTTCCTGGGTTGGGAAGTCGGTCAGCCTGGAAGAAGGCAAGACTCTGTTGCAGCAACATAATTACCCGGAAGGTAAACGAGGTAGCAGCTGTAAGCAAGAGACACAGCTGCAATCACTTACCAAGGGGTCGTGCATTATAGCATAAAGGGGCTGGAGAATCGTAAATCTTTTCTTTCGCTTGGTTTGTATCAAGGAACTGGAAGGACCATGAGAGACACAGAGAAAGCACTGTGAAAGTATTCATGAGTGTTTGTTTTTTGTGTTGTTAGTAATTGTCTTGTTTGTATCACTAGACAGCTAAACACAAATCCGGAGCTGTCACCAAGGGCCAGCACAAAACCAGATCAACACTGCACTACCGTCATGATTAACATTGTTAGCACTAATTGTACTACAACACAAGCACTCACTTTGGACTTTGTGAACGTGTGTGTCTAATTGTGTGTTAAAACGTATCGTGCTTATTATTTATGGGTCTGCAACCCCATTTTTCATTACGCAATACACATTGGTTTGTATTGCAAAAGCTTTAAAAACAAATAAAACAATCCATTTCACCCGTACTTTGTTGCCTGTTTGTTCTTTGGGATTACTGGACCAGCACCGTACCTGCTGTACACCTGCTACTAATTGCCACTTTGCCACACTTATGGACTCATTTTTTTTACAGCTTGTGGCAAGGATGGCTTGTGGCTGACGTCAGACTAGAAAATGGACACACACAGGACTATGATGTAAGCGAAAACAAAACACTTTCACAAAATAAAAGGCACGTTGGCCAAAACAAAACAGACAGTACATTTGAACACTAAAGAACACAAGTTCCATACTGGTCAAAATCCAGCACGAGTAGCAATTGTAGTATACAGTCAGCACTTGGATACACGACACTCAGATACACGTCAGTCGCCTTTCACCATCCTTGTATTAAGAATAAAACCAATCCCCATTATATAAATGTGACAAATGTCACAGCAAGTTTTTTTTTGTTTGTTTTTTTTTCTGGCATGGCAAATCAGTCTCTCTTTATTGTGCACAGCAGTTACACAGCGCTTCCTCCAAAAACAAAGTGAACAAGACAAGGCACAGTAATGTAAAAGTTAATCATTAAACAGTTTTAGATACTGAGATTCATTTTTAATAATCTGTGATCTTTAGTGCATTTTCATTTGCAAGTGAACTGTGACATTAGGGCCTTATCAAGCACTATATTCTTCAATTTTGAAGCCTGTTTGGATATTGTTTTAAATCTGGAAACTGGTGTTATTATTGTTAAATCGTTCGTTAAATCCCATTGCCTTTTTTGTTTTAAGCAGTTCTCTGCATGGTTATCATTTTGACTTCTGCTGATATGTCGTTAATGGGGAATTTTAGTTAGCAACACCTTAAAAGTGTGTTACAGAATGCATTTTCTTCTCAAGGCAAAAGCCATTACTTAACTTTGAATAACATTTCTGTACCACAGTAAAAGCATATCTGAAATTGGTTCTGGAAAGAGTTGAATCTTTAAGCTTTTCATTTGAAACATTTTTGCTGTCTACTGTCTTGGTGTGTTTGTAAATAAATATGTTTTTTTTTTCAATGTTCACTTACACTAGAAGAGGGCACTTTTAAGGTATTAAAAGCTGATGTCATGACAGACAGGTAAATAGCAAGTAAGTATAATTATTCTAATTACAATAAGTAGCCAAACTATGCCATCTGGTGAAAGGTACGGGCACCAGGTCCCATGATTGTGGTATACACTGGTAATTAGGAATCTAGTACTTGGAAACATTTTATTCGGATTCCTCTTTGCAGGTTGTTTTTGATCCCAGGACCACACAACACTGTCAACACAAGGTAGTTATAAATAGATTTTATTTGGTACACATGTTTCTATAAAAGATGGAATTTTATAGCTCACAGCATACAATATTGTTTCTTTTATTTTTCTGGTTAACACAGAATAGTCTAATAACTTTTAAAACACAATATTCAAACACCCTTTAATAGCGGGGGTATAGCAATTATAATGCAACTGCTGCATAGTCAAATGTAACTGGCTATATCTTTTGCAAGAGAAAATAAAAATAAAACCAAAAGAAAGTTAATTTCAGTCTCACAAGTCTCTGTTAAAAACTAATTGAAATCTGACAATCTTAACAAACTGGTCATTCATGACATTGATGTTTGTACTGTATAACAGATAATCTAATAAACACCATCACCTCTTCAATTCAATTATCAGATTACTTTAAGCAACACAGTATAAAAATCTATTTTCATAATAAATTAATACAATGAAGAAAAGCGAAATGTTGAAGAAATGAATGCTTCCATCTACTGTAAAAACATGCATCACTAACAGCAAAGAAATGAACATAAAAATACAATGTGATTTAGATCGTAGGCTGCACTCACATCTTTCACAAAAGTTAAAAAAAAGGAAACAGGTTACATTAATTAAATCATGAATATTAAACTAAGTTGATCAGAATGGCTCCGATTCAATAGTGACAACATAAATTATGTTGTTATTATTATTATTATTATTATTATTATTATTTATTTATTTATTTATTTATTTATTTATTTTACTGTGGAACTAAGCGGCTATGTCAAAACCATGATCACTGTGGTGTTTTTTTTTTTTTTTTTTTTTGTGTGTGTGTGTGTGTGTGAATTCAAAGGCAGTGAGACAATTACTCTCAATCTTTATTATTAAATAAAGTAGACATATTTTGGCAAATGAGTATAAGAGTAGCAGTAGTGTATACAAATTAAGGATTAAATCAATTGCACATATTTGATCTAATTAAAATAGAAAAAGAAATACTTTGAATTAAGTATTGGACTATGCAGTCTCACACTTTAAACTGGGGCAAATGGAATTCCTTAGTTACCCCCTATTTTAATCATATTTGGCTACGTCACAGTATGGTTGATGAGGTACTGGGACCCTTATATAAAAGGTCTACATTTATTAATTAGGAACCCTCTTATAAAAATAAACACATTTATTGATATCAAATAAAATACACTCAACTTCTTAAAATCTAGAGTTAGCTAAGAACAGGAAAATTTAAAACACAGAGACTGTCCACAAAAAATGGCAGCACAAAACAGTAAAATGTTGATTGATTCTTAAAAAATAAAGCAACACCTTTTAAACAGAACTAAATATACATAAACTATTACACAGAAGTTACAGTTTCTCAGTTAAGTTTACAGTTCTTTTTACCTTTTCTGAATAGTGAATTACTAGGGACGCCTGTCCAACAAACAGTAGTACAAAACAAAAACGAAACAGGACATATTCATTTTTTTAAGTATGCTTTATCTTTTTCTCCAGTAATAACAACTGTAATCAATTTGTTTTCTAAACTGCAAACGGTTTCGGAAAAGCAGTGATATACATAATTAAATATGTTACAAAATAAACAAAGGAGAAAAACGAAAAAGGGATACTCCAGTCTAGACTACTAAAGTCTGATAATAAAGGGATACTCCAGTCTAGACTATTAAAGTCTGATAATAATACAGGCACTCTTTAAGTTTAATATTTGTTTTTATAACAAATATTCTCTTATTAACTACTCTGCTAAAAAGTCAGCATAGGAATATCTGTCTATGAAATATTTTATTGTTTTGCCTTTTCCTTTGTTGTTCTCCTCAGCAATTTGGTTTGGTTAAATATGATATATATATATATATATATATATATATATTATATATATATATATATATATTATATATTATACACAGTCATATTACACACATATAACAGTATATAATATATATATATATATATATATATATATATATATATATATATATATATAATAATCTATCAGTAACTGTGTAACAATATTTGCAGGTTGTGTCTGCTGAACTGCGATGTTCAAACGGCTTTAAACAAAAAGTAGGACTCACTTTTATCCATTACTATTAAGTTGTATCAAATGAAAGCCTTTATTGTTGCTTCTACAAAATCAACAGTCCCTTGATACAGATACAAAGTTGCTTGAAACTTGTAGCCTGTATGTCACTTTCTACAAAAAACATATCCCTTTCTACATTTTTCTAGTAACATGTCCCCTCGACTTTAAATACACCAGAATATCGATTATATCTTAACCCTGTTATATAGTCAGTGAACAGATAACTTTTTTCAATTGCTGCATACAAAATAAATAAACTCACCCCTGAGGGACCAGACTTAGGAAGAAGCAATGCTTTATTTATGTTGGGTTTCAACAATTCGATAAGTTGAATGAATAACAAAACACAGGTCACATCTTTTCTTTAACACAAATAAAAATAATACCCAGAGCTCTCACATAAGGCTCTGCTCATGCCATCCAGCATCCCGGCAGCAAGCCACCCTTCCACTTTTGCACTCTTTCCCATCCCCTCCCATATAATAACATGAAATGCATATTTTCACATTGTTTTTTTACATATATCTGGGCAAACATATAGCTGTAACAAGTGTTAAAAAGACTGCTAAGCTAGGTTATAAAATCAATGTTCTTACTTATTAGCACTTGCAACATTATTACTGTTCCCCATTTATTTCTGTTTATTATGTTTATATTTCAAGTTAGAGTGTACTACTTCCCAGTACCTAAAAACGTCAATTGTTGTAGATCAAAACTCTAATGGCCTTGCTACATACAGACTTTACGACCTACAGCCAAGGATGTAACAGTTTGTCTAAATCGATCTAATTGAAAGATGTGTTTATCCTAATTTAGCGTAAAAAACAAGTTAATGTTTCTCAGCACAATAAGTACTGTTTATAAATGTTTTTTTTTTTTTTTTTTTTAATTGGCTATTAGACTGTTTAGGACTCATTTAAGTAATATAACACAAGCATTGCTCTTCTTAGAACTACTTCTTCAGTCCATTGTAGCCTTGGGCAATTAGTCAGTTAAGTCAGCTGTGAGCAGCAGCAGAATTAATAAGCACTTCTTTTAAATGCTAACTCCCAGAGCCTCTCCTTGGATCCAGCATTCTGCCATCAAGACCAACAGTATTTTTCTGTGTGAAATACAACAATAATTACCTTTTCCCCCCTGGCCCTGGAATAGACAGATCTCATTCCCTTTTTTGTTACCAGGCAACAGTGGTTTTCACTTACTAAATTGATGGGTTTCAGATCTTGTATGTAATAAAAATCAGATTTTATCAGCCCTCTATTTTTTTCCTCTTAGCCTATGGGTATAAATTTGTGAGTTTAGAATTAATACAATAACCAACCAACTCAAGACTCATTATTGTGATATTATACAACATCCATTTTAGTGTGTTAAGGAAAAGAACCGTAATTGCTCGAATATTTTAACCCCAAAACACAATCCTGAAGTTG
Source organism: Polyodon spathula (assembly GCF_017654505.1). NCBI lineage: Eukaryota > Metazoa > Chordata > Actinopteri > Acipenseriformes > Polyodontidae > Polyodon > Polyodon spathula. Next base: position 90,267,162 of record NC_054535.1, on the reverse strand, counting down.
GGTGGGTCGACTGATACATGAGCAAACATATGAACCAATCTATAGTTTATATTTACTGATTGCGATGACTGACGGCAGCATGAACGCCATGGAGGGGCATAAGAAGAAGAAGAAGAAGAAGAAGAAGAAGGTTACCTTTTCTATTTCGTGACCCTGCAGCATTGTACTTCTGTGAGAAACATCAGCACCTCCATTGTTGTGAGCAAAGATTGTCTATATATATATATATAAAAAGTTTGTTTACATCCAGGAGCTGTAACGTAAAACACAGACACAGTTTCACTGAATTACAGCCATACCACACCACCCCCCACATTCCACTGAAATACATACTTCTGTATCGGTTAGGAAGGACGTGTGGGTGTGACATGTATACTAAAATAATATTATTGTAGGTTATACAAAAAAAAAAAAAATGTACTGTATTGTAATACACGTCAAAATGACAAGTCTGACTGTGTCATTTTGACATGTATTACAATAGGTAGAAGTGCTTATAAAATTGTATATATATAGTCAGTAATTGCTTAAACTAGACCAAACATAGGTCTATACTCAGCCCTCTATCAGTTCCTCACAATCACTTAAATAAAAAAGTTATAATCACATTCACCTAGAACCGTCAGAGCAGTCATTTTGACTTCCTTTTACAATACACGTTTTTAATTTGAATATAACCTACAATATTCTATTTTATTTTTTATATACAAGCTTGTTGTTATCTCTCTTGGACCTGGCAGCCATCAATTTGTTGGTTTTACACAAGGAATGCACTGGGGAAAGTATCAGTAGGAGAGATTTCATCTAGAAGCTAGCCACAGCGCTTCAGCAGAAACATTTCAATCAGAAAGCTGCAGGCTACAGCAGCTCAACGTGGACACACCTGACACACACGCAAGAGAAAAAAAAACATGTTACTTTCATTTTAGATTAAAAACTACTTTTGTTTTTACAGTTTTGTATGTACATACACCTGTTTATACACTAGTTTCTTTTTTGTTTATTTTATTAGTTTTTCATTTTTTGAAGTAGTGCCTTATATGTGGTAAGTTACGATGTATACCTAAATCTCGCCTCGACTTTTACTCAGGCAAATACGGCAGTACCTTTTGCACTAATTTCGCACAGTCAGCAAGGTGACAAAAAAGTAGCATATCTATAATGGTGTGTGGATACTCCCAAAATTGTTTTTAGATGTGACAAAGGCAGTATATGTAGCACTCAAACAGTTCTTTAAAGACATTTTAGCTAACAAAATAGTTCCATAAAATGTATCTGCCATGTACAGCTATTTATTAGTCTCAAATGTGCAGTTATGAAAGAAACACATGTTAAAACAAACATATTTAAATTTTAAAAACATATCTGGTACTACATTAAGTTAAAGAAATGTCTTTTTACAAGGGTTTATTATTAAAATTTAAAAAAAAATGTTCCCAAATAATAAATTTTAATATATATATATATATATATATATATATCATTATATATATATATATATTATTGTGTGTGTGTGTGTGTGTGTGTGTGTGTGTGTGTGTGTGTGTGTGTGTGTATGTAATATATATATATATATATATAGAATATACACACACACACAGGTAGTGGACAAAAAAAATGGAAATACCAATGTAAAGTCACTTAATAGTGTGTTGGGCCATCACGTGTGGCCAGTGCCCATTTGTCGAGAACATAGTGAAGGATGATTCATTTGACCATATCACAATTCTCTACTGCTTAGTAGTCCTTTGACTGTGCTCTTTGCACCACTCGACTTGGAAACTTGCATTGCCAGGTGTGATGAGCGGTTTGTGCACTGCAACCCGACTATGGTATCCTGCCCTGTGGAGTTCTCGGCGGACCGTTTTTAATGAAACTGGCTGCTCATGCCCCAGGTTGAAATTTGCAGTCAATTGACCTGCAGGTGCTCGCCTGTTTTGTCTTGCACTTTGAATTAATGCACGGATATCACAATCCTGGAGTATGCACTTCCGCTCACTGTTGCCCTTTGCTGATGATGTCTTTCCCTTAGAGTTCCATGCCGATATCACCTTAGACACCATTGGTAGTGAAACGCGCCCCAACAATCACCCCTCTTTCAAAGTCACTGAGGTCTCCATGCAACAATGCTAGCCATAATTATAGGCAACCTTGGTGTCCCTCATTTACCCAGGTGTTTCAATTTTTTTGTCAACTGGTTATTTACGTATAATCAGGGTATATTGCTGAATTGCACTGTGCTGTGAAAAGACAATTAGTCACTTTAAGTGAAAAACAAATTGTCTGTTCTTCAGCAGTTTCTATGTTTTGAAAGCACATTGATTTAGCCGGATGTCATTGATTAAATTCAACACTGCATTTGAAGTTCAAGATTGTAATGGGATTTTTTTTTTTTTACCACCTGCATAAAAAAAAAAAAAAAACTGACATGCATAGATAATCTGTGTTAAGAATAAATATATTACATGAAAATCTGAAACCTTTAATTTCCAGTCAGATCTGTGGGTTTGACATGAGGACTGAGAAACCTGGTTAGCTATCGATTTAAAGAGGTACTGCAGCTATATGAGCAATGCTGCTGGATATGTATTCCATTACAGTTTCCAGCCTGTGGTATGCAGGGTAGGATACAGAAACCATACTGTAAATCTAGTTTAAAATTGCACCTATCTGGAATTAACAAGAATGATGTGCTTAGCAGTGTTTGCTGACAGTATGCTCAGTGGCTCAAAATTCATTTTTATGCCAGCTGTTCATATCTGTGTGCCCCAGGGCAGGAAGATTTTTTATTTATTTTTTTGCCGATCCACGGAAGGTATAAACGTGAAAAAAGCATCATATTAAAAGAAGGTTATTCAAAAGGAGCAAGAAGCTGTTAAAGGGCTTGTAACCAGGAGGTCAAATCCAGGCTCACACTCACTGACTCACTCTGCGACCATGAGCAAGTCATTTAACCTCCTTGTGCTTCGTCTTTCAGGTGAGGCGCTGTTGTAAGTGACTCTGCAGCTGATGCATAGTTCACACATCATAGTCTCTGTAAGTCACCTTGGATAAAGGCGTCTTCTAAATAAACAAATAATAAGAATTCTGAGTGAATATACAGAGTACATTATAAATGATCTGGGAGTGTCGTCAAGAAAGGTCTTGAAGTTGATTCCTCCCGCAGGCCAAAGAATCAACGTGAATTTATGCCATGCCTCAAGACCAAACTAGTTCAGATGTTGGAAAAATATTTAGAAATTAAATCCTTTCTGACTTTATTTTGTGGATTTGTTCTAAAAAATTGCTTCAAGCGAATCTGAAAAAAAAGAAACACCATGTTCATTCCAAGAGGAAAGGATGTATTTTAAGGAATATGTGCTGTAAAATAGAAAGAAAATACTAGCTAAACACTAAGCTAAAAAAAATATATATATATAATTATAGGGCAGGGTCTGGCTGTGGGCAATCCTGGCCATCTTATAGAGCTGGCACTCTCAAAGTTTCTTCCTTGGTCTGAATGTAGTTATTTGGGGAACCCAGAATGGAAGATGAAGCTCCACCACAGCACACTGGCCCTCGTTGCCTGTTGGTTCTTGATTGGGAAGGCTTGTTCATATCTGGTATACTAATCAGTGATCACCATTATGTTAGCCACAACACCTTTTGAAGGTTCTATCCATGGTAGTCCAAACAAACAAGCTCCATTGACTCTGATATGTTTATGTTCACTAGGGGGGCCTGAAGTCTCTTAATTCTGCGCTCATTCTTGGTCAGTACAACTGAGTCCAAACGGCACTCAAAACAGTGAATTATTTTTACAGATTCAACATTTAGAGTTGTCTAGAACTTACACAGTGAGATCGACATATAATTAATTTGAGCAGGTTGGCAACTGTTGGCTCAGGGGTCAGATTTACTAGATGTCTAACCTTTAGCAATATCATCATACACATAACATTGGTTTTCTTTTGTTTATGACTTATAAAAAACTATCTAGAATGGAACTTTTCTTCTTAGACTAAACTTAAAATATGAATAGCTTAAATAGTTTATGTTTTGAAGATACTTTTGTACTAGAGTTCATCTGCCCTTTTTGACAATAGTGTAGCAGAATGAACTATGATGATGTTATCCGGTCAGTCGGATCCGACTCTCCGCGATTCTATAGGCCATCTCTCGCCACGCTTTCCGGTCTTGGACTTTCCCTTTCAGCTGTTCTACGCCTAATGTACTATATTTTTATATAATGCACACCCTGTGTAAAACACACTTGTTACATCCTTTCTATATGATACTATAGATATATAATATATATATATATATATATATATATATATATATATATATATATATATATATATATTATATAGTTATATACACTCAGACTACAGATGTGCAGTTTACTTCCAAGCTAGAAATGACCAGCCTATACCCTCCCAGGATAAGCTGCTGCTGTTTTTTATAGCTTTGCACAGCACCAAAGAACCCCCCCTGGATTGCATCAACCAACTTATTTTAAGCATATCCTGGGATATATTTGCAGCAGCTTTTACATAATCTTTTTTTAAAGGCTTGAAAATGTCATTCATATGCTGTAGGAAATTGAACATGTTCAAAAGCAAATGTTTGGGCATGTTTAGGTATTTGAAACGTGCTGCAAAAAAAACATTTTGCTTCTTGTTGAGCATAATATTTTGTGTTAGAGAGACATGTATTAAAATGCCTTAAAATATTCTTCAATTATTTAAGATAATTTGCAAAGCTTTTATATATGCAATTACAGAATAGTTTTACTTTTTCAAAGAACATACATTTTTAAATAAATCATTAATAAGCCGTATACATATTTAGAGTACACACATTTGAATATACATTAGTTTATGCCATATAGCTATGTCTACAGAATATAATTAAGAGGGTAATTAAAGGGGATTAGGTTGTGGTTGTTTCACAATCCAATTTGCATTTATTCCTAACCTGATTTATTAGGAATACTCTAAACCTATTTGAAATCTCGGACCCTGGGAGTCTGCTCAACTGCAATATCTTCTATCTTGGCAGAAAGGAAAGAGTGGCTGTTTAGTTTGGACTCTCTTTCTCTTTTTGTGCCAGATAACATGACTTGCCAGCAGCAGCATCCACAATCACACCTGAAAATATATCATATAAGATCCTACCTTAATATCCTGATGTCTAATGCTACTGCTGAGCGCAGCTCTTCGTACCTTCAATGGCTGAAAACATGCCATGACCGAGGCTGTATTTTTTATGCGGTTATCACGGCTTATTTCTGTAAAATGTATTCATTGTCGTATTGGGTATATGCAGTTCGCCACATTTTTGTGAAAGAATAGTGTAAATCTACAAATTTTTATCATTTAAAATAAATACAGCACACATGGCAGCTGGTTTAGTTTGCTTCAACAAAATAGGCACAATTAAAGATAAGACATATTTCTACTAAATATAGATTGCTCTGCCCAATACAAAAAAGGGGACATTTCATGCATCTGTTGTTATTGTTACATATATTTATATTTTTATGTTTAATAATTCATTGATGGTGAAAATAGAACACCTTTAAAAAATGGACATAAAAACAATTTTTTCAGGTAAGCATTTAAATATTTAGGAACATTTAACTCCATAGAAAATTGTACCCTTTAAATTATTATTATCCAAAGCGACTTACAGAGACGAGGGGCTGAACTGTGCATCACAACTGCTGCTGCTCCAAAGTCACTTACAATAGGACCTTGTTTGTTTTATGTCTCATCTGAAGGACAGATGAGATGTAAAACAGTTATTTGCTGAGGGTGAGTCAGTGGCTGGGATTGAAATTGGAACCTTCTGCTAACAAGCTCCTTTGTTTAAAGGCTGGACCACCAAACGTTATTGGACAACATGATGTAATTATCTTTTGCTTTAATGCATCCATTATCATTAACCACTTAATCCTTTACAGGGTTTTGGTGAGCCAGAGCCTGGCCTGGCAGACGCAGGGTGTAAGACAGGACTACACCCTGGATGTGATGCCACTCCTTAGCCGAGTACCACACACACACTCACACAAAGGGCAATTTAGAATGACCAATCAACCTGAATAGCATGTCTTTGGACTGTGGGAGTAAACCCTGGAATTGAACCTAGGATGCTGTGCTGTAAGGCAGCAACTCTAACCACCATGCCACCATGCATGGTGAAATACCTATCTTTAGACCGTGAAATACTGCCCTTTCCAAAACTGAACTGTTTAAACCACCTTCATATTCAGAAACAGCCTGTATACTGCAGTTTACTAACATGTTGTGCATCTGTCTATAACAACCAGTTGTTTTTGTGGCTGAGTAGCAGAGTAAATTGTTTTAAGAGCAAAGCAACACTCTAAGGTGAACTCAGAACTTTTCAATGCTGTGTTTTTTTCTTAAAGATATTGTGGGGGACGACGCCAACGACTAATTTTGGTCAATGATTCTTATCTGCAGAAAACATTCATCTCCTCAAAATTAATATGTGTACTATTATGTATGGCTTCATTTTGAAATCATTCTTGCTGATGTAGCTTTTCAAGAAAACATATTGACTATGTTTGATGTGCAAGTGAGATGTAGTGTGGAGGAAAACAGAAGTAGTCCTATAGAAAGATGGAGTTCCATCTGAAAATACATGACTTCACTCTATGCTCAGAAATGGAATCCAGCTCATTAGGGAGCCTCTCTGTGTTTGAAATATTTGAATGCACTGTAAATTAGATTTGTTTGAAGTAGCATAAATATTGTTTTAACAAACACAGTTTCCACAGGCTATGGATTTTCATTCTGTATAATGTAAAAAGAAGGTTAATCAAATCAAGTTTATTAAGTAGTCTTATTCTGTACATACTGCTCAATAATGTGGCATAATCCTTGTTTCTAGAAATGTGTGGAGATTTGTGAAATAATGGTAAAGCACACTGTAAACATATAGTAGACACATATTATTCAATTTATACAGTATAACAAGAACCATTTATAGAAAATAAAGTTTGTTTAAATCTAAATGAAACAGCTGAATTTGGAAAAACTACTTTTCCTAAATCAAGCTCTGCATTCTGCTTAACAATGCAGCATAACCTGGAAATTTGTGATTCATAAGTAATTTTGTCCTAGGGTTACAATGAATACAATTTCAAAATGAGATCTAGTAGTTTTCAACATAAGAAGTATTTCATCTAACTCTTTTACATAGCCCATTTAAACAAATATGGAGATACAGTACATACCATTTGTGACTATCTAAGGACTACCTGTCGTATCCATTCCTACAATTAACGCTCGTGCTTGGTGCAAGCAGTATGCACGGTACGTGGTGCACGTGCTGAATATGGTACTTGGTGCCCGTGATACACACTGTAGTCGGTACACGTGGTGCACACGCTATGTGGGGTAGCCAATACATTGTACGCACTGTGTTTTACACTCATTCGCATGGTGCTAGGCCCCCTGTGTTATGCACTCCCACTAGGCAGCCGCCTCAGTCAGCCCCGCCTCGGCCTCAGCAGCCCCAGCAGGGCCCCTGAAGGCTTACGGCCTCAGTCCCAATTCACGGCACAACAGCTGCACTACTGGCACGCTTGCACCTCAGACGGTTACGCATTTCTGTTTCGCTTGGGACCTCCTCCTTTTCGTGGAGTTACAACTATGTTCGTGACGGATCAGCTCCAGGCCTTGGTGCTCCAAACCGAAGTGGCAGCCTTGCTGCACAAGTGCGCCATTCAACTCGTAGACCCTACCTCTCACGGGGAGGGCGTCCCTCATGTGCTGCCTTTCTTCCCTCCCTCAATAGGGCTTTGGTATTTGTTTTCCCATAAATTATGTTTTGGTGGCCATCTTCGAATTGAAAGGGAATGTTAGGTTACTTACCGTAACCCTGGTTCCCTAAAAGAGAAGATTGCCACCAACTGCAAGGTCGCATCGTTCGTCATCACTGTTTCAACACAAAAAGAGATCAGAGCCTTCCCTGCATGACGGTTTTATCCCCTCGGTAGCAGGACCGAGGAGGTCACCAGGGGAAGGGGGCCTATAGGCAGCTTTGAGCTCAGTGACACCTACCAATAGGCAGGCGTATATCCCATAAACAATGTTTTGGTGGCCATCTTCTCTTTCAGAGAACCTAACGTTTTACCCGTTACTTCCAGCCACATTCCCACAGCTCCACATTCAGGCTGTACGCGTCATGCCAATGTTTAGCAGTATGTGCTTCTGCAAACAGTTGTTTTCACTGATGAAGATTAATAAATCCGCTGAAAGATCTACTAGGTAAGATAGATAATATGTGTTTTAAATTAAAAAGTTATAAACTGTAACATACATGTGCATGTATTACAAAACTGTGACTATAAACATGTGTTTTCACCTATTAAAATGCATGTGTACATGTAAAAGGTGTGCATTTTGTGAATCCCGCGAATCAAAGGTTAAATTAAGATATATGGCCTTTGGTAAAATTGAGTTTGACACCCCTGGGAGGGTTTAAGTCGGCCAGGGTGTCCTCGGCTCACCGCCCAACAGCGACCCCTGTTGTCTGGCCGGGGGCCTGCGGGTTTGCCTGTTAGCTGTCAGGGAGCTGCATTGTCCTCCAACGCTGTAGCTCCTGGGTGGCTGCATGGTGAATCCGCAGTGTGTGAAGAAGCGGTCAGCTGACGGCACGCGCTTCGGAGGACAGCATGTGTTCGTCTACACCGCTCCCGAGGCAGCACAAGGGTGGTAGTGGTAAGCTAAGCCTAAAATAATAATTGGGTATTTCAAATTGGGAGAAAATAGCAAAAAAAAAAAAAAAAAAAAAAAATTGGCAATGACTAAATTAAAAATAAAAAAAAACTTTGTGTAGAAGGTGGCCATCTGCATAAAAGCCTGCTCTACGCTCAGTGTGGGTGTTCGGAGGAGCGAGCGAGAGAGGAGTGTATGAATAAGAATAAGTAGATCAGTGAAGGCTGCTGCCCAGCCTGATCATAGTATTTTGTGTTCTTGATTTTGTTTTTCTTTTGTTTGGCTCTGTGAGCAGTGCTTTTGTTTGAATATTTCATTTATTTTTGTTATTTACCACAGTATTTTGTCTTTGTTTTTCTTCCTGCATCTGACCTGACATCACCACATGGCTAATAACCATGACTATTGCTGTTTCATGAATATAATTTGATTATTAACATATACCATTGTTTTTGTTATTGATATTTAATAACTCATATTTTATACATTTTAATTAATGGTAACAAGGCTTGGAATAATTGCTATAACAATATATCAAATAAAACCACAACCCTACAGCACCATTGTCGAGTGCCAACATGACAGATACAGCTTGACACAACACTAACATTTATTGGGTTCCTTTTTTTGTGTGTTTATCAAAATTGTCTCTCAGCCTAGAAATCTGTTGCCTATTGGAATGTTATGATGAAACAATTAAAGTAATGATGGTTCAGCTTTACATCATGATTGGCATGCAAGCATAATTCAGGATATTAAACAGGCTATGATAAAAAACGGTTTGACTTTCGTGTACTTCTTAACAGCTAATCACGAGGGCATCGGGGTGGAAAAAAAGCAGTGTTATAAGTTCTAAAGTTCATTGACAGAAAATAATTTTAAAAAAGTAAGTTTGTGTCATTTACATGCAACAAACCTGTTATCTCTACTGGACCTTTTGTTTTGTACAAGGTAGGAGCTAGCCAAAATGCTTCAGCAAACATTTCAATCAGAAAAGTTGCAGAAGCTCAACCTGGATTCTGTACTGCGAGTGATACACACGCAGGATAAATCATATTTTCTTTCGTTTTAAAATATAAAATTATTTTGTTTGTACAGTTTTGTACAAGTAGTGCTTTATATGTGGTAAGTTAGAAAATAAACCCTTTTAAGTTTAATTGTTCATTTAAATACAGTGTTTCAGCTGTGCAAATGTTTGACATGATGTGCTTGAACAAAACCTTTGAGTTGTATCCGATTGATTGTCTTTTATTTTAATATTGATGATGTTTAAAATGTACCGTGACAATGACTGCCGTCGGCAGGTATGAGTATAACCGTGACGGTTCTAGTGTTGAAGTAGTCTGTAAATGTACAGTGTGTGTGTGTGTGTGTGTGTGTGTGTGTGTGTGTGTGTGTTGGTGGGGGTTGGGGGTGGGGATGTTTTGTACGGCCTTTCTGCAATAGATTACGTGATATTAAGTCAGAAGAACAGGATCTTGACTGCTGAAACCTCGTGAGCCACAAGCACAATTCCTTCTCCAGTTTACATGGGTATTTACCGTTATTTTTATGGTGAGAAAGCGATTGACCTTGCCCTTAAAGTCACGTTGCCAAAAGGACATCCTTTTGCTGTTTGTCGATGTATTTGTGTGACAACAACACACAGTCATGACTGTAAAGTCGACTTTAAAGTGCATGAAATACAAACCATAGATACTGCTAGGACATTCACTTTAATTAATTGAGAAATGAGGTGTACAGTATTTCCAGTTTATAATGAATAAAAGAAAATAATCTGATAAATCTGATAACCAATTCATATATTCTATTGTAACTGGGAATTTTATGTAACCTATCTATTTTCAACAGCTCTTTTCATTAGCATTTCCTAAAAATGTCTATCCTTCATTAGTGTCTGTGCAATTTGAGCATGCTGGGGATTAACAAAAACAAGCTGTCTACAAATTCCCTCTTGGGCTTTATTTAGATTTTTTATTTGAATTCAGCTGCAGACTCAGCTTCTTTGGCGTGTCTTTAACTCTTGTCTCAGTTTCTTCAATTGACAACTTAACAGTTGTCAAACACAGCACTAGATTCAAATGTTGTTCAAGTCGGACCGTTTACTGTGTGAGCATTTACTGCAAGTGTGGTACACCGTTTTCTTTGACTAGCAGGTAATAAGGACTATTTCTGTTTTCATACTTTTTACAAAGTTTAGAGAGCATCAACCAATCAGGTTGATGTCATGTAATGCCTGTATTCTAATTATCTAACTGCAGCTAACCTAAATAGATATTTAAAATTAGTTTAGATCTTTTTACAGCTTGTTTTAATGGTCTTGAAGTAAGCAAGGTTGAATTGAATGGGTGGGCTAGTGACATCACTAAATGGGGTGTGTCAGTTAAAATGAGTGTCGTTGATACAAGGGTTATAGTGTTTGTCTTGGTAAATATATGGATACCTTGAAGTCTGAGTAAGCATTTGATTGGTTCAATTACAACATCTCATATTGATTGGTTAAATATTAGAATATCTAAAGTTCTTGTAGCTCATCTGACGAACTAAAGTTTGGTACTGTTCTTCTCGCAGCTTTCAGTTTTGCTGCCATCCATTCCTGAGAGTTAAAACTCTTTGTTCCCAGTCCCACCTGTTCCAGCCAGTTTCATTTCCGTTTCCATCCATTCCCGCAAACATAAATGTATTCCCTTAATGTGGGAATGCCGCGGGCCCCACAGTCCCATCATAATGTCACTCTCTACCTGGGACTCCTGGTTACAAGCCCGTTTCTTTAACTACTGGACCACACAGCTTGTCCATTGGAGCTTGATAGTTGGCCCTATACCCTGGCTGGACTATGATGTAATGACTATTGATTGATGACAGCTAATGTCAGCGGGCAGGTAAAGCAGCACTCTGGGCCAATCTTCCCTCAAAAGGACAAGGCTGTCTCTATGCTAGCCGAACTACCGAAAAAGGAAAAAAACTGCGAATAAAATGCCAAACCTATTTTACCAGCGGTAGGACAAGTGGCACTATGGACCACCTTCCCTCAAAAGGACAAGGCTGCAATGTAATTTGAATTAAATGTAATTTGTAGAACAGAGGAAAATTTTAAGTGATGAATTTTCATTCAGGGTCTGATCACAGGCCGACTACTTAAAAAGAAAAAAAAAAAAACTGCGACTAAAATGCCAAACGTATCTTGCCAGCAGACGGGACAAGTGGCACTTTTGGCCACCTTCACCCCCAACTACAGATTTACGTAGAAACATTGTTTGATTTGGGCCTGTCCACTGGAGCTCGACAGCCACCCCTTTTTGCTGGCTGAACTAGCTAAAAAGAAAAAAAAATTGCAAATATATCTTGCCATTGGGCAGGACAAGCAGACCAAGACCACTTTTCCCTGGGACAGGCCCACCTCAAGCTCCTTCACCTTGCAGAATTAAACCGCCCAGGTAAGGAAATACATCCTACTTACCGAAAGGCGACAGGAGGAAAATCTTAGGGAATCAATGGCCGAGGGTAACCCTTCCTCCGGGTTCGGAAAAGAAAATAATTTTCTTTTTTTTTCACTTTCTTTTTCCTTTCTTTAGTGACATATTGTTTTTTGCGCTGCTAGAATGTCCGAGTCATTTTTGAGAGGTTGAAACAGGAGTGCGGGCAAAATTGAATGAATATAGACTGAGTTTGAAATGTTGTTTAGGACAAATGCCAAAGAGGACATGATGGAGGATTGAACTGATTGAGGATACAAAGGAGCTTGTGGTTCACCGAGCCACAAATTTGACAGGAAAATGCCTTTAGACCTGAGAAGTGGTGAAAAAATAATGAATTGTCTAAAACGCCCCCATTAAATTGTTCCAAAGTTGCAGTGGCTTTAAAAACAAATGTTGTTTATTGTTATAAAAGTTCTCATCTAAAACATGTGATGCAAATCTTTTGGCCATAGCTGTATAAATGACTATATGTATATATATATATATATATATATATATATATATATATATATATAATACTATATATAAAAATAACGTATACTTCTTCCAAAACAGAATATTTAGTATGAAATCCCAAAACAGAATATTTAGTATGAAATCTACATATAGGAAGATTTATTAACCTAATTCATGATATACCAATATAGTTCAGCTTATTATAGGTTTTTTTTTTTTTTTTTTTTTTTTAAGAACTATTGCCTTATACAAAGGTCAGGATAATAAACTACAATATATTCATACATATTTGCATGTTGAAGGTTTTGGTAATTAGGACACATACATTTGAATATTGAAACACTTACAAAGCTAACAACTGTGCTGGATAATGTAAACTGCATGGTGACTATATTTCATCTGTTCTCATGAGAAAAGGGGAGTATGCAATGATCCTGAAAAATCTCTTTCCTTTTTTTTTATTAAGACATTGGTTCATATTTCAAAATGCCATGCTACTGGGAATCATCTGATAAATAAGGGGCTATATAACAACATTTTATTAAAACAGTACAAAAATGTTCAGAACAGGGTTATTAATATTTTTTTATATTTTTAGAGCATGTGTTTTTTTTTTGTTTTTTTTTTTGCAATAACCAATAAAAAAATAGGAAAAATCTAATAGTTATTTTATAAATTTGAATAGTGTTAGATTTTTTTGTTGATGTTTATTTGCATAACAGATGGCTTGTCAATTTACCATTAAAAGTCAGAAGCCATGTTTCAGAAACCACATGGCTAAACACAACATATTATTATTATTATTATTATTATTATTATTATTATTATTATTATTATTATTATTATACTACATGTTACGTTTCCTTGTACAATGTACTATTTATTTTTGTAGTTTATATTTGTGTGTGTGGCATTTGGAAGACTCTTACTGTTGATAACACGGCTCCAGTTTATATCTTAACATGGGCTAAGTAACTTTTGTGATTGTTGTGAAATGTACATTGGTTTATGTACACATGTGACAAAGACGGCTGTAGTGGGATGTCAGACCAGAAGAAACATACAGTACTGCGAGATGAAATGATAAATGGATGCACTGTTTATTGTTATAAAATAAAACAGGACAAAAACAGGACATGGCACTCGTCGCCAAAACAAAAAGACAAACAAAAACAAACTACACAGACAAACACGGTGAGCTTCTATTTTAACTATTATCTATTCTTATTACCTCCGTCTCCAATTCCGTTCTCCACTCACCGAACACACAACCCCGAGTGGGTGAAAACATGTAGCTTTTATGCAACTGTACCGAGACTCGATTGCTAACACTATGTAACACAATTTTTGTTCCTGGGTAGTAAGTGTTATTTCCTAATTGCTTATGCCTCAGAAGAATAGAAAATGGCTATTATTCCCCACAAACTTTGCTTTTGTGACCAGGACAGTGATATTTTGAAATGTACCTATTTCCAATGAGAAAACGAGCGAATTTGTGTCTTTTTGTTCACATAAAGTCAGAAAAAAACAACATATGAATCCAAATTAACATGTGTTTATGCTAAAGTAATACAAAAATGACTACAAAAGATTTAGAAGTGAGTAGTTTTTCAAGATTTATGATTATACTGTAAATCACTTTCACGAATCAGCCCCCAGATGTAGTCTCCCATCATGTTCTCGTTATACTGTCCTTGGTAGCAGCATTCAAAGTCCAGTATATCCTGGTGGAAGCGCTCGCCTTGCTCCTCCGAGTACGCTCCCATGTTCTCCTTGAATTTATCAAGATGAGCATCAAGGATATGGACTTTGAGGGACATCCTACAGCGCATTGTGCCGTAGTTCTTCTCCAGAGTCTCAACCAGCTCCACATAGTTTTCGGCCTTGTGATTGCCCAGGAAGCCCCGAACCAAAGCTGTTCCAAGCCGCTTTCTCCTTACTAGTGAGCTTCTTCGGGAATTCATTGCACTCCAGGATCTTCTTTATCTGTGGTCCGACGAAGACACCGGCTTTGACCTTTGCTTCAGACAGCTTAGGGAAGAAGTCTTGAAGGTACTTGAAGGCTGCCGACTCCTTATCTAGAGCTCTGACAAAGTGTTTCATAAGGCCCAATTTGATGTGCAGTGGTGGCATCAGCACCTTCCGGGGGTCCACCAGTGGCTCCCACTTGACGTTGTTCCTCCCCACAAAGAACTCAGTCCGCTGTGGCCAGTCCCGCCTGTGGTAGTGCGCCTTGGTGTCCCTGCTGTCCCAAAGGCAAATATAGCAGGGAAACTTGGTATGCCACCATTGCAGCCTCTTGATGCCATCTCAGAAAAATGCAGATATGTACCCATTTAGGCAGCTGGAACTAAACTGAACTGGTTGGCTTAAGGCCCCTGTATTTATATTACTATTTATATTACTGGAAAGTTCTAGAAAGTTCTAGAAGTTACTCCAAGTTTACTCAGCACTGAATCTATCTGGAATGTTCTGGAAAATAGGTAAATTTCAAAATATCACTGTCCTGGTCACAAAAGCAAAGCTTGTGGGGAATAATAGCCATTTTCTGTACTTTTGAGGCATAAGCAATTAGGAAATAACACTTACTACCCAGGAACCAAAAAAAAATTTGTTACACGGTGTAATCAATCATTTAATTTGAGTCGCGGTACAACTGCACGTGAATTAATAAAGTGCAATTCCCTGTGCTCACATATTATTATGTTTTACTTGCATGTGACATGCTGTGCAATCCTCGTGCCTAAATACAAATATAACAATATTACAAATATACACCAACATTAACACACAACATACAACACAAAATACACACAGGGGCGGGCACTTTGCCACATTTTCCCCCCTGTGACAGGCTGGCAGGTGGATAGAGGCCCAGTGACAGACTGCATTTCAAAAAAATGATACTTTTATTAAAAATAAACACAAAATAAAAGGGCACAAATAACAAAATACAAAAAAAAAACTTACAAAAATAATGGTTTCCAGGCTGGGCGATGCCTTCACTGGAATAGAAAATTCAAAAAAACCCACAAAACCAAAAACAGCAAGCACAACCGTGTGCTTGCTTCCTCAGCTCCCTTCTCCCCCTAATGGGAAGCTGAGACCTCCTTTTATGTCAGGTGGCTGGGTGCTGATTGATCGTTAATTACTCTAATCAACCCCAGCCCCCTGAACTCAATAAACCCAGGCAGGTAGGGAAATTTAACCCCATCCCTACCAATTTATAAAGGGCAGAGCTCTGCTCTGCCACATCCCCCTTGTGCAAAACACACATGGCCTCAATGGCCACCTCCCCCCTTAAAATCCCAAAAGTCTCGCTCAAAGTCCTGGGCCTAGAACAGGGACTTTAAGGGGTTGATAGGCGGCAATGTTGCCAGTAGCCAGGCTGCTACTGGCCATGCTGTCAGCAGACGTGCTGACAGTGGGGCGAATCTCTCTTCCCGCTTTACCACTGGCAGCAGAAATGCTGCTAATGGTGCGGCTGTCAGCAGACGTGTTGACAGCTCCCAGACTGACTCCTTCAGCTGGGGCAAGTCCATCAGCGGAAAAGCTGCTGGGGTTGGTGGTCTCCAGACCTCCCCCAAGATCTCCGGCAGTGAAACTGCTGTGGGGGAATGTGGTCTCCTGACCTCTCTACCCTTTATAGCCGGCAGCTCCCCTGGGGGGACTCCAGCCTCCAGAACTCCTGCAGCAAAATTGCTGCGAGGGAAGGTGGTCTCCTGACCTCTCCCCCCTTTTTCATAGCTGGCAGCTCCCTCTGGTGGGGCGCCAGCCACACTGACCCCTGCGGCCAAGCAGAGCTGACTGCAACCCTTTACAAAGCAGCTCCAGTGACCCCAGGCGATGCGGAGCGGCTGGCAACCCCAGGTGCTGCGGAGCAACAGGCAACTTCGGGCAAAGCGAGGCAGGCATCCTTGGGCGAAGCGAGGCAGGCATCCTTGGGCAAAGCGAGGCAGGGAGTCAGGACAAGCTGGGGTGCAGGTGTTGGCCCTCTTCTCAGCCACTGCGGCCGGGCGGTTCTTCCCCGTGCTTCCCTCAGCAGCCTATGCAAGGGCTGCTGAGGACCGCCTGCATCTATTCCTGGTCCTTCCGGTGCAGGGAGAGGCAGCTCCTGCTCCTCTTCCCGTGATGGTGATGGAGGCAGAGGCAGCTTCAGCTCCTCTCCTCGTGATGGTGGGGGAAGTGATACCAGCAGGCATTCATACTCTGCTGGTGGGGGAAGTGATACCAGCAGACATTCACTCTCTGCTGGTGGACAGTAACCCAGCAGGCATTCACCCTCTGCTGGTGGACAGGGACCCAGCATGCATTCACTCTCTGCTGGTGGAGGTGGAGGAGGCAGAGGCAGCTCCTGCTCTGCTCCTGCCGATGGAGGTGGCGGAGGAGTGTAGTCTACCCTTATTACAGGGGACTGGTGCAGCTCTACCTTACTTGCAGGGAATTGGTGTGGCTCTCCCTCATTGGCAGGGGAAGGTGATGGAGGCAGAAGAAGCATCTGCTCCTCTCCTCCAGGTGGTGATGGTGGGGGAAGTGATTCCAGCAGGCACTCGCCCTCTGCTGGTGGAGATGGAGACAGCAGGCATTCTTCCTCTGCTGGTAGAACAGCTCTCTCTCGGGCTTTGGTTTCCCGCGGTCACCCTGTCTGGGCGCTGGACACTCGTCGCCCCACCTGGGCGCTGGAGACCCTGCTACCTGGGCTGTTGTTCTGTTTATAGCTGCCTCCAGGTAGCAGAGGACCAACTCCATACCTTCCTCCAGGGAGTTTGGGGTGTGTTCCCTCTCATAAGCCTCCCATCGCTCCCTGTCCATCAGCCACAGGACCCGGATGGCTATGGGCATGGACTGGGCCTAAAGCCCAGCATTGTCCATAATCCAGTCTCTCAACCTGATGGTGTCTTCTGACATTGCCCTTCAATACATACTTTCCTCTGCAGTACTCCTCCTGGCCTGAGTTTTGGAGGCACTGTTGTCCCAGTTCTGACACCACATGTGACAAAGACGGCTGTAGTGGGGACATCAGACCAGAAGAAACACATAGTAGGAAATGATAAATGGATGAGCTGCTGCGCAGTTTATTGTTATAAAATAAAACAAGACAACAACAGGACACGGCACTCATCGCCAAAACAAATAGACAAACAAAAATGAACTACACAGACAAACACGGTGAGCTTCTATTTTAACTATTAACTATTCTTATTACCTCCGTCTCCAATCCTGTTCTCCACTCACAGAACACACAACCCAGAGTGGGTGAAAACATGCAGCTTTTATGCAGCTGTACTGAGGCTCGATTGCTAATCAATCATTCAACTGGAGTCGCGGTACAACTGCACGTGAATTAATAAAGTGCAATTCCCCGTGCTCACATATTATTACATTTTACTTGCACGTGAAGTGCTGTGTAATCCTTGTGCCTAAATAAAATATACATTTTAAACACTTGTGTTACACAGACCCGTTTATATCCCGTGTACCAATGAATATACACCAACATTAACACACAACATATAACACAAAATACACACAGGGGCGGGCACTTTGCCATAACACAATACAGGCTTTACTCCATATAAAACACTACATATATTACTAGTACTGTTATTGTTATTATCAGCAGTCGACGCAGTATGCAGTCGCCTACAGTTCACCTGTTATACAATGATTTTAAATGTGCTGGATACAGTTCCTATTTAAAAATAAAAACATACATTTTTATCATCAGCAGCAGCAGCAGCAGCAGCAGCAGCAGTTTGAATTAAGCAGTGCAACACACCATATACAGTTGTTTCACTTTTAATTTCAATGCTGTCTTTGTAAAGTTTAATGAAATTCCGTTTCTGATTGTGATTATTGATTCATCAGTGGTCTGACCTGACTTACCTCTGACTTTACTGTCATGTGAGTTGACTAAAGTTAGGTCTGAGAAGATTTGTGGTTGACCTGTTTTTGGGACAAGTTGACTGTGAACCTACTTATTAACCTATTTCAGAATTATTCAAAAGCAGCTTCCCCTCTCATGTACATTATCAGCTATTTCTGAATGCTAGCGAATGTTTTATGTTTGTTTTTAAAAAATGAGGATTTGCTGTGGGAGGGCTAGATTATGGCTGTATTAGCCCTCTTGCAGTATTGCTTCCCCCTGCTAGTGTGCAGAGACAGCAGCCTCCTGACCCTCATTATGCATTTTTAATTTAGCATGCCAATAAACATATCTTTGTAAAGTCCTTGTTAACTGCTGTCTCACTGCTGTGTTATTTTAATTAAGACATGGTAAAATTGAACATACCATCACACAGACTGTAATTAAGTACTATTTGCAAAACCTCACCCAAATTATATATATATATATATATATATATATATATATATATATATATATATATATATATATATATATATATATATATATCTATAGAAGTCTTTAAGTAGAACAGAAGAAGCTGTTAGGCTGATTTTAATTAAATTAAACAGAAAGTTATAGAAATGAAAGAAGAATTTTGAAAATATCTATAATATATATGTGGTATAGAATATCACGCCTTGTTTGATGTGAAAGGTTAACACTCTTTCATGATTCTCACAGGACGACTATAAATCCATAAAAAATAAAAACATACACAATTCCAAAAGCTCTGCTTTGCTTATAAGATGCAATTATTCTTTATGGCACCAGGTGGTATTTACTGGTGAATTGATGCAGAACAGAGCTGTTGAGTATCAGTGGAATTAATGCCTGCTGTTCATTTACATAAGTTGGTTGGAAAAGCAAACACGATGAAGTCTCTTCAGTATTTAAAATGTCTCTTCATATTAAAGAAACTGCCAAAGCCATTAATCTAAAAAAAATATCTGAAGGTAACACAATAACCATTATACTAATTACGGTAGGATGAATTCATTTGAAATTACACCTACAATTGGGTCTCTTAATGTATTAACTTTATTTATTTCCCAATTTTGCAACATTGTTTTATGCTTCACTACAAAAAACAGCAACACATAAAAAGAGAAGTATTTTGAATTAACATAAAAACAGCAAAGTAAATCATACTGTACTTTCCCGTAGAGCAGGGGTAACCAACCTTGATGCTTCCATTCCATGGCAAGACTTGTTCTTTTCAGGTCCTACATTATTTTATTGATATTTTGCAAGGTCAGATTAATAATTGGGAACTCATTGGAACAAAATGTTGGGAAGTATGTGGGCCTTGGGAAATCCGAGCCAGAATTAGCAAAAACTGATTTAACTGTAATCTGGATGTAAACCATGTTTGAGTCTGGTTACACAGTGTCCTCCCATATCCCCCAGTGCAGGGGTGTCAAACTCAAGGCCCACAGGCCAAATACGGCCCTTGGAGGTACTTTATCCACTCACAACCCCCCACCCCCCCACCCCCCCACCCCTCACCTGGCTCAAATTTGTGAATTTCATACAGCATATAATTGTTATGTTTACATTATGCATAATGTATCATGCATAATATAATAACTACTCCTCCTTTAGACCATGCAGCAGTGAACATCTGTGAGACAGCATGTTTGTTTTCATTTTTTAAATGATCATATTCATGTTATATTATAATTAGAATTCCAACATGTGTTTTTGACCTGAAAGTTAAAATGATGTAAAACCACTCAAAAGAAATGCAGCCAAGAACATTCCATGAACCAAAAGCAGCTCACATGGAACAAGATAGGGCTGTTCACTATGGCTTGAAAGGCCAGGAAGGTGGCTACCAGGGCTACATATCCCTAAAAGCACTTGTCTTGTACATCTGATCCACGAACACAAAATAAATATTTTTATTTATTTATTTTTAAAATAATGATGGTACTACATTAAGAAAGTTACAGTTTCCTTGACTTACTCTTAGGAAGTATGGCTTTGCTTCAATTACTAACTCATTTCATCTCAGCAGTGTCTTCAAATATGTGGCTGATTGAAAGCATGTCAGTCAGAAGGGGAAGCAGCTGGTTAGTTAATGATATGACAGAAGATGTTGAATGTAGTGGAGACAATTTCTCTCTCCAGGTGAAATGACCATGGAAGTTCAATATGACCTCATAGCATGATTTGTAAATAGATTTTTTGAGCATAGTGTAGACCTTGATATCTTGTTTTAAAATAATAATAAACCTGTGTTTCTTTCAAAAGACCAATATAGCAAATTGATGTGCAACAAGTACAATTATTTTGATAGCTGCAACATTACATTTAGGGTTAGCATTAGCATTATATTTTTAGTCATCCAAAAATATATACTATTATATTTAATCAAAGTTGTGCTTTGGTTTCTGCAATAGTATGTGACTCTTCAGATGTTGAGAAGTAGCCCGGGTACATTTTACAGCCTTTATTGCTGTTTAGATTTAACAAACAGACTGCAAATTATTAAAGGGCCATCCAGGGAAGACAATACAAATACTTATTACTTGTCACAGTCAAAGTTGTTTACCAGGCCACTGTAACATCAGAGGTTGCAGAATGTGTAAATGTCTAGATAATTGAAAACTATCTCCCAGCAATCGACAGCAAAGGTCATTTATATGAATTACACTCTTCTCGGTTCGGAATTCATGTTGAATAGGGTAGTCATTCACTAGATATGTTAGTGTCTTGTCAACAGTGTGCACTGTAGTACATGCTATGTGCAACTGCATTTGTATCCATGGCTTGAACGTCAATAATTCTGTGCTATCATCAGGGCATCTGTCTCCTCGTGCTGCTTTAATGACAGTTCAGTTCAATAAGGTTGTTGATGTTTTTCATGACACCACCAAGAAAATGAAAATTCATTGTGGGAAGTATTTTTGATATTCAGTCCATTGTTTTTTTTTTATTTTAAAGTGTCTTTCTTATGCCTGAATACAACTGAGATTGTTCTGCAATTTATGTGGATTTAGGGGCTCTAAATAGCCCTTAATGCGACCTTTAGCAACATCTGAACAAGTACCTCCCGAGCAGGATACCATTCCACTACCCACCGTTCAAGGACTTAATCCTCACCGATCCCAGCGCCCCCGAACACAGGATATCTCTTCTGAGCATTTATGCTTTAAGGACTGGGCTTTCAACAAACTCATAAAGACCCTCCTCAAAAACAGAAGAGAAATCCCAGCAGGGAGCAATCAAAAATCCCTTTTCATTTTTTTTTTACTGTGAATCCATCTCAGCAGAACCTATATTTCCACCCAAGAAAACTCTCCAGCCGTGTTCAGCTATTCAGCGGCCCAGGTCAGACAGCAGGCAGACCGTCTCAGAGCAAGCAACTCCAGTACCAGCATGTCATCACGCCATCAAGCAGCCATTCCAGCCAGCGAAACGCAACAGGAACATTCTCACATTTTCAATGAAATAAAAGCATTCATGCAACCATTCGCAGATACCTTATCTTCAGTCAACACCAAACTCAGCAATTTGGATAAACGAGAGTCCACCATCGAGCAACAGAAGTAAGGTTCCACAGTTTCAGTATTCTCCTCCATTCCTGCCATAAACGCAGCTGCTGCAACAGCTACAGTCACTTTTGGTTTTACACCAACCCAGGTCTATACAGTAGAGCCTCTGGTCTACAACCTTGCATCTGCAACAGCGTATGGTTCCGCCGCCTCAACCACTGCACGTTGCCACTCAATATCCCCTCAGATTCGGCGCAGAATAATTGAATGTAAGGACATTAATCTGGTTTCTCTATTGATGGCTACATCAGAATTTCTGGACCAAAGAGTGGTGGATTGTGAATACTTATCAGCCATGCTGAAATTCAGAGACCCCAGATTATTGAAGAATCTTACCCTGGGGAAATTTGTCCTTGCTGTCACTATATTTAGAGATGTGTTATGTTTTCAGCAGTCTCAGAGACAACGGATGTGGGGTCTGCTCTTCCACTGGCCACTCAACCTCTCTCTGCCAGAAAGCTGCTATAGCTTCAACCTTCAGATCAACAGTCTGCATCACTCCTCCCCGTTTCTTTAATAGACTCTCGGTCCCCAACTCCATCCATTCTTCTGCCCCACCTGAGCAATCTACAAGAGAATACAGGTTTGGGCAAAGAATCAGATATGTGGGAGGAAAGCAAATATGCAATAATTTCAATTTTGGTATCTGCTCGAGGAGTCAATGTAAACATATTCATACGTGCAGTTTTTGGAGCTACTATGCCATCTGCATAGTAGCTCCAAAGTGACTTTCTTCAACAATCACAGTCTAAAAAACTGGTTTTCAACCAGACTCCGTCAAATCCCTTCCCCCTCCTTTCAAAGCAAAAACCTCCATTCTGCTACTCAAAAGTCCAAGACAGTACAATCTCTTATTCAAAAATAGGTTAAAAATGATTTATGGTCAGTCAAGCATTAGTAGTATTAACTCGTTCATTCTTCATGATCAATTTTCTATACAGTACATTACCAGATCTGTTGCAATTCATTCAATTAAATGGGCAGGTTGTGGCTCCTGTTTAGCAAAAGCAAATATTCCTGATGCATTTAAAGGATGCCTATCCATCCCGCTTCACCACCTGTTAGGGATATGCTGAGAAGAAAAATTCTCAACATATCTACAGGAGGTTGTGTGGTCCAGTGGTTAAAGAACTGGGCTTATAACCAGGAAGTCCCTGGTTCAAATCTCAGCTTAGCCACTGACTCACTGTATGACCCTAAACAAGTTACTTAACCTCCTTGTGCTCCATCTTTTGGGTGAGACATTGTTGTAAGTGACTCTGTAGCTGATGCATTGTTCACACACCCTAGCCTCGTATTTTGTAAAGCACTTTGTGATGGTGGTCCGCTATTAAAGGCGCTATATAAAAATACAAAATTAAATATTATTGTTAATTAACTTTTGGCTGCCGAAGCCCCAAAATAATCGATACTCTCTTAGAGGCATTATGCTGGAATCTTCTCAATTAATATTATGTTCCATTTCTGCTCCACTTACTTGATGATTTTCTCTTGATATCTCCTCCCTCAGATCCACCAGCAGAAGTGATCACCAATCTTAACTCTTTGTGGTTCTATGTCGAAACAGGTCCAACATTACAATTTTCCCTTTCCATCAAAAAGACGTAAAGCACAGATCTCTAGTCATTTTTTTCTACAGAAAAAGCTGAGAAAACCTTTCTATGGCCGAGTGAAACTGATAGGATGAATGAAGCTGTAAAAAAGGGGTGTATCTGCCCCATGCAGCACATAACAGAGATAACACGGACATAAACAAAGGAGATAGCTACCTCTGCATCCAACTCTCAAAGAATCACAGATATTTGCAGAGCTTTTTGAGATGTTATAGTAATAAAATAATGACTTGGATCCCATTATTGAGGATTCCAATAATTGAAAATTTAATGTTTATCTGGGTTTATTAGTTCTCTTATTAATAATATTTAACGACGTGTCACAAAGATCGAGGATTTACTATGAACACACCTACACTCGCAGACACAAGGACTGTTTAATCAATAGTAGTATTTGTCACAAAGACGGCCGCAGTGGGTGACGAAAGACGAGAAACAGGAACTGACTCTGAACACAGGCTTTGAAATGGTGAAGGTGCTGATGCGCAGTTTAATAGTGAAACAGACAGAAAATAAAAGGTTTGTAACAAAAAAACAGCACACACAGGACACGACACATGTCGACAAAACAAAAAGACAAACAAAACGGACTAGACAGACAAACACAGTGAGCAGATACTTTACGTTTTTATTATTATTATTATTATTATTATTATAATTATTATTTCCTCGGTCTCCAATCCCGTTCTCCACTCACCGAACACCCAACCCCACGTATGTGAAAACATGTTGCTTTTATACAGCTGTACAGAGACTCGACTGGTAATCAATCATTCAGTTGGGGTCTCGGTACAACTGCACGTGAATTAATAAAGTGCAATTCCCTGTGCTCACATATTATTACATTTTACTTGCACGTGAAGTGCTGTGCAATCCTCGTGCCTAAATACACATATACATTTTAAACACTTGTGTTACACAGACCCGTTTATATCCCGTGTACCAATGTCTATACACCAACATTTAAACACACCACACGAAACACATAACAGATAATATACACAGGGGAGGGCATATTTTATTAAGTACACAAATAATAGACAGAAAACAGAAAAGTCAGAAAGTAAATCTTAGTCTCTAAGCACAAAACACAATTCAGAACCCTCACTGCACTCCTGCTGGCTAGCAGACAATTGAAATATGACACCGCCTGTCTCCTTACACACAAATCAGCCACTGTAACAGCAAACAGGCTGTGATATAGCTAGTGCCTTGCTCACACACACACACACACACACACACACACACACACACACAAGCACCCAGCCTAACTGAAATGATGCAGACAATCTTAGAATATATCACTGTGAGAGGGGAGGGATCTGGACTGGCCGTTGGGCACATGCGTGAGTTTGTGAGGGATTTGGACTCCCCGTGTATTCCCACACTGTGTCTTGCTAACCGCTAACTCAGCTGTGAAGAAATCGACTGACGCTATGTCATTGGCTGGGGGGTGGCACTATATGGGGTAAATGACAAAATAAAAGGGAACTGTTTTGTATCCTCTCTGGCTCATGCAGGAAGTATGGTGGAGCGTGACTTCATGGCAGAATCCTGACACTCTGAAATGAAACTGGAAACTCTGGAGCAGCGACTTGCCTGTAAGCTGCCCAGAGCTGCGTTGTCCTCTGACGCTGTAGCTCTGATGTGGCTACAAGTTGGCCTGCAGTGTGTAAAAGAAGCGGTCGGCTGATGGCACATGCTTCATGCTTCCCGAGTCAGCATGTGGGTAGTAGTGGTCAGCTGAGCCTAAAAATAATTGGCTATTCCAAATTGGGAAGAAAATAATAAAAACAAGATAATTGAGTGGATGGTCTTCGCATAGTCAATGGGGAGTCAGTTACTTACCTTCTTTATTGTGTTAAAATGTTTTCTTTCTGAAGTTCTTTTGTTTGTCTGCACATATAGGATTCTTTAGTGAGGAGCTAGGGGTCCATTCTTTGGGGGGGGGTTAGTGATCTCACTTTCTCCAACACTTGCTTAAGCTCTGCTTCCTTTACCGCAACAGGAGGGTTCTCTACGAGTCAGAGGGTACCCACAGCCAAACCCAACCTTTTAGCATCTTATGAGCTATCCCTACCCTTGCAATCTGAGGGGTTAAACGTATTCTTGCTAAACCTCTCTGTAGGAGCTCTCCCTTCATAACGCAAGACTCTCTTTTCATTTCAGGTTCTCTGGGGGTGCATCTCTGTCCCTGCTTTGGAAGTCTATAATTCACCTCATCGAGGGCAGCTCTCTGAGCCTGTTCCCCCTTGTCTTCCTTACTTTCAGGTTCTCGAGCCTCTATTATGTACAGGGCCCCCCAAGAGATGGGTCCCCTCTTTCGTATGTCGGATACCCCAAGAGACGGGGCCCCCTTGTGTGTGTCGGACTCCCCAAGAGACAGGGACCCCTTTTCCCTGATAGATAGTATGAAGGCTCAGTTGTTAATCCTGACACTTTTGAGTGTAATTTTCTTCTTTATGTGCACTGGAGTTTTTTTGGCAGCAATGAAGACTTCATCTGGACATAAACTTCCTTTCAGATTAGCCTTATATTTTTAAATGAAATATTTAATATTAACCTTACATATCGTATAGTATCGCGACTGATGAGCTTAAGTTTAACAGTGCATTTTTTGTTGTGTAAGATTTTTCATTCAGAAGATTAATTCAAATTGTGTGATATAGTAATCCTTCCATCTACAGGTCTACTTGGAAAATTAAATGTACCTGTGGCAGGCTGGTGAGTGGATAGAGGCCCAGAGACAGACTGCGGTTCAAAAAATCCTAATTTTATTATAAATAAACACAAAAATAAAGTGCACAAGGGCAAAATAAAGATCTTTAAACACAAATAGAAAGATAACAAAACAAAACTTACAAAAATAAGGTTTCCAGGCTGGGCAATGCCTTCACTGGATTTAACAAAATTTCAACCACAAAAAACCCACCAACCTGCTTCCTCAGCTCCCTCTTCTCAAATGAGAAGCAGAGGCCTCCTTTTATGTCAGGTGGCTGGGCGCTGATTGATCGTTAATTAACCTAATCAACCCCAGCCATCTGAACATAATAAACCCAGGCAGGTAGGGGAAATTAACCCCATCCCTGCCAATTTAAAAAGGGCAGAGCTTTGCTCTGCCACAGTACCTTTTCCAGATGGCTATATAACAAGTGAACTAAACCAATATAGCAGCTTTAAAAAAAAAAAAAAAAAAAATAATAAGGTTCCCCAGTGTCTCTCCTCACAAAATCATTAGTGTTCAGTTGAACCATGCAAACCTGGTATGAATCCTACCTGTCGATCGTGAGAGGCAATCCCATAGGATGCATATAATTGGCCTTTCTACTCCAGCAACGTTAGGGAGGAAAGTCATCCGGGAGTAGTTCACCTGATTAAAATTGAATTAAAATTGTAATTATGGGATTACTGTCCTTATGGTTTCTCAAATATTAAATCAAATTGCAAATGTGATAAAGACAACTTATTATATGCATTTTTTTTTTTACCCTGTTGGTATCATAGTTTATTAAATATAATCCAGGGTGAAAGCAATTAAATAATGTTAACATTGCATAACATGCCCAAAACTACTAAACTGTCTTTATCAAATGTGTTGTTCAGTTATTATTAATCTTATTTTTTAACTGTTATAAGACAATCTGTGTCATAATTGAATGTAATCCTGTAAAAGTGGGGTCAGAACAGCTAAAGTTCAAGCTTATCTTGCAGTGTTCTATAGATGGAAGAAGTCTTCATCATTCAATTTAAGTCTATTTTGTGGAATCCGCTACTATGAAAGTCATCAATACTTTCTTGCCTTTTAGAATGATGTCACTGACACATGTTTGTTCACTCAGACTTTGTAGAGCACTCATGGCGTGCTTTTGAGCAAATTAAACACACAATAGGGTTCTGAACTGTAGTTTAGGTAACCTAAGCATGATTGTAACTCCTACTCCTGGTTTCACTACCTAATATTCACCTAGGTAAGGTTGTCCAAGGTTAGTGCTAATCAGGGTCTGTGAAACCAGCCGCAAGAGTCTGGAGATCAAACTCAGAGTACAGGCTGTAAGATGACAGAGAAAAAAATGTTAAAGATGTGTTGCTTATGTAAAACCCAGCACATGTGTTGATTGTTTTGCAGCAGATGAGCACACTTTTCAGCATTGTACAGGACTCTTGCTGGTTTTGGCTAGGATGTTACCGTTAATTTTAAAGATTAAGAAGTTCCATTCATAAATGCCTAATGTTTAGCTCAGTGGCTCTTAAACACACTTATTGTTATTGTCTATGGCTATTGCATGGTTATAAACCACCTACACTGTATTATTAACATTCTATAACATAGTTATTAAGCATATATTGTATATTTATAAAATATTTATAAGCAGCACCTTAATATAAAGTGTTACCCCTAAGTATTTCTCATTTTAAATATACAGCAGCTAAAGCACATTACTAACATCCTGAAGTTAAATAAATACAACAAACACTCACTTTCCTATTCCAATCACATGCTGCACAATTCCCAGCTAAATCTCATGAAAGTATAATGATTTGCAATGATGTTATATTATAAAATGAGATGTAAAACTGCTTACTTTGCTCCAGTGAATTAGTTATAGTGAATGTGATGTAAAACAGTAGTTAAAGCTTAAAATATTTCCTTGTGTGTATTTAGGCAGAAATAGTACAGCTTATAAGTTTAGCTTATATTACAAACAGCAGGAACAATCAATATATACAAATGATGAAATTATCAACTATCTCCCTGTCTTCCTAAAATAATGTACATCAGTGATTATTGCTTGGCTCTGACTGACCATCCAAAAGCCAATCAATTGCTCCATTTTACAAGGGTAAGCCTCCTAGGTCATGCCTAAGTTCTCTCCAGCTAGACAGTGCATTTTCAACAGTCCGCCAGATGGAGAAACTGGTGCAAAATGGTTCCTACCTATATTCTACATTGCCTAGTGCAGGGTTAGGAAAACTCAGAGACCATGTCATTAAGTATTAAAATATTGTCAATTAAACAGTTGACAGGGTCCTTAAACACATGGTCATTTAATTATATCTGTTAAACTTGGAATGGACCAATTAAAATGGGAAATTACCTGTTACAATGACCCTTATGAGTCCTAATTTTAAATAGAATTACTTACTTCCAATCTATTTTTTATATTTAGTTGTGCAGGATATTCGTGTTATGGCTCTGTAATAACTGCCTATTAGATGTTGCATTTTTTAACACTTTTTAAGCTGCTTCAAGCTGCTCTAGGCAGCCATTCAGGTGTCTAAAGAAGTCCTCAGCAAATTCATCATCTGCCCTGATTATTGCTACAGAACATTTACATAACCATAAACAAAATGCTCTCCTCAACTGTATTTAGAGAACTAAATGAATAAAATTTTAATTTGTGCTGAATTATTTTGTTAAAATAGCAAATCACCAACTTGGTTGTACAATACATGCCTCTAAAAACATCATCTCTCACTGTAAACCACCTGGCAAAAGTGGAAGTCATTGACTGAAAAGCCACCCCAGGTCCGTACTGCAGTAAAACTTGTAGGAATCATTTTAAAAGGGTAATGTTTTGTTTACAACATATCAAAATATGATAATTAAATGCTTATGTTAAATTAACTTATCTCTTAATTAAGTGCAACACTGTAAATGCTATATTATTTTTACTACTATTTATTCAGAGGGTATAAAGACAAAGTAGCACAATTATTTTGTAGCACAAGGTGTTTTGTCTGTTCAAGTGTTTTATTTGTTCATTTAATAAACGCGCAAGCAGCGCATTTGTCATTTCCCCATTCTGCTGTAGATGTCTCTTTATTTCACTCGCAGTGCTATGTGTTTGTTCCCAACCTGACATCATCGCACAGGCCAGCTTCCACGTGTGCATTTGAGGAGATTTTTGGAATAGGGTCCGAACCAGGTATCTGTCATTGGAATCGGATATTTTGAGTGTGATTCCGGTTCCCTAATTATTTAGAATTTGCACACAAGGTTGAGCAGAAAGAGAGGGGGGGTACTCGTTATCATCCCCCCCATAGTAGAATATATATATATATATATATATATTATAATATATATATATATATATATATATATACAGTGGCTTGCAAAAGTATTGACCCCCCTTGGCATTTTTCCTATTTTGTTGCCTTACAACCTGGAATTAAAATTGATTTTTATTTGGATTTCATGTAATGGACATACACAAAATAGTCCAAATTGGTGAAGTGAAATGAAAAAAATAACTTGTTTAAAAAAATTCTAAAAAATAAATAACGGAAAAGTGGTGCGTGCATATGTATTCACCCCCTTTGCTATTAAGCCTCTAAATAAGATCTGGTGCAACCAATTACCTTCAGAAGTCACATAATTAGTTAAATAAAGTCCACCTGTGTGCAATCTAAGTGTCACATGATCTGGCACATGATCTCAGAATATATACACCTGTTCTGAAAGGCCCCAGAGTCTGCAACACCACTAAGCAAGGGGCACCACCAAGCAAGCTGCACCATGAAGACAAAGGAGCTCTCCAAACAGGTCAGGGACAAAGTTGTGGAGAAGTACAGATCAGGGTTGGGTTATAAAAAAATATCCAAAACTTTGAACATCCCACAGAGCACCATTAAAGCCATTATTAAAAAATGGAAAGAATATGGAACCACAACAAACCTGGCAAGAGAGGGGCGCCCACCAAAACTCACAGACCAGGCAAGGAGGGCATTAATCAGAGAGGCAACAAAGAGACCAAAGATAACCCTGAAGGACCTGCAAAGCTCCACAGCGGAGATTGGAGTATCTGTCCATAGGACCACTTTAAGCCGTACACTCCACAGAGCTGGGCTTTACGGAAGAGTGGCCAGAAAAAAGCCATTGCTTAAAGAAAAAAATAAGCAAACACATTTGGTGTTCGCTAAAAGGCATGTGGGAGACTCCCCAAACATATGGAAGAAGGTACTCTGGTCAGATGAGACTAAAATTGAGCTTTTTGGCCATCAAGGAAAACGCTATGTCTGGCGCAAACCCAACACCTCTCATCACCCCGAGAACACCATCCGGCAGGGACTGGGAAACTGGTCAGAATTGAAGGAATGATGGATGGTGCTAAATACAGAGAAATTCTTGAGGGAAACCTGTTTCAGTCTTCCAGAGATTTGAGACTGGGACGGAGGTTCACCTTCCAGCAGGACAATGACCCTAAGCATACTGCTAAAGCAAAACTCGAGTGGATTAAGGGGAAACATTTAAATGTTTTGGAATGGCCTAGTCAAAGCCCAGACCTCAATCCAATTGAGAATCTGTGGTATGACTTAAAGATTGCTGTACACCAGCGGAACCCATCCAACTTGAAGGAGCTGGAGCAGTTTTGCCTTGAAGAATGGGCAAAAATCCCAGTGGCTAGATGTGCCAAGCTTATAGATACATACCCCAAGAGACTTGCAGCTGTAACAGCTGCAAAAGGTGGCTCTACAAAGTATTGACTTTGGGGGGGGTGAATACTTATGCACGCTCAAGTTTTCTGTTTTTTTGTCTTATTTCATGTTTGTTTCACAATAAAAAATATTTTGCATCTTCAACGTGGTAGGTATGTTGTGTAAATCAAATGATACAAACCACCAAAAAATCAATTTTAATTCCAGGTTGTAAGGCAACAAAATAGGAAAAATGTCAAGGGGGGTCAATACTTTTGCAAGCCACTGTGTATGTATGTATATATATATATATATATATATATATATATATATATATATATATCTATATATATATATATATATATATATATACTATTATATCTATATATAGTATATATATATATACGATGTTATACAACATGCAGGCGTATTTTTTTTTTTTTTGTAATCTTTCTGGTGTCGTTTGTGTCTCGTTTTTTTATCCAGATTTGAGTAGTGTCGGAGTTAGAGACAAAAGAACGCAAAAATATAGTCTAGCTAAGTAGCCTATGTGTTTTTTTCTTTAATTATTTTATGTTTTATAATAAGAAGTTTTATTATTATCCTTAAAACATCCTAATACTCGCTGGAAAAGAATGTGTGATATTTGTATCCGGTTAGTCTGTTCCAAAGCAGGAACTGGGTACCCTGTTTCAAAGGAATCGGTTCACACATCTCTATAACATATTTTTATGCCGGTACTCCTACAGTACCACATGGAAAGCTGTATTACAGTTAATTGTTGTGTACAAGATTTTACTTAGCGGGGGTGGGTGGAGCGAAAATGTATATGGGCGGTACAATCATCAATATTTATTCAAACAATGGTTTTTGTGTGTCCAATTAATGGATTCTACTTGGAGGCTTAACTGACAGACCTAATATATATATATATATATATATATATATATATATATATATATATATATATATATATATATATATATATATATATACACACACACACACACAGACGGAAAAACAGAATCTGCCAGTCACCATCAGACTGTATTAGAATGTCCAGTAAGTGCAACAATAAATAAATAAATAAATACAAAATTATAGCTTTGGGTTTTGAGTGAGGGAACAGATTAACAACAATGTATAATGCAGATAAAGGTATGGTTTGTTCTGCCGATGTTAGCTTAACTTATTTATTACTGCTTTTAATGAATGAGACACACGGTATCTCTTTACACCTTAGTGTTTTAAGCAAAAACCTGAAAGAATTTCACAATAAAATGTGCCAAGTCCCTTATAATTCATTTTGAGTTTTTGTATACTGGTGTATTGGTATTTAATAGTCAATCATTTCAAATGTGCCTTCCAATTTTCTTAAACGTGATATAAGTAGAATTCAAATTGTAGCACTGCATGTTATGCTTTCTTCGGTACAGTACTAAAGCTATAAAACAGGGGTGGCTGGCTGATCTGTTATAAAAATATGGAATTGTATTTACTGTATCACTCCACCTCCCGATGCTATTTTAAAATAAAGGTGAACATTCTCAATATCAAACCCCAACTCAGCTGAGTTTGTACTAAGCCTTTTTGACAAGATTTTTGCCTCATTGCAAATTGTAAAGCATTATGTTAGATAACTGCTGTTCTTCCTTGTATGTAAACTATTCATGAGGTTTGCATTATGTATTGATTTTTATTTTGATTGAACTGAACACTTCAGTGATGGCTGACGTCCTAGGCTATTTTATTATTCCCACAGAGTAATAGTGCAGCCATTATAATTTATTACAACAAATTATTATCTATTATGAAGTCCTGAAATTTCAATATTCTTCATACTGCCTGAAAGAGCATAATGTTTCAGTATGCATGCCAGAAAGCTGCATCCAGAATAATTAAAAGATAAGTGATCATTTCTCAATTACAATTTACATATGCACAAAACATTGGGTTTGTGCCAAAAATTGTCACTTTAAAATTTGTTTGTGATTTAAATTAGAATTCAACATGAATATATATTTTTGTATTTTTGCAGAAGTATATTTAAATCCTTTTTATTAATATCCAGAACTGTTGACTGCTGAATTTTAGTACTGGCACAGAGCTACTTAAACACATATTTGTTATTATCGTGAACAAAACATTAATTAAACATTAACTACAATAAAAAATAAATAACATTGCATAAACAAAAAAAGTAAAGTCTTAAACAGATGTGTCTAACAGCCAAAGTGCATGGGTTTTCAATTTCAATTAATTGACTAAGAAACCTCTCCTTCAAACAGAAGCTGCATTTTCAGTGTCATAGCTGATTTTTTTTCGTTGGGCAGCCTCTTGAGGCTTAGTAAAATATTTAAAAGGATCATTTCATCTTCATCTGTGAGCATTGATGCTGTTGTGAAGGATTATCTTTGAGGACAGACAACAGATTTTCCTCAAAGCTGTCCACACCTGTGGATGGTCTCTTCTTCAGTCTGTCACTGGGGGTTAGTGAGCTTGGAGAGGGAGAACTTGATCTTGTCTCCTGCAGCGTGTCTTCTCTATTTTTGCCTACTTCATTATCAAGGTCACTGTAGTTGTACTCCTCATCATCGTCCTTTGATTCTACAAGGAGGTTACCTGAAGTGTGATGAGTCTGGATGAACAAATTCAGGAAAGACATAACCTAGGTGAATTTACAACAGCGGGCACTGGCTTCTACAGTGCCACTCTTTCTCTCCCACTCTCTTTCGTCTCTTTCAAATCTTCAATGAATCTGTCCCTTAGATTCTTCCATCTATTACGGTAATCTTCTAAACAATAAAAGAAGATTCCTTAGTAATGACAGTAGCAGAAATGTTAATAACATAGTTTTACATTGCAGGTTTTTGGCAACGGAATTCATACCACACAATTTAGTTAGAGTTGTGGTGTGAACTGTAGCAGGCATAGTTAGAGAGTTATGCCAGGTAATATGGAACTCGCTTGTACTGGACTACATGAGGGTCCCCAAGGAAGAGGACTGAAAAGCAATTGCCAGGGGATTATACAATAGATGGAATTTCCCAAACTGATGGCAAACGTGTAATATTCGAAGCACCTGCTCCTAATGGGTCATTGTTTTTTAATTATAAGGGCAGTTTCTCCATTGTCCTTTTGGCACTTGTGGATGGCAGTTAGTGTTTCAAAATAATAGATGTTGGATTGTTTGAAAGTAACAGTGATGAACCTTTAGTGGTACACTAACAAGCTCAGCTTTAGGGAAAGCTCTACAGCCCAGGCACATCTGTTTAAGGGCATGTTAGTGCTTTAAGAATAAGGCCCAATAAGTTTAATATTCCTAATAAACTAATCATAGATTGGAGGCAAATAAGAAAACAAAATAATTTAGATTTTGGCTGGTGAAGCAAATGCTTACATTATACATTTATTTCTTGCACTGCCAGTAGCACATTAGAAACTAAACTATAGTCAAATGAAGCATGTTTTATTGTGCCAATGTGCTAAATTTGGAAAATTATTTTAAATGTTTGGTTACTCCTTTTGGATGTAAAAGTTTCCAGGATCATGAGCGTAACAGACACAGCTGATAATGTATTTAAGAAAAAGGTTTCCTGATCAGCTGTAACCAATTAATTTAATAGATGAAAAAATATGCTATATCCCTTACCCATGGGAAAATTAATGCACATTAAACAGTCACTGCTAAAGTATGTCTGAATCACATTGAGAATGGTGTAAATTACCAGCTAGATAATTGATGTACATGTTTTTGACAGCCATTGCACATCCATTGCACATAATTTAAGATTGCTGTTTATTTTGAACAAAGAAATAGCTTTGGCAATTCCCTATGACGGATGTAAGTTATTTGCCATATACTGTATATAAACATGAGATTTTCAAGCCGATACAGCTGGAATATGTCTTGTGATTTCCCCCAGAGAAATATTAGATAGGGTGGATATTTGCTTTTTAACACTAAATGCCTCAGTTGAGGTTTTGATAATATGTATGCAGTGCTCCAGATAAGGCTTTGAGTCTGGGAGTAACTTGCCCTCTAATTTTAACACTGAGAGAGTAAAATGCAACATTACCTTGAAGTCATGGTATTCTCGATTAAAAAAAGGAATATTGCACCATAGTAGCTGGGTGCCATGTCATGTGCTTGTAACCCCAGCTACTGGGAGGCTGAGACTGGGGGATCTCTTGAGCACAGAAGCCATGTGTTGCAACAGACTGGGCTGATCGGGAGTCTGCACTAAGCAAGGCATCGACATGGCATTTCCAGGGGAGCAGAACTTGGTTACTGCTGCTAGAAACAGAGTTGTTGCCTATGGAATAAGAGTTGCTGCCACTGGAGCAAGAGTTGTGGATGCCGGAACCAGCATTACTGTCTCAAGAACTAGTGTTAGAGGAAGAAGCCCCGCTGTCTCTAGAACCAGAGGGAGAAGCCCACGAATGAATCTAATAAGATAAAATCTGATAACAAAAAAAAAGTGATTGAAACATGACCAGCTTGACAAACTTGGAATGACATTGCATTCACAATTGACCAATTTCCATTACAATTAAAAATGATGAGACTTAAAAAGTAAGTGCAGGATAGTTTCACTGGTTGTGTGGGTAATATGTTTTGCTACAATTGCATGAGCTATGGAAAAATGTAGTGGAAATCAAGAGCCTTTGTGTAAGGAATTGTGTAATAGTTTTTGTATCTGTCTCAATAAATTTCAGATTGAGCAGAGAAAGGGCAAATGTGACCATTTATGGACATTTGTAATGGGCCCTTGTTTCTGCTTTGCTTGGTTGTATGTGGGGATGGGAGAATCTCAGGGATAACAAGATGCAAAGGAATGTTTGTGAGGCTTGGCAAATTGCCACGCACACAGACATATTGGGGAGGGGGTCTTAAATGATGTCATTATAGGGGCATGTTCTGTATTATTCAAAAGTGATTGCAGCCATTTTTTGTGGCACAGATTTCATCTGTGACCCAAAGCATTTGTCTCTGCTTTCTTAAATAGTTCTATTCTTGTATTACAGCAATAAACATATTTTTTACTTCACTAATATTGTTTTTCAGTTATCGATCATTTTTTTCTCTACACTTTGTAATAAAAGACCAGGAGGGCTATAAACCACTCTGTAGTGTCTTGCTTAGAGCAAAGTGTCTTACTTAAAATAAAGGGTGTTGTCCTGCTGTGCTAGAGCTGCAGTGTGAAGATATTCAGATGATGTGGTTTAATATAGGATAGGGGCAATCACTCTGTTCACCCAGACATCGCCACATGAGACTGAATTAGTTTGGTTCAGGGCTAAGGCAGGTTTGATTTAGTTAATCATAGTTTATTGCAATGTGCATGTCAGCTTGCAGCGTACATTTTGTTTTTATATACGTTGTCATGAAAAAATTGTTTCAAGATTTCTATGAAAGCTTATAACTTGTGAATGACTTGGCATTTTGGATTGAAAATGTATAATATTGGGGGAACAAAACAAGCACAATAATTGTTGTTATTGAAAATGTCCCCAAAACACCTACCTACTTGTTACTAATAGATCTATGAGCATAATCATTTGCAGTGTTAGGCCCTGGTTGTGTTTGATTTTCATTGCTGGTATGCTTGTATGTATTTATTGAAAATATATTAACATGAATTAGTTCTGTCAAACCCCTGCAAAGGACAGAGACCAGCCCTCTGGTGAATTGTAACTAGGACTAGTTAAAGGACTAGATAAAGGACTGCCAGCTCCTGCCTACTGAGGTACAGTAGAAACTGCCATCTCTTCCTGGAATAATGACTTTCCCAATCCCCCACACATTCATGGCAATATTGTGTGTAATCCAGAAGCTGTGGTATAAACTGCAATACTTAGCAATATAGTAAGTGAGGTACTATGGGGCACCTGTCAATGTGGCTGCATTCAATTTACATGGCAATGGAGGCCAAGTGCAGAGACAGTGGGGCAAACAAGCCAAAGTGGTGAACAAGAGTTGGGGACTTCCAGTCTGGTACAATAGATGGGACTTGGTTGTCTGGGAGGCAAATCCAGGAGGATTGGACTCATGCTTGGGCATAAATAAGAGGAGCCATATTAGAGGCTGATATTGCAGGATGTACGGAAAGATGAAAGCTTATTCAAGACTGGCAGCAAAGCCAACAACGATAACAGAATCCATAGGGGTGAGCAATGAAGTGAATTGCCATGGGGAAGTCCTTTGGCTAGCCTAAGGCCAGATCATTACTACAAGCAATATTGTTGTGTCTCAATGATAGTAACCTTCGTCCTTGCACTCGTAGTTCTTATTATCTTACTCAAAAGGACACTTTTTAAACTAGAAATAAAACAAAATTGCAAGCATATTACTGATTAGCCAAACAACACATATTGTTTATCCATGCTTCCTGAAATACATAAAGGAAAAACACCCATCCCTGCATGTTTAACAAATCGTTTTACCTGCTGATGTTCTCAGTGTTGATGGTATGAAACACATACATGTCTTTGTAAAACTCTTCATTTTTTGTTTTAACCTTGAAAATGAAGTATGTGTGTTTAACAAATATGTTTTAGCATGAGTAAATATAGCAAGGGTTGTTTAAATAATACAATTACTGCTTATATAGTACCTGTTGGAAAAAATGAATCGAGAATTGATTAGGAGTTTGCTACGCATGTGGACTGGCAGAGCTATACTGGTGTTCTTTTCTGAAAAGAGACTAATATTGCAGATAGCAGACTGTTTGGTTCAAATTGCATGTACTGCTAACCATTGATACAGACTCTGCGTCTACAAACTATTGCCCAACAATGACTGCAAGCTAACGAGATAACAATGCTGTGGACTAGAAGGGAACAGGCTCTAAATACTTTAGAGAGATCAAAAGAGATAATCCCACTGGCATCAAAGGGGGTCGCAAGGAGATAACAAAAGGCAGATGTATGGACCTTTTGTCTCCAGGAGTGTGAAGAATGCACTGAGTTCAGAGGTTGTCACACTAGACTACACACACAGACACACACACATTAACACTCACACAATAAATTAAATTACCTTGACCATTGGTTAAGTATCAGAGAAAGGGGAGGTGGACCATGTTGAGTATTGTGTTTGTCCTGTACCTGGGACCAGACTCCCTGCATATCTCAATAAACCTGGCAACTGACTGAAGAAAAGGACTCTGTGCATTTTCTTGAATCTACTTACTCACCATCTATTTTTTGTAAGTTACTTCAGTACCATATTATACAGACATGCATTAAGGAGAAATGAGGGTTTATTGAAATGAATATAGGCAATGTTTACTAGCTTGTGTCTGCTGCACCCAACTAAACCTCAATATGTTGCACTCTACCTCAAATTTTAGTATTCAGTGAAGGGCCTGTGTCTTTCACATACAGCTAAGCACAGCAGTCAGCACAATAGCTGTTTGTAAATATTGGCAAGGAAACTAGCTTACTTTGTCAAATATCATTGTTCAGTTTATATTCATATTAAGTTAGTTTTTAATTATCGTGAGGATATATGAATCACGTAGCTTAGTGTCCTGCTTTACAATTCAGATGCATAGCAGCATTCATGGTAATCAAATGACTGAGCATCAAAAAGATTACAATGAACAGTTTCCCATTCCAGCTCTCTTGGTTTATCATAGCACAGACTTCCAGCCATAGATGATTTTATCATTTTGAAATTGGAGTCCTGCCACATTTACTTGCATTATCATTTTTTCTCATCACCTATTTTATTATAATCTTTCAAAGGCTCCAACATACTACCGCCAGAACTAAAAACAAACAAATTAATGTATATCAACTATGATTGTTTGCCCACCCACAGTGACATGATATATGTTAATTTGCAACAACAAGATCAATTATCTCAGTCAAGCCACTGCAATGTCATCTTGTTACTCACAGAAAGTCATCCAGCAGTAATCATATTTACTTTCATATAATTTTGAAAACATTTAGATTGTTGACCACTGTAGAACAAGGGTTTGCGAAAATCAAGTCAATCGAGTCTGCCCCACAGGGAGTGGCTTCTCCAAAAATGTGATTCTGATAAATAAAAACCCAGCACAAACACATTTAGTGGTGCACTGACAGCGCCCAGCCAATTAATGCTGAGTAGGTCAGGGAATCTGCTATCCAATCAGGGCCAGGCAACAATCCCTCTAAGAAACATAATGAGCTTGCGTCACCACAAGGCTCTGATTTTGAATGTTGAAGAGGTGATCGTTTCGATCGGCAGTAGCACAGGGCAAGAAAAAACAGCACAAGTGGTTGGTCACTCACAGAGAATATTTAAACCACGCTTCAAGACACAGGAGATTGCTACATTAATAGAAGAGGAAGAGGCATGTAGGGCAATAATTTATTATTTATAATAATTATACAAGGTACATTATTTCCTGGCATTGACATCACTACATGTAAAGTGTAAATGCTTACTACCCTCCCTGATCTGTCTACCAGTAGCAGCAGCTGACTCATTTTGTAGCGGGACATGAAGTGCCGCATCATGTTCACTCTGAGCATGTAATGAACTAGAGTTTCAATATAACCAGGGCTTAAATTCTCAAGTAAAAGTGCAGCTAACTTATTATTATTTTTGTATTTGGATTGTAGTGAATGTTTGTGTATCAATCTTAACATTTATTAGCCATTGTTTAGTAATTGTTTTAGTAATTAAAAATAATCCTGTTATCTGAAGTGTGTGTTAATCCTGATCGTGCTGTTTGTTCAGCAGCTTGTTCACTGTGTGTGTTCATAGTGTCAAAGACTCTCCTGGCTTTAGAAGTGATGTGACGTGTCTGTGTTGATACTGTGATATGCTTAAACTAATCAGACTGTGTGCAGTTGTTTGATTTCAACTCGTCATTCAAACTGGAGACTAGTCGCTATAGTATTTGTGTTACTGTACTGCCACTGACAGCAAACACTTTCTCGATTCTTTTTTTTTTTAATACCTTATTTGCTATACAAAGCTTAAATTGATAGATAGGACAGCAAGGAAGCAGATTATCAACAGATTATTTTTCTTGAGCAGTGACTTTATTAGAGCTACCTTAAGTGGTAAGGGAAGTATACCAGAGGAAAGTTATCTATTTATAATTGTTAAAATGTGAGTATTAATACAACCATTTAAAAAAAAAAAAAATAGTTTTGCAGGAATGGGGTCTCGTAGGCAGGTCTAGCTCTGTCAGTTCATATAAGGTAATCAAGGAAAATGCCTCCATAGTCGCCTTAACTCTAATTAGTACATTTATGGCAGAATCCTCCTTAATAGAAGGAGTATGTAGAAAATTATTTCTGATGTCCATAATTTAAATAAGAAAATAATTTAAGAGAGTTAAGGCTATAAGGGAAGCCAGTGTTAAAGGTGGGAGTATTAGAGGGAGGATTTACTCATTTATTTAGGGAAGCAAAAATAAATCTAGCATTTTTTTATTGGTTTTGATTAAATTAGAATAATGTGATGATCTAGCCAACTCCAGCCTTCCTATATTTTACCTGATGGCTTTTCCATGCAAAGTAATGAACATGCAGTTCAGATTCCTTCCATCTCCTTTCCAATTTACGACCCTCATATTGCAATTTACGAGACATACCATTAAACCATGACAAGCTTTCTGAGGTAGAAGACATTCTGAGGTATCTACAATACTAGTCAATGAGGTGTTATAGGTTTTAACCAACTCATCCAATGATAAGTGTCGAGGAGTTCAATCCATCAGAAAACTTTACAGCAGTTTTGTGTGTTCCACATTTTTTGTACTTACATGCACATTAACCTTGAAAAGAATGACAAGATGATCAGAAATAGTTATGACATTTTAACAACTAAAACCATGCCTCGCTTCGCCCAAGGATGCCTGCCTCGCATCGCCAAAGGTTCCTGCTGCTCTGCATCGCCCGGGGTTGCCTGCTGCTCCGCATCACCTGGGGCTGCCTGTGTTTCCACATTGCCTGTGGAGCCATCGGTTGCAGGGTAAGAGGGAGAAGTGGAGCGCCCGCTGCCGCCTCTATGGCTAGGGGCTTCCCTTCTGAGTTCGCCTCCCGAGGGTCCGTTGCTGCCTTTGCCTGGGGTCGGCGGAACTGCTTTTCCAGGGGTCACCGTCAGCTCTGCTGGGGTACAGCTGGGGTACAGCTGCATAAAAGCAGCATGTTTTCACTCACTCAGGGTGGTGTGTTCGGTGAGTGGAGAACGGGATTGGAGACGGAGGTAACAGTAAAGTAACAGTTAAAATAATACCAGCTCACCGTGTTTGTCTGTGTAGTCTGTTTTTGTTTGTCTCTTTGTTTTGGCTACGAGTGCCGTATCCTGTGTTTTGTTTGTCTTTTATTTTGTTTGCAACCTTTTATTTTG
This sequence comes from Polyodon spathula, assembly GCF_017654505.1. Lineage (NCBI taxonomy): Eukaryota > Metazoa > Chordata > Actinopteri > Acipenseriformes > Polyodontidae > Polyodon > Polyodon spathula. Next base: position 90,225,644 of record NC_054535.1, on the reverse strand, counting down.
TGCTCTGTTTAATTATTAAATGCTAAGCGCAAGTAAGCACTCAGCCTCTCCAAGATTCCACGTCTCCCTGTCTATTCTGTGTTGGTTCTTGGTTCTGGTCTGACGTCACCCATTACAGCCGTCTTTGTGACAAGGGTACTTCTGGATTTATATATATTTAAGACGTTTCTCAAATTTCCAAACCACTATAGGCTTTTCCATTTTTCTAAAAATAAAAACAAACAGTGCTCTTAACATTTAATAACATATCAGGATACTTCAAAGTCTTTTTAAATATGCTGGGGCTTGTTTGTCGTTGACAAAGGATTAGCAACACTTTGTAATAGAAAAAAACAAAAAACAACAACAACAAAAAAAAAAAAACACTGCAATCTAGTATAAAAAAAAAGGCCATGGTGACTTGCTTGACAACCCAGTTTGGGCAAGCTGCATCTGTCATAGGCCAGTTTAGTTTGGGAAGGCTCAAGAGCATTATACATGTGAATATATAGGCTTGTAAAAGTTGTTATGTTCAGAAACTGATCCAAAAAAATATTCTGGATAAAATCCCTGAAGAAGCGTTTTCATCTGCTGTCACGTGGTTTAACTGGGATGCAGGTGGAGGAGTAAAAGTAAAAGTACAAAAGAATGGAATACCAAAGGATGTTCTTGATCTTCTGAGCGCTGTATATAAGAAAGCAATGTAACACAGTTCAAACAAAGAAGGCAGTAGTTGATGGCAAATATCCTGTATAGATTTCTCAGACAACTACACTGCTCTGTATCAATATGAAATCCAGGCTGCACACTAGCACCAATAACAAATCACTGTGGTTACTGTTGTTGTGTTGTCAGATTCAGAAGTACATATTTCCTATGCACTAATCAGTGGTAGCCTTGACAGCAGCACAATCTGGAAGAAGTTCCTGTAATCCCTGGAAAACTATCTAGACATTACATTGAGCCTTTCATGTTGGGTAAAATTTGACACAACCTACTCGGTTTCAAAGAAATATTCCATCCACACATTCCTTCATTGCCGAGATGAAGGAGAGTCTGAAAATGTGTTTTTAAAGTCATTTTTAAATTTAGATTCCTATTTATTATGTTTTAAGCCTAACTATATGTAGGGCTTGATTTTTTCATATTTATTTTTTTCTTTCTTTTTTTATTATTAATTGGCAAAATCGATTATTTTTGGTTATAAAAAACAAGCACCACTCAAACACATCAATTTTCAGTTTTTATGATAAACTGCAGGTAAGTTTCACTAATAAACAAAGGTTAACTTAATGTGTTAAATGAGGATGTTCACATTTAGGATTCAGGCAATGGAGAATTGTAACAAGCAACAGATTTAGTTTAACGTCCCATTATCACCCGCCTATCTATCACACTACAGACTGGTTCATGTTTTTCTTTTCAGCCCACCCCAGTGTATGATTATAGCGTATTGTAGTAGTCAGACAGCATATAATAACTTATTTACATTTTTTCCTAAGATTAAACATTGATTATGGTACTTTAATTAAGGTTTGATATGTATGTAGCTATACCAATAATGTTCATAATAATAATAATAATTAGGCAGTCTTTACACAAGAAAAACTGTAATACACATTAGTAGATGCATAACTGTACAGCACTTTTATATTTTCACTTTTTCGGTTCATCACTGACTAAACCTAAACGTCACAAAAACAAACTTGAGATGCCACGTTGCTGGTTTGTTTACAAGCAGGTTCTCATTGTCGTCAAGCCTGTTGCTAAGCAAATGATGTATGGTCTTTCCTAGCATATTACTTATGTCCACAAAATTGAGGATTGGTTAGTACCATGTCTTTGCACACTGTCCGATTTCTCAAAGCCGTTTTCTTTATTTAGAAAGAGTAGTGAATGTTTGCCATTATTTAAAATATAATGCCAAAACCCAATATCGGTTTAAAAAAATTATAAACTGATTTCCTAAATAGGTCTTCAGGGGTGTTTTTTCAGTTATTATGGGTTAAGCCCTAATTATATAGTATTTGAAATAGTAGATTTGTTAAAATATGTGTGTGTGTGTGTATATATATATATATATATATATATATATATATATATATATATATATATATATATATTGCAAACTTTTCTGCAATGTTTGCCAAATTCAGCAGTTTATCAACAGGTAAGAGCAAAGGGATTCCTATGCGTTTTTATTGAGACGATAACCTATTTAGGGTTACCTCAGGATTTAGTGAGCAAGGCGTCTAAGGTGTGTAAATCGGACATCGAAAGACGTGCTCCATGCATTCTGTATTGGTTATAATGGGCTCCACTTTGGGGTGCTTCTGTTCGTGGGGTTCCCTTACCATGCAGTATTTCATGTAATTTAACGCTGTTTAGTGCATGAGGCCCTAAGTGTTCAAGAGCGCTAAACTTTCAGTTACTGTGTCTGGGTTGCTATTTCTGCCAGTGGCCAGCCAGTAGGGAGCGCTAATCCCAACCCTGCCAACATATGGTGGCAGAGTTGGGATTAGCGCCCCCTACTGACCCAGCCTAGAAAAAAAAAAAAAAGACACGAGAAAATGGAGCGTGACTCAAGCACAGCTGGATTCCCTATGTCCTCAGAGCTGGGGATGCTGTTTAACTTTTTTAGTCTGCCCCGCCATGAGCAAGCGAGCTAAGGCAACTGCGTCTTCATGGGTTGACAAAAGTTTTGGGGGACTGGGGTAACTGGCTCTACCAGCACCGTAAATCTGGAACCAGAGTTGCCTGCGGCGTAAACTGAGTTTCTTGCGCTGGAACTGGAGTGGCCTGTGAAGGAACCAGAGTATCATTGATAAAAGTGTCTAGTAAATTCAATGGTCAATCTACAAGCCAATAATTGGCAAGTTCCCATCAACCTATTAGGTATATAAACCTACTTTGCAAACTCAGTCCGGCCGTGCTTTCGAATTACCATTTGTCGTTTGTTTGGTTAAGTATCCCCGCCAGTCATATCGATGTTGTCCCTTACCATCGCATTATGGATTTGGCTTCTTCAATCGTAGACCAGTTCCAGAATTCTGTAGGAAAACTTCCTGACGAGAATCGTCTAAAACAACATCCATCTTACAAGCGCTGCATTTTGCGGCAGTCCTTTATTCCTGTACCTCTGTTGCCAAACGTTCCTCATTCCAGTAAACTTCATGTTCAAAATTCATGAACGTTCATTTAGTCATAGTGTTACTTCTCCTTTAAATGTATACCATCAAGTTCAGGACTGCAACACCTTGCTTGTGCAAAAAAGTAACTTTCCCAGAATTGGTTCAGCTTAGTTCTTAGAGATGGCCTGTGATGCATCAGTGCCATGGAGCGTAACCAAATGTGAGAGCACTGACACAACAGGATCACAGAAAAAAAGAAAATAAATGGTTTCACAGGTGTTAATGTAACACAGGATAACAGCATAACATTCATTTACAAGTCAGTCTTTCTAAACAGAGCATTTCTACTCCCATGATTTGCTATTTTAGTACATCGCTTCAGCTCAGTCTATATCAAACTTATCACACCACTCTCTATCACATATGGATTGTAGCGTAGCAACAGGAAAGCGTAATCATTCAGACTGCAGAGAATATATATCATCTGATCCAAAACTGCCAAACTCCACGTCTTTGTAATTTCAACTGAAGATAACCCTAACCCTGAGTCATTCAATGCACAAAGCAACTACTTCTAGGCAGAATCAGGTATTTCATATTTCATGGTTTGTTCTGGAGCAAGTTAACTTGGTACCTGTCATTTAGAGGTGAGCAGCCTTGGGCGATAGATATGCAGTATGTCCTCATTAACCGTTGTTTACTGATGGGAGTAATTTAAATACCCTGCTTCAGTGGTGAAGTACTATATATAGTTTTGTGTTGTGCTATTTTTTGTTTGTTTTGCTGTTGAAAGTTTTGGTTTCAATAAAAGTTTTAGGATTGCAACCCTTTTCTGCATCATGACTGTTCCCTTCCAAACACCAATAACTCGGCAACTTTTACAAGATTTCTTGTTAGTTAATTAAACAAGTTAATCAAATATATATATATATTTTTTTTAGATTTAATTTTTTACAAAAATATATACAGCTCTGGTCATCTTTTATTTATTGATTTTAAATTTCTTTCATTTTTGGCCCATGCTGCTTCAGACCTGCCCTTGCATATTTATTTCAATCTGTAAAATGAATGCAGGAAAGGCAGATAACACAAAAATATATTATCAGCCAATGTAAAAAAATAAAATGTCAGTATTAAATGCATGCTTTCTTTTTGGTGGCTCAGGAACTATACTTCATACCTGAATCTGCAGTGTTCTTCAAAATGAAAAGTAGAACAGTCATATTTTTTTTCCCATGGCATATGATGTTAGATATTGGTAAGGTCTGTATAGAACTACAACAGTGTCCTCTGACATGGCTCCAGAGGCAGTACTATTTCATAAAAAAAAAACCTTTTTAATCACTGTTATACTTATACAATTAGAAAGTAAGTGCATTTAAGAACCCAATCATCTGCCTGCACCAATAATTAGAACCCTTTACAGATCAATTTGTAATGTAATGTTGTAAGTGCCTCTGCAGAAGCTTCTGACCTCTCTCAGCCTCTGTACTGAAGTTTTCTAATTCAAAATGTTACTGTGCATTCACATAATGTCATTATAAATAATTATACAGAGTGTATAGCACTTTGGGATTTCCAGAACTGAACCAAGGAACATCAAATGTGCACTCATTTCTGACTAGTTTTAACATTAAACCTTTTTTTTTTTTTTTGTTGATTTCTTCTGGTTCATTTTTTAGTTTTTTTTTAAATTAGGGTTATACCCAATTTCATCCACATAAAACAAGTTATTAACCTGCTGATACTTCCCACATTAATATTCTATAGCTAATACACACTCTATAACAATATATACATAATGAAGTATTACAATCTTATTCATGCACAATATGGTAAAGGAGAGGTTACTCATATCCTATATTCACACTACCAAAGTAATGAGCATCAAGGCATTAAAAACATGTCATTGTTATTCACTTAATTAACAATCACGACAATCATGCATTAATTCTGTAGTGTGAATAGGCTTGTACTGTTTAAAACATTTTGGGGGGGATTTTCAAACATCAGTGTTATTGTATCGAAATCACGGTATAGTAATGACAGTTTTAGTAGCAAGTGATTTTTAAATGAAACTTGGTAATAAAATCAATCCGATAATGTTTTGAAATCAAGTCCATTAAGTCGTTAATGAACAGATTTCTTCTTAAAAAGCAGAATTGTTGCAGGTCACATACATCACTTCCTGTCTCAACAACTAGATAAGTGGAACTTGTTAATCAAAAGGCATGTTAAAGAGATCAAGGAAAATGAATGGAAGCATAATTCGCTGTTATGGAAACTACTAGCGTACAGGGAGACGGCTCTCCCACCAGCGAGCAGCAGCCAAATGGAAATACAAAATAATGGGAATATCTATTTTGTGCATAATTTGCAAACTTCATTTAAAATTGTGTATTTAAAAATGTAAACCATCTATGTAGGCTTGGTTGGAATTTATTTTCTAATGTATGTATTTTAGTATTTGCGATTGTACATGCTAAAATAAATTTTCGGTTTATATTAATCGGTTTTTAATTTCATTTTCGATATACAGTATGAAATTAATGTTTTTGGTTACTTTCCAAAATGCTTGAGCATTTTTTTCCTGTCAAAATATATATAGTAGTAACTCAACAGTACTTGTACACTTAAGCTGTACCTTCTTTCCTTTGCTGTCTTTCACAATGAAATCCCCCTATGGTCACAGGCACATTCTTCAGAGGTTTTTGTGTGTAGGCATTTTTTTTACATTTCAGTGCAGTTCTGTTTTGAATCCTTTGTTCCTTCCATTCCTGATTGTAATGTCGTTTTAAATCTTGCAAGTGGAGTCTCCACTAAAAATGTAGGAATGTGCTGTCACTCAGTAGTTTGGGTGGGTTTAAAGCATTGAGAACGTCACGAAAGCGGGACATTGCCCAACAGCTCTGGAAAATGTATTTATTATTATTTTTGTATTAGCTTTTATTTTTCAGTGGGAAAAGGTAAAGTCAATGAGAGTTGATTAATCACTTTCACAGTTTTTTGGGGTTTATTGGTTATTCACCAATTTCATTTTTTCATTTATCTGATTTTTTTTTTTTGTGGTTAAAAAGGTTACATTTCAACTTTTGTCTATATATTTAAAATTATATTATATATATATATATATATATATATATATATATATATATATGTGTGTGTGTGTGTGTGTGGTGTGTGTGTGTGTGTGTGGTGTGTGTGTGTGTGTGTGTATATATATATATATGTATGTGTGTGTGTGTGTGTATATATATACACACACAGACACACACACATTATTTTACATTCATAATTAACCATAATGTCTGTAGAGAAGTTTGTTGTATTAGCCGAATGTATTAGATTTTAATGGAGGGGTTCTACAAGTGTAAATTGGAGTACGTTGCTTTAATATAGTGTGTCAGGCTCTTTTGTGATATTAATAAATAAATAATAGTTTGTTAGTTTCATTTTGGGAATTGATTGCATTTAAAGGTATTATTGACTTGTGAACAGGCTGGCTGTAGGGGTGATGTCAGGCCAGTAAGAAACACTCACGTAAGACAGGCAGTACTGAGGTTGAGACTGAGACGCTGCAGCGCCCAGTATGTTTAATGAATGAAACAAAATAAAAGATTTAAACATAAAAACAGGACACGCTACTAGAGGCCAAAATAAACAGATGAACAAAACGAACAGACACTAACAGACAGGGTGGATGAACACTAAACACAAAACAAGTACCATGCTGGTTCTCCAGCACTTAGTAACAATTGATTTTCTTATTTAACCTCTTCACTCTCTCCCATTCCTTCACCCTGAGCACACAACCCCGAGTGAGTAAAATGTGTATCTATATATACTGTTGTGCCAGGATTCAATTACTAATTCATTATTTGCTTGAATCCCGGCATGGGAATTAATTTGTGCAATCCCGTGCTCACATATTATTAATTACTTTACATGCACATGAAGTGAAGTACAATCCCCTTCCTAAATACAACTATATATTTGAAATCACTCATGCTACACAGACCCATTTATATCCTGTGCACCAATACCTACACACCACACGCAACATATAACACACAGGGGCGGGGATGAGTGCCACAATGGCTTCATTAAAATAAGCAAGCAATTAAATCAACTTCCAATGATTTTTTTATTAAAATTGTTTCAATTCTGTGTAATGATCCTTTGAATATGGTCCAAGGTACATGTAATGCATTTTATTTGTTGAAGGATTACCTTCTACTTCCAAATGGCGTTTTGTGCATGTTGAAACGTTAGGAATCTTTAAATAACTTGTTGAAACAAACACACTTTGAGACTAAGTAGGCTATCCTGCTGCAGTTGCTTGTCTCTGTTAGCAAAATGAGACATTTACTCTGTGTCACTGACAGTTTCCTCCAAAACCATTAACAAAATACAATAAACGGTTCACACTAAATTAAAATAAACTGACATTTAGTAGAGGTATGAATAAGTCGACAAATGTTGTATTACTGTAGGTTTTATTAGGCAGCATTATAATAAAATCATAATAAAGTTGTTTTATTTTTAAATATAAAATCAAATGATGCTTCACTGACAGTGAAGATAATATAAAACAAGTTATGTTGCTAAGTCTGCGTATCTGTGTATCTTTCCTTCAGTGCTTTTTCTATTTTTTCTTGATATGTCTGCCAAGTTGTATTATGATTATGTTTTAGATACGAGAATCTACCTGCATACAGGTCTATTTTCGTTTTTACCAGTTATGTGAAAGCCATGAGCAATATTCTCATGAGGTAAAGTGAAAGAGAGAAAGCGGAATACAATGCTACTCTGGGGTACCATGTGGTCTCTCAATTTGTCAATTGAAACAAATTTAAAATGTAATTACCTAACTGCCGTTGAAGTCTCAAGGATTAGGATATATAGAATTAAACTGTAACATATTATCTTTAAGCACATCTTTGTCTGAGAGCAATCATTGTGCAAAGTGCATATAGTAAATGTTTGCAATAGACAGCATTGATCAAGAAGATGTATGTGTTTGTGTTTGTGTATGTGTGTGTGTGTGTATGGGGGGGGGGGGGGGGGTATATAGTGCTTCTCCTTTTTAACAGTGTAGTCTGGAGCCATAGTTAAGACATTAAGACATATATTATTTGCGTTCCCTTGATGGCATTATGTCACAAATGGGAGCCATGTCTATACTACGACAGGTGTGTATTAATAAAAACAAATAATAGAAACATTGTATATATATTTTTTGGCATAGAACTGTCCGTCTGACTTTCTCACTGCAGAATAGAATTCTCAAAGGAGTTCGTTAAGTTTGTGAATTTATTTACATTGTCAAGTTGGATTTGTTTGAATTTTAGGAAGATAGAAAACACTGAAAGCAAAGTTTTTATGATGATTTTAGTGTTTGCAGCATCTTTGTTTTACATTATATTTTGTAATTCATTTTCTTTTCTCTGGCATTTTGCTTTGTTGCTTGAATACAGGAAAGACCTTCAGCGTGATAATGTAATTTGAGAAGGTTTGTAAGCAGCCTCACAGGGGCAGTAGCGATGAGGTTTATCCAAGGACAGAGGGTTGTAAGCAGCCACCAGGGGCAGTAGCGATGATGGTTTATCAAAGGACATTATGTTATATATATATATATATATATATATATATATATATATATATATATATATATATATATATATATACTTGTATTTGTAATATATTGTATTGCATACCTCTCCAGTAAATGCTAATTTGGTTTACATTACTAGTTTCTGAGGTTTCACATATTTATGATACCACATTTATCCACGGATTTCACACATCTGTGGACCTATGCCCCCCCAAGCTTGTGGATAAACAGAATTCCACTCTATCTATCTATCTATCTATCTATCTATCTATCTATCTATCTATCTATCTATCTATGTCTATATATGATCGAGTCTGAATGAAATGCATCAGACCTCAAGTCTGAGTGTTCTAGTGCATCACAATACATTTTTCAGGAGAAAGCTCACATAGGTGTTGAAGGTGAGACTAAAACTGTATGATACAAACAGCTTGTTGGGAACTAGCTAGAAACATTTTGTATTGTTAGTTGAGAAAATATTGCTATGAATCATGTTAAGCTCAAACTTTTTTAACATAATGTCACAAAGACGGCCGAGTGAGTGACGTCAGAACCAGGAAGGAATGAACACAAAGACAGGACAGTGAAGTGAAATGATGAAGACGCTTGCTTGCACCAGTTTATTGTAAATAAAAGGTTTAAACAAACAGAAAACAGGACACGGCACTTTACTCCAAAATAAATAGACACACAAAATGGACAATACTAGACAAACACGATGAGCAGATAGACAGACTAACAAGTATCGTGCTGGTCCCACCAGCAAACAAAATAAAATAATTGGAAAACCAAAACACATGAATGATACAAGGGTGAGAAATGCATTTTATTGTATTCATCCTATTTATACTGAGGGTGCAAAACTTAAAGTCCTGCAATAGACACATTCCAAGTGAGAGAGTCTCTGCTTTTTCTTTACTCTTTTCAGTTGATTCCATTTATGTCATCTTAAGCAGTTAGTACCCAATTTCTACTGCAAAAACCTTTTAGCATTTGGGTACACTTATACATGCAGATCTGGAAATGTCAGTAAAGGACGCCCACGTCGATCATTAACACATTTGAAAATGTGTTCCTTTGCCTTACACATTTACTCAGAATTAATTCACACTGAAAGATAGAAAGTAGAGAAATGACTCTTTAAGTGCAATAAAGTGTTCCTATCTACTGTAAATTGAAATGGTCCCTGAATTATTTTTGCCCCCTCTGTTACATGTGTGCATCATTAGAGCACTTTCAGAACATCAGTGCTGCAGCTACATTTGTGTAATATAATGTGATTAAGGGGGCTGGAGCAAGACCCCCAGCTCTGCCGCTGTCCATGTTTATGATCCTGCTCCTGTTCCCTCTCTCTTTTTCAGCTGTTCAGGGTCCTGATTCTCTTCAAATTCTCTTCAAAGACACGATACAGCCTGAGTATTGCTTCCTTTCCACTTACAGACCACCAAACCTGCCCTCGAAACCTGCTTCTGTCGACTAGAACCTGCTGCCTTCCTCATACCACAACATTAAGAAACTCTTCTCCCTTTTCCTAATGTGTCTCCATTGTCCAGTGGCATGTGTATCACCTTTACTCTGCCACCAAATAATAGAAATTAAATACATCAACATGTTTTCCATTGCTAGAGCTATTTCCGAATCCATTGATTGCAGAGTTGCAGTGATGTTGCTGTCATACTGAAGTCCTGCATTCAGTCCATATCTATTAAAATCTCAAACTCTGAGAATTTGTCAATGTCTTTCCAGTTTAATATTCTTATCTGAAGCAGCAGAACAGAACAGCAACTGGCTGTGTTTGATATGGAAAGATTCTGGCTGGGGATCTCAAGCACCATAGAAAGAAAGCAACGCTGATGTACGGGTAAGTAAGCTGGGCTGAGTTGAGTGTGCAACCAAGAGGGGTGATGCTGGGATGCCAGAATCTCTGATGTTGTGGGCTAGTCGACGAAACACAGAGAATGGAAGATGCCCACTTGAAGACCCCAGAGATGTACCCTACTTAGCTAAATCCAAACGGTTGTCATGCTGATGCGCTGGGGAGACCGCACTGTGGTTGATCCCCGGAGCCAGCATCACAGCCATTGTATGTGCTGATGTGCTGGGGAGGCAAAATAAGCTGATCCCTCGATATCTGCATCATCAGATGGAGAGAAATGCAAGTGGATGGAGATGCAGATGGATCACATTAGTTTACTGTAAAGCTACTTCTTAGTTGGTGCTTATCTTGGTGAGAGCTCAAATCAGCATGAAGCTTTAACATCTACTCTCGTGTAATGGAATTCTTAACTTGCCTGTCAAATTCAGCAGCACTATATTCTACGATTAGCATAAAGTCTTCTCTGTCAATGCAGCATCACACCTGGCTCTTGTCAGCAATAATTGACTAGTCCTAGTCATAATCAGATCTTGTCAGCAGTTTTTTTCAGCGACCTCAGAGCCGATGCCTGTACTGTTTTCATCACTGCAGGGTTTCTTATATGCCTATGTTTCTCTCAGCCCCCCCTACAATTTCTGAGGTCGCCTTTCCTTCGCCCAGCCTTCCCACTGTAGCAACCATTTGATGTCCTCTATCCAGCAAGCATATATGACTGGCCTATACAACTGGCCTATGTGTAACAACTTCAGCTCCTCACAGTTTTTGTGGCGATGCACATGTTGAATCCATCTGCATTCATTGATCAAAGCACAGTTACAAATGACATTTTACTTCTCTCAGGCCCTTGCTTTGCTGAAGAACTCTCTGTGAAATTTGAAGGCTCTCCAATGTTTTTTTTTTTTTTTCTGGCCTTGATCATGTGCCATCCATTCCTTTCCTTAGCAAAATAACTGCACTAAAATAACACAATCTCAGGGTCAGTGCTAGGTCAACTCGGTCATATTAACAACAGGTCCTTTTTTTACTTTCTATTACAGAAGAAATTCTACCTTTCCAGTCCCGCTTCCCCTAAAACTTCTATCTGCAACTACAACTGTCAGACTACAATGTCTTCAATTACTAGGAAACTGTGCACTATAAAAACTGACTCAACAAAACGTTATCCAATCACTGGTTAGCCCTGTTGTCTTTGCAGCCAACCACAGTAAGAATAAAAAATTGGAAGAGCGTAAACAATCCCCCCCCCCCCCCCCCCCCCCCCCCCCCCCCCCCCCCCCCCCCCCCCCCCCCCCCCCCCCCCCACCCCCCCCCCCCCCCCCCCCCCCCCCCCCCCCCCCCCCCCCCCCCCCCCCCCCCCCCCCCCCCCCCCCCCCCCCCCCCCCCCCCCAGCAACAAATCCAATTGCAAACATCACAATGACCAAGCTTTTTTGTTCTTTTGCATTAAGTTCTACAGTATAAGGAATAATTCATGTCAGAATGGTTAACAAGTAAATAATTATATGGCTTTACTAATTTAAATCATGTTCTAAGTTGTTTAAGCACTGGATAAATTCATTTTTTTAAACAGCATTCTTGAAAAATACATAATTTGATTTTGAATCTCTGGAATACATATTTTTTTGCACTGAAAACAATAAAACATTGGTCACTTAATTAATTTTGAGTTTACTGACAACCAAAATTTATGAAAAAATAAAAATCATATAAGTTATAATCATACTTTTAGAGCTTCTTAATTAATCTCCAATATCTTTACTTTGACTTTCCTTTAATAATAATAATAATAATAATAATAATAATAATAATAATAATAATAATAATAATAATAATAATAATACATTTGTCCCCCAAGCCCATCTGTGTACTACCCCTTTGCTTCCCTGCAGAATCCTGGCGCCACCACTGTACCTTTTGTATGTATTCCAAGGTGAAATAAATGTGGAAAAAATGACAATACACATGGGGTGCCATGTGTAAAAATAAAAGCGTTAATATTTTAACATGTTATTTTTTCCCCAGATTTATAAATGTTGTGAAAATAAATACCTTTTTTTTTAAATGTGTACATTCAGATATAATTTATAAATCTAGCTAAATATTTAACTAAATCTTAAATCCTTAACACGATTTAACATTTAGCTAAATATTTAACTAAATCGTAAATCTCTTTACAAGATTTAATATTTAGGTAAATATTTAACTAAATTTTAAATCTCTTATCAAGATTTAACATTTAATGTTAAATCTTGATAAGAGATTTAAGATTTAGTTAAATATTTACCTAAATGTTAAATCTTGTAACTAGATTTATAAATTATATCGGAATGGATGTAAAGCTGTACTTTATTAGAAATAGTTGTGTTTTATTATTAATTGCACATGTATATATTTAATCACATTTTTTTTTCAGCACTTGCATGTCTTGATTTATCCTATTATGTAGAGGACACGTTTTATTCATTTTATTCGTCTTTGTTTTGTTGCACTGTTTTGTTTTGCTTTTGAATTATTCATGATCATTAACCAGCTGCTTGCTAATGATGTACCCCTGCAGATTACTGGGACAGCTTTAAAAACCAGTGAATACAGCAGCACTGCTGCTGCTGCTGGTGGTCTCTTGATTTTAAGGTTGGTGTTTTGGGGCTTGTTTTAATGTGAACAGTGATACATTGATACTGATGCTGCTGTTGGTCTCTTGATTTTAAGGAAACAAACAAAACTACCAGGATTTCTAGACTGCACTGACGTTCTACTTCTTGTGTGTGTGTGTATAATACATATAGATAAATCGTGTACCTGGGTTATAATATTTCCCAGGTTCTTAGTTGCTATAGCCCTTGCCTTATTGGCTAGGTGTTACAACTAGAAAATGACTAAAGTATAACCCCCTAGAAAGCCTCCTTCCGCCATCATTAAACTCCAAAAAATCATTATATAACACATAATAATACGAAATATAGTGCAAAAAAAGCAGAGAGAGAAAGTGAGAGCAACAGAAAACAGAGCATACACTGAACAATAATAATGCATATCGTCAGAAATAACATCTAAGTCCATGAAGTAGAGATCTTCACAGGTCCAAAATTAAAAAAAAAAACGACCCAACCCGAAGAACGGGTCGTCCACTTTTCCTTTCCCCAGTTCTAGCATGTACTGACTGCACTGTACAGTATTATAAAGCAGCGTCAATCTAGAATTCTGCCTATGTGAACTTAATTTTGATTCCGTTCTGAACCTACAGAAAGGGGAAATACATAAATATAATGTTTTGTGTAAAAGAGAAAAGGTAAAAAAAGATATTGTTATCTGAAATCAAATAAACTGTAAGTGAAAGTGAAAATGAAAGTGAAACATAACGGTTCTGTTTTGTAAAACAAATAATACTGGATATACTGTTTAACAACACAATATATCCTGCAATATCTAAATCAGATTGGCAGATTTTACCCCAGTTGTTTGCTTTAGCTGTCAGAGTGCTTTCGATTCCAGCTTCCAGGGCACCCATAGAACAGGTATTCAGTCAGGAGGGGCATTTTCGTGATTAACATTAAGATTAAGAAGTGGCATGTTATCGCAACTTGTGTTGTTAAAGTGTAACAATGCCAGCCTGAGGTAAATGCAGGAAAATTCACAGTTAGCACACAAGCTTTAGAAAACTTTTTTTTTTTTTTTTCATGTTGATAATTTAATATTTCCTGTTGAGCTGTTGAGAAAGTATGAAAATAAACAATAAGAGACCTGGTTGCAAATAAGCTTCAATTTTTGTAATTTTAGTTTTTTCTTAATCCTTCATTAAACAATGCAGTTATATTGTTCATAAGTTTAATCTTAAAGCACTGTACAATACAAGGCAAAGAAAATCACAATCTAAAAAAGAATATGTTGAAAACAGCAATTAAAAAGAGATACAAAATGTGGGTTTGTAAAAAAAAAAAAAAAGTTTTTGTCAATAAAACAATACAAATTGTTTAAAACAAAACTTTAAAAAAGTGCTGATTTTTTTTAAGAGTGCAGTTAGGAATATAGAGGGTCAATAATTCCTCTCAGTAACTGGGTGCTAATCCACGCAGGGTTTAATAAGATAAAAGCAACATCTGAAAATCAAAACTGCACAGGAAGCCAGAGCAAAGAGAAGTAATATGTTCACTTTTTCTTGTTTTATTTAGAATTCTGGAGGCAGTGTTCTGAATGAGCTATAAGCGAGACGCCATACGTTTTGGTATACCATAGAAAATTGCATTACAATAATCAATTCTAGATGAAACTAAGACACGCAATTGTCTTTCAGCACCAGATACAGAAATAATAGATCTGTTTAACTATATTTCTCAGATGATAAAGGTCTATTTTGGTAATTCCTAATATGAGTCTTGGATGGTAGATCTAGGTCAAAGATGACCCCCAATGTTTTAATTTCTAGTTTTAGTTCTGATGAGACTGTTAAAGTCTAACTCAACTAACCCCATATGTTTTAGTTGGTTCTGAGAGCCCACTAGCATAACCTCTGTTTTTTATCAGGATTCAACATTAAAAAGTTTTGATATGTGCAAGGCAAGGAGCTAATAACACCACAGTAGACGTATTTCCTGTCTTTAAAGACAGTATCATCAGTATAATAATGGAAGTCCCCCCCCCCCAAGTCTGCGGACAATGTCACCTAAAGGCAACGTATACAATGAAAATAACACCAACTAAACAGCATGTGCAGTCATCGCCTTTATCCTCACTCACTTGCACTCTCTCTAGTCTAAGCTAATCAATCCCTGAGTTGATCACTCAGGAGTGGCAAGTCAGATACTACTGAATTAACATTGCATCATGTTATACAAGAAGTGAACACTAACTGTTCAGAAATGACAGTAAACTAAAGTAAATTTAACTAGGACCACATTCCCATAATGATTCTTACAGTTACTATGCTATGCTCAAAGATACAATTCACCCCCCCCCCCCCCCCTTATTTACCCAATTAAAAAAAAACATAATTTACAAAAACAGCAATATGATGTGAAGCACAATGATATTATCAACAACAACAAAAAAAAACATTGGTTCAATTCTACTCAAGGCATTGCTTTGCTCTAAAACAGTATTGAAAGCACATAGCCAATAATAAATACGATATTGCTGGCTTTGCATTTTTATTCATTGCAAAAAAAGCATATTCTGTAAAGTGAAAGTTCTTTTATAAATATTACAGCTATTTCAACTAGTCTGCTAGGCACCAACTACAAATGAAAGCTATAGGTAAAGCAGATGTTCCTTGATCCACTAAGCTTCAGCTTTCTGACTCTGGGTCTACGTCCTACCATTTACTAGCCTTGGCCACAATGCTGCCCTTTCACAGATGGGGTCCAGCTCTCTCTGTAGTCTGATGCAGCTAGACCAGGGGCTGGTTTTTCAAAACTTTTAATCTAGATCAAAGTGATCCAGATTTTGTAATCCTATGTTTTGAAAAACCAGCCCCAGAAGATATGAGAGAAAAAGCTGATGGTCTAGGCCAGGGATGCCCAATCCTTGTTCTGGAGGGCCGGTGTCCCTCCTGGCTTTTGTTCCAACTGTACACTAAATTGCTTAATTGAGCTAATTAAGCTTCAAATAAGTGCTTGATTGGTCCAGTTAAGTAATTTAGGGGACAGTTAGAACAAAAGCCAGGAGGACACCGGCCCTCCAGGAAGAGGATTGGGCACCCCTGGTCTAGGCTTTCCACAATCTTACATTGTCACTAGCACAATGGCTTATCAGTGTCATCCACACAAACATAAAATACGACTTGCATAAAGTTGGGTAATAGTCCAATACTTTTTCAAGGACACTGTGTTATAGCCAATGTTTTTTGGTCCTTAAGTAACCACATGAATGTAAAACGAAGTTCTGATATCTCATTAAACCAGTATACTGACATTTTTTTTGACCTTGAATTTGTCTAAAATAAAAAAAAAAAATGTAGTTAAAGCAATAAATTAAACTTCATTGAAGCAATCAGCCTTACCACAATTATTCTTGAAAATAATCTGAATTAATTTGTTCACATATATTATTTGCATTTTTTATAATTGTCTCATGATCAGGTTTTGTTTTCTAAACTGAAAATAAGTGTGCTTTAGTGCTTTCATTAACAGCCATAATGAATACCATAAAAATTATGATGCATTACAAAATATAAAATTTGATTTACATTTTCACTGTAATGGTTTTAATTATAACATATATTAACTCTGGTTACTCATTTATTATTTATATGAAATATTCCAAACATAAATTTGTTATGTCACTGGAAGTGGTCTATAAAAATGCATGAAAACAGATTCCCTGATTTATTTGTGCTTAATATGCATGCAAGACATTAAACTCACAGAACCACGGCTGACAGCCTGAGAGACAGTTTTTCATTGGCATGGTGATGGTCAATGAGGTTTCTGTAGGAGAGACCAGGAGGATGGTTGACTGATTGTTCATCAATCTGGTATTACAGTTCTATTTTAAAAAAATCTGTGACCTTGAGATGAATCTTAGTACACACACAACTAGTTTTAGAAAAATGACGATTCTTTTTTGATAAGTTTTAAAACTTTCTGTATTGATGTCTGTAGTCAGTGTATATTTACTGCAGCTGTAAAACAAAACAGCTTACTTGCTATCACGTTGGGAGCAGTGTTTAAAGTGGTTTGAAAAAGGTGCAGATATGCACAAATAACCCAGCTACGTTATACATATTATTATTAAATGCCATCTACAACATGTTATTATTAAGGTTTTTAAAGGACTTGTTAGTGTTTAATGTTATACAATGACAACATAAAACTTGTTTACTGTCAATTGCTTTTATATTGCGCATCTTAAAATGTCTATATAAATTAAACATTTAATCTATATTTTAGTGACGGCTGTTGAAGTTTTGGGGTGCTTTCTAACGGGATTATACTACATAGCAACCACTTGGGGGGGGGTGGGGGGGGGGAATCACCTAACACCTTGAATAGATAATGCTTAATTTATTTGCATCACGACAGAACCTTTCAAAAACAAGCCAGCTGAAGCAATGTGTATATATGATGTCAGAAATCAAAAGCACCCCCCACCGTTTGTTGCCATTGCTCCCTTCACTAAAAATTTGAATATCATTATTTTTCATCAAATAATGATATTCAAATTCCTTTGTTAGACAAACGAGATGCTTCGTCACTTAACCACTGCTGCCACATGAAAGTACACACTCTACACAAAATATTGGCACCACATGTATTGCCCTTGCCCCCAGAAGAGGCTATGACCAAAACGTTTTGTTTCACCCAAAAGAATTAACAAAAGTTGCTACATAAAGTCGACTGCAACTTACTGGTTAATAGATATTGTAGTTTTTCAAATACTTACAAAAAAACTGACAACAATTAAAAAATGTGACATGTCGGAATCTAACAGTATACTATTATGGCTTCCGGTAGACTTTTGCAACATCATTTTGTCAAATAAAATATATAAACTATGTTGCTATAGTTTTATTTTTTTATAGTGTCTCAGTCCTAAAATTCTGACGCAAAACTTTTGACCACAGCTGTACATACAGTTTTCCTTATTTTCCATATGAAAAAAAATCCATCAATATATTTTTTGCAGCCTAATAATATTAACAATATTAATAATATTGTAGTCCAGAAAGTTATAAATCTCGATGTATTTAACTGCTGCATTCACGAAGCCCCACTAGTATGAGGCTACTGTTTTTATAGTTGTTTTCTGTACATTTTCCTTTCTCTGTCTATTGTGCACTCACTTTCTAAGTCGGCAGACACATAGAGAAACAATAATATTGTTTCCTTATTGGTTGCCTTGCTATAGCTATATAAAATATCCCTATCTCCAAACACAGAATATATGTATTATATAGATTTAACTTCCAAAGATGTAGTAGTAAGATAGTTTAGGTTGAGGGGGACGAAGACAGCACCAATAAATCTTAAAGATCAAGAATTCAGTTGCTCATTCACCAGTCACAAACACGTAACTTATTTGTTACTGATCTGTTACTAATTACTAGTTTGTTTACTATTTTGTTTTATTTTTTCAAATATTGTATGAATGATTGAAGTTGTGAATTAAATTACTATGGTTTCTGAATAAAAACATGCACTTAAACATCAGTTGCAAAGTTGTCTGTTTGAAAAACTAGCATTGTTTCCCCATGTACTGCTTTATGTTAAAACCTGTTGAAAATACACATGTCCTTCTGGTCTAGAAATATGCTGTGTTGGTATTCTATCGATGCTTTTCTATTATAAGAAGATAATTTTCAAATTTCATCAGACTTTCATTTTTTAATGATTTGGTATCTTTGTTGGAAGCATTTTTCCTTTTATAAAACTCCAGAATAGACATGTTCCAGATTGTAGAGGCTATCACACCATTCGTTTTAACAGGGACTTGATCAGGACCCAAATAGCATGCCAAATTGTACAGATTGCCATTATGTAGATGGGCTGTATTAGACAGATTTTATTATATTTGTTCCCCTCCAGTTTGGGAGGTGGACGCCTGCAGAGTCATTTCATTCTCACTGAGTGAATATCATCGCCAAACTGACTACTTTTTGAGGAGGCAGATAGTTCAGCTATTAAACAGGTTTGCAGTCACTGCCTCTAAAATATTCAAACTGTCAGTAGATTCCACCCAACCATGTCTCACTGACAGTTTTAAAATGCCAATGCACATTTTTAAACCTGGAGAAAAAACAAACCAAAAAACCTATGCTACCTCATTTGCTATTAATGGGATAAATATGTTTTTTCTACCATCCAACCATAAATCCCACACAATAATACAAAATGTTCAAAGTTATTCAATTGCTTAAACCCATCACTTATTATGGTTAACGATCAGAATAAACAAATGTTGAAATGAAACTTAATGGAAATATTTTATTGAATAATGTATTCTTTTTAAACAATTATTTTTAAACATTTTGTACCATAATTGTTGTAAGAGCTCCATTCGTGGTAATTTCCTATTCTTACCATCCAACAAATCGTGTCAGCTCTCAGTGCTAAAATGAAGTATTTTTCTGAATTAGATATCATTCTGGAACATTTCAAGGAAAAAAAGTCTGTACTGATATAATGCTTTGGAATAATATTTCAGGAACTGTAAATGGATTCAAAGTTATCAGGAACATCAGTTAGTGCCCAGTTCTGTCTATGGGGAAAGATTTAAGGAAGCACATATACAAGAGTATTAGCATTGAACCCAAACAATATATACATCCAATTTTGGACAATTACAATTTCTGGTGGGCTAGGTTTGTCTTTGTTGCACTCAGATCAATTTCCCTTGGTTACCTGTAAAAAATAAAATAAAATAAAATTAAGCTTCACGCTTTCGTTTGACTATTGTTTATGGCACAGCATTTATCTGTTCTCATCCTCCATATTTTACAGTCCTCCCAATGACGAGTGATATTAATAGGGTTCATATTTAAAATATTTGCTACCGTATTTTTTTATTAGAACCTGCCACATGGAGAGAAAGTAAAATGTGTATTGTGTAGCATTATGCATGTAATAAAAAAAGTCATGTAGCATTTCTTTTAATTCTGTTTTATGTATATTGCTTCAATTTGCAGTTTGCAGATGCACAACATAAAATTAAAGACATTGTGACAACCGCAACTTCAGTGTGTATGAGACTAAAAAAAAAGCCTGGAGATAAAGACAGGGTCATTCTGTGCAGAACACCATCATTTAAATGTAATTGAAGCACTGAATAAAACATAATAAAATGTCAAAGGGAGATATCATGTATATAATGTGGATACTACTACGACTACGATGACTACAACTAATAATAATAACAACGTGATTAATTGCTTTTATAAGTAATACAAAAGTTCTACAAAATATTCTGCTAAAATATTGTCATCTTGTAATAGTATAATTGTAAATCTTGAAAAACTACTCACTTCTAAATCTTTTGTAGTCATCTTTGTATTACTTTAGTATAAATACGTGTTAATTTGGATTCATATGTTGTTTTTTTCTGACTTTATGTGAACGAAAAGACACACATTTGCCCATTTTCCCATTGGAAATAGTGATATTTTGAAATATCACTGTCCTGGTCAGAAAAGCAAAGTTTGTGGGGAATAATAGCCATTTTTTATACTTTTGAGGCATAAGCAATTAGGAAATAATACTTACTACCCAGGAACAAAAATTGTGTTACATAGTGTAATAAAAGGTTTAATAATCTTCCATGTAACAAAGATGACAAAATAACAAAATGCTTCATTTATCAAACTTGTGTGTAAATTTCCATATTTATTTTTATTTCACAAAATAAACTCAATGGATTAGTCTAGGTGTTTAGCATCAATGAAAGTCAACTATTACTGCTAGTCTAATCTGCCCAAAATGATAAAAAAAAAAAAAAACACAAGCAAGAAAAAAATAATTAGCAGTTCAAAAGACTATTGTTTTCCATCTAGTGTGCTTGGTGTACCTGGTTTAAAACATACATTTAATGTTTTACTTATCTATTCGCAGGCTCTCAAAACCTGTCTATAGAGAGGACCTGTTTCTGAGAGGAAAGCTTGAAGGACAGGTCTTTGCCTTAGGGAGCTGTACGGTCTGCCTCAGGTGATGGGTAGTGAAATATACTGTATATCCTGAAAGGTGCTCTGTGTCACTACTGGAAGGACAACCTCAAAATAAAAGTACCGGATATGGCGGATGACTGTCTGGTTTTATTTATTTATTCAGCAGTATTATTAATAGAGAATTGCTTTATGGCATTTTTAGAGTAACAAACGTACGATTGTTTGGACACTCACTGTTTTGCCACTTTTACGCAGTTTCCACTGTCGTACCCATCCCTTGAAGAGTTTTTCAGACCTATTTCTACTGTACGTTTTGTGGAGCCGACCCTGAGCCAAGTCGTGAAACTACAGCCCGGCAAGATATCTGAGTCTGATCCCGGGCCGAAGCAGGCTGTGGACGGGGCACCAGGGTCACAACGCTTGACATATAATCAAGAAACAAGAAAGCTTTTGCATTGTCTGTCTTAATGGTATTGAAGTAGGAGGAATAATAAATATAAATATTATGTTTATGAAAATAGTTGTGGAAAAGATGCATTTCTTTTTGCACCTTTGTTTTGCGTGTTTGATTTTGCATGATAGGTTTATGAATTGTTTTTCTGTTTGGTATTATTTAAGATTTGTGTGTGATTTGAGAGGGATTTGTATGTTGTTTGATTTGTTTTAGGGAGCAAGCTCCCAACACCTTTTTTCCTCTGACTTGAGTTCTTTTAATTCTGTACTATGCACAAACTGTCGTTTTCATGAACAAGATTTGTGGACTGTGACTATTAAAAATTACACTAGCTTTCTTGGATACTGATGAAATAAACTGATAATTATTTTACATTATCATCTTGGTCTTTGTTTATACGCACTGTGTACCAGCATTCTCCACACGGCCCTTACACACTAACGTGACAGGAGCGCTAGTTCAATTTTAATACCTTCTTCCTCGTAACAGCTCTTATTTCTCCTTGAAACCATTAATCGTCTTCTACTGTTGTACTTTCTCTGCATTCTTTCCATCTTCTGGTGGATTTCAAAACTATATAAACCACTATCAAATAATTTTGAACCATCATACCAATACTTTAAAAACTTAGTGTAGTCACTTTCTTCTTTCCCTCCATTGGCTTCCTTCTTCCTGTAAATTACACCACTGTATACAGTTATTTTTTTTTTTTTTTTTTTTTTTTGTATATGTTTGATCCTATAATGACAACAGATAAAACAACAGGTTAAAACCTATAACCATGGTCCCCTTTTTATCCCAGCAGTTTAACTTGAATGCCTTCTCCACCTGGCTAGACATGCACTCACCCTAAGTCTCTGTTCCAGTTGTCCTGAACTGGACTTCACGGTCCACTGCAGAGAAAGACTGTTCTATTATTTAATACATACTCAAAATCTCATCTGGTCAAGAGTATTTGTAAATTGTTCATTTTCAAAAAAGTACATAGCAGCTCTGATCTCCATTCTAACACAATAATGGAAAAGCTATGTCTGAAAATATCAAGGATAAAAGATAAAGGTATTGAGGTTGGGAGGTCCTCGATAAAACAATTACCTTAAAATGTCAGAGGAAAAAGTGTCAGGTGTTATCTTCCAATCAGATCTGAGCACATACAAAATGTGTCATGAATGAGAAAAGTTCTACATTCAAAAAAGATCTTCAACACTAAATTCTATTTAGAACCTGTGAATCCCAGACAGGATGTCTACTGACACACTGAAAAAAGAAATGTTGCAAAATTAATTTTTAAGAGAACCCAGGTTACATAAATCACTAGACAGCTTTGGTAGTGTGTTTTGACATGCTGCACTAGTTACACAAACACAAATGTTGGTGAATAAAACATTTGTCAAGCGTGGAAACTTCAATCCAGAGTAAATGATTAAATCTGTACCACTAGGTTTAATCTGCCTGTGGAAGGGGTGTGGGTAATTCACTGACCAGGAGACAGACAGGTGTAATTGAAAACACCACACAGGTGCCCAGTTTTATTTCAGGGGCGCGTTGGGTTTCTTTAGCCCGCAGAGGGCGCTGTTGGTCCGTGGTCTGCTTACCAACTATGGTAAACAGAACCACAGGAATACCAAGCAATGGTAAACAGTTCAGGCGCACTTGCAGGTGCTTCAAAACAATACTGCAAAAATCGAAGGCACAAAGAAACAGGAAAAATAAAACAGTAACAAAACTACAAAGAAAAGGTGCTGCACTCTGCAGCAATATCCCGGTCGCTGCTGCCCGTGCGAACCGGATCACCGTCCTATGCTGCCGGCTACCTAGCCTGCTCAGCTATCCTTATTCAGGGATCTGCCCAAGGGTTCCCCTCCCTCACTGTCTCGCTCTGAACCCCTGTTCCGTTCCGTTCGGTCGTGGACCAGCGTTTCCGCGCACTCTGCGCGTTTAAAAGGGCAGATCTGAGGAAACAATCTCCCAAGACGCGCCTCTCAGCCATTCAGAGAGGGGGAAGGTCCACACACCCACTTTCCCACCTCCCCGTGTCACTGCCATGACTCACAGGCGGTTGTTGGATGACTGCTGCCCTCTTCCTGCAGCCCGTGAACACGCCAGCAGAGTCAGCACAGATCTCTCCCTGTTACACTGCCCTATTGGATTTTTGTAATAGGTTAGAGTCAAGTTAACAATTTTTATCATGTATGTACACCATAGAATAAAAACTCATGTGCTCCATACAACAATGTAATTTCCTTTTTGGAAAACTGCTCCTTAGAGGGGATTGTACAAAGACAAAAGTTGTTTGTGTAACAGGCTAGAAGCTGGGCATAAACCAGCTGTGCTGCACACCACACAAGAGCTTCTCCACCACTATGCAAAAGAGCCGGGCTCGTCTGCATTCGTTGCTTATAGAGCTTTTATCCTCATCTCATTTTACTGACGGGACAGCACCTCTAGCAGCAGTGCATTACAAAACTCCCATTATCGTTGGAAAGTAACCAGTTAAGCCAACATTAGCAGAGGAACAGAACCAATTTCTAGTACAGGGGTGTCAAAACATGGACCAAAATTAATTTAAAAAAACATATTGATTAGATACTTTTGAGAATACAATGCTTTTCTAAAAGGTGACTATGTAAAATACTCAGTTTAACACTCAACCTGCAAGGTAGTTTTCTAATTTGCCAGTCCCTTTCAGAATGATTCTATTAATTCCAAGTAATGTTTAAATGGCCCAGAACCCCTGTATTTCTCAGAGAAGTGACA
Organism: Polyodon spathula; assembly: GCF_017654505.1. Lineage (NCBI taxonomy): Eukaryota > Metazoa > Chordata > Actinopteri > Acipenseriformes > Polyodontidae > Polyodon > Polyodon spathula. The sequence goes on along the minus strand of NC_054535.1, from coordinate 90,201,243 downwards.
ATGTATTTTAAAGGTTGATATTCAAGGTTGTATTTTAAAGATTTTAACAATGGTTACTGAACTCTTGGGAATTTTTTTTTTTTTTAAAGTCAGGATTGCAGTTTCTTATCTGCTAGTGAGACACACCGCCCAGTGACTCCCGGGCCAGTTACATCTCTGGCCGGTTGATTCAAAGATTGTCTGGAATGCCTGTGTTGTCATCGTTGGTCATCTTAGGCGTCTTAACCCTTTGTGGTCCTATGTTGGACCAGGTCTGACATTCGAATTTTCCTTTTCCAGTCCGATGTCGGACCCTGTCCGACATCATCAAAAAGACGTAAAGCACAGGTCTCTAGTCGTTTTTTTTTTTCTCTGGAAAAAGCTGAGAAAACCTTTCAGTGGCCGAGTAAGACTGACAGGAGCTGAAAGAAACTGAAAAAAGTGTGTATCTCATAGCTCCATGCATTACAGAGATAACATGGACATAAAAAATGAGGTAGCTGCTTCTGCATCCAGTGCTCAAAGAATATCACTGACATTTGCAGTGCTTTTTGAGATGTTATAGTAATTAAATAATGACTTGGATCACATTATTGAGGAGTTTGGTGATTAAACAAGTGATCAAGAGAGGATTTATCAGTATGCACGTCTATAGATAAAGAAACTACATACAGTACTGCATCTACAAGTACTGTTAGTTTGTATTTATTTTGCTTTAAAAGTAAGCTTGATGGTAAAAAGTGAACTTGATGCCCACTCGTATGCAAAGTCCTGTACCTGGTAGAATTTACTGCACCACAGGAAAAAAAAATGTAAATCAAAGGAGCTTACCACAGTGGAAACAAGGCTGTAAAAGCTTTGTGTCAGAACAGTTTAAAAATCAATAAACCTCAGGATTTAACAGCAAGCATAAATAACTGTTATAAACATGGCTGGAACCATTGAAAGTATGTTTATGTTTCCTTACTTCCTGGGAATTGTCTGCAGTAATTGGAATGACATTAGAGCTAAAGATAATATATCAGACACCTCCAGCTAATCTGTGAATAAATCCAAAAAGTATAAGCAGCGACCAAAAGCTACAAAACATACTTTATTAATCATCAACCCCCCTTTTAAAAAAAGAAATGAAAATTGTATGGGGATTTTTATATTAGCTACTATTACTTTGTATCAACTCATCAAATGTGAAAGCAGATGGGTGGTGGAAGGTGTGCAGCAAATGTCTTTCTTCTTGTGCAATGCAACACATCCAAGCTGTTCTTTAATTACTTTGTACGCATTCTTATCGGAATACCCTGACGATAGACTGACTGTAGGAAATTCACTTTTTACAAATCACTGGTTGGGTTACAATTTTTAAATTTTGCTTTAGCAACCAAACATTCTTTGCTGGAATGACTGGATAATAAACACTCCTACACGTGTTCAACTCTTTGCTCACTAGGTCATTTTCTGTCTTTGCTTTTCTGTTCCCCTTCCTGAGATTCACTTTTCACTGGTGGATTCAAATGTTTAGAAACCGTTTAGTTCCAGAAATAGTCAATAGTCAGACTGTGCAGTTTCAGATTGATTGTACAAGCGTGACTGTAGCCAACAATGGAATTTAGATTCACCAAATGTCTGGTTGGCTATTTTTATTCATCCAAAGGTATTTGTTCAGTTGTTATTTACATTTTATTGTATAAAGGAGGAGTGTGTAAAAGACAAGCTTTTATAACATTCTTTGGCTTTCTTAATTTGTATTTTTTTAATTGCTATAGGTGTGCAGATGGTCTCGTAGTTACATTTTTTATTTTCAATTCTTGAGTTTAAGAAAATACATTTTTAGAATTAATTTACATCCAGAATGTACAAGATTTGGTTTATAACAGATGGAGGAGAGGAGCAAACCGGCAATCACACACTCCACAAGTAATCTTCTTCACCGTTGTACAAACGAGCACAGGTGGTTTACACAAGCAGTTTCTGATCTCATTTTACCTGTAGGGATTAGAATTATTAATGCTACAACATCACATACATACATTGCCTGTTTCATACATATTTCAATCCAATTTTACACTATACGGATCTTCCCAGAGATCACTGCAGTTTTTGACATCAATCAACTTTAATAGAAATTGGACTGTAGGAATTATTGATGAAAGATGTTTTAAAGTAAAAAAGTAAACTGAAATTGAGTTTCATAATTCTGAATGTACTGTACAATGTTACCTCATCAAAACTAAGAAACACACCAAGGCTAAAATATAAGCCTTCAAGTTTGTGAACTTAGGCTAATGCTTTATTTGATCTCTTTTTAAATGGAATCATCTGTTATGCATTGTGGACGTGGCATGTTTTCAATGACTGAGGCATTATCTTTACTCCTGATAATGTAATCTGCACAAGCTTTCATTTTCTCACTTTTTCTGTCAGCCTCAATTGCTGCTAAATACACTTGAATGCTGTTTAAACCTTTCCCAGTTATTTGCAATATTGCCAGTAAACTGCAGATTTGGAGGTGGTTGCTGTTTATCTATTTTCTTTCTCTTTTTTTCCTGAAATGCATTCTGCATGGGAGCACCGATACAGTTTTATTTTCAATGTTACTCACTGCGATTCCTCACACAAATCTAAATTTCCTTTCATTTCTTGCCAGAAACCCTTGATGAAATTGTAATCTTATAATTTGCTGCAGCCCATCTATTATTCTATAAATTACAAGATATTTAATGTAGAAGTTGTTAAATATATATTATATTATATATATATATATATATATATATATATATATATATATATATATATATATATATATATATATATTAACCTTTTGTTAATTAACTAATTATTCTGAGGTGTCCCACCACCCCCAATAGGGACAGATTCACTATTAATAAGACAGTTTAATAATTATTAGTACCATTGAGCCTAATTGGACTCACAATCTCACTTTATTTTCAGTAAATGCTGTCCTGTGAAAGAATTGCAAGACTTAATTTACAAATCAATAGCTCTAGAGCTGAGGTTTTATTGGCCTCAAGCCCCATAAAGAATATAGATTGAAAAATAAATTGGCCATAGCAATTCCATTAGCTTGGTTTAGAGACCTTTGTAAATTCTGCATAAAATATTGTATATATATATGGCAATATTAAGGCCACTTAATAAGGGGGGGGGGGGGGGGGGGAGCATAAGTGTATAAACTGTGCATTGCATATTTAAAACATACCAGCATTGTCCTTTCATGGTAATATTATGCAACCTTATTATCCTAGATTTATGTTTGTTTTTTCTAAAACATAAAATATGACTGCGGCAAAGTGGTTTGCAGTGTGCAGGTGTAGAGGTGATGCAGTGCTCAGTAATAACAAACACAACACAGTTCACAGTGAAAAACAGCTCTTTTGTTGCTGCAAATAATAATAACTGGCCCTTCACAACGATGCGTATGGCACAGTTAAAACCCAGGGGGTTCAGTCCTGGAATAATAATGACACACACTATAAACACACATGATCACAAATCCCAACAGTGAGTGCACCTAGTGCAAGTGGTGAATTATACAGTAATGGTGAAACAGTAGTGTAGTGTAGTCTGGGTTTGATGTTGGCTAATAGCGACAGCTTCCGAATTTTAGTCGTCTATAAATTACAAATGTGACAAATAATAGACAGACAGATACACCACGAAAACACTCACTGTTACTTTTTACTGGTATTGTCCTTTACAGGTATTTTCACAACCATAACAAAGGAACAGATTGCTTCACCACATCTCCTGATATACCTTCAGTCACACCCCCTTCAGTAGCAAGTGCAATCTGCTTTGTCTATTACATTAAGTTGATGACTTCAGGTATTGTGACTCTGCTCCCTTTCTGGATGGCCGACTTCCAACTGCCCCTGGAATGAATTGCCAACCTATCCAGTCCAGGGCACACTGTTCCCTTTACACAGCGCCCTCACAGATCGGGATTTATTATTTATTGCTGTTATTGTGTTTGTGTGTTTTTAACACAAATAAAGATTTTAAAGTGTTACTCAGGAGTCAAAACATGGTAACCAGGTACTGCAGTGCAAATTACACATCATGCACCGTTTATTAAAAAACACAAAAATAAATAAAATATTTCCAACAAACAGAAAACACTGCTCACAGGGCGAAAATAAAGGTTTTAAATAAATCAAATCTCGAACACAAACAATAGGTCAGGCTGGGCAATCGCCTTCATTGTTCCTATTTATGTAAATTTCTCTCTCCTCTCGCTCTCCCGTTCCTCCTCCAATCCCCCACCTGGAGTGCCGAGAGCTGTAGGTTTTTATACAGGTGATTCTTCCGATTAGCAACAAATTAATCACCTAATTAACTCGGGAGATGGCCACCTTCTGCAGAGGAGGGGGAGACCCCGTTCTAAAAATAAATAACTACATAACTCTACCGTGCGTATTAAGATAACACATCACATTTGTTGAATGTCATAACACGGATAAGGAATTAGCTGAAATATTTGTCAACTTGACTTAATTTCATATAAATTTCAAAGTGACACTGACTCAATGTTATATTTCTGAAAGGTGTTGCAATTGTTCTGGAGGGATACTTGAGTATCACTAAAAGATGTGGACTTATGATTACTTCAAAGAATCAGCAAAGTCTGTCCTCAAGAATGGCCCAATAAGTTCTGTGCAGTCTTGGATTCAGTTGCAGAGCAACTGACCGGTGGGCCATATGTGTTGGGTTGATTACAGTGAAGAGCTTGGAGTACAAAAGGGAACAATGGCTGCCAAAAGAGTGCTCTTTATGTTTGTTTATTTGAATGCTGTGTTTTGTTTTACAGCTACTTTGTCACCACAGACTGCTAAGGAACTGTTTGTCCGTGTTGTGAGCAGAAGAACACTGAGTGAAACCCGTGGGCTTTACTTCTGAAAGGCTTTTGTAAAGCATGCTTCAAGAACAACAGCATCAGAACGTTTTTCTGTAGCCCCCCTTTTATTTGTAAATATTATAAACAAACATGCATTTTTATTTTACTCCTAACCACGGTTTCTGAGTTTCATTCCCGCTCTACCATCGACCCACCACACACTCTCTACAAAGTCTAATCTCTACTATTTATCTAAAGCCCCTTTTACACTGGCACCCTGGGTCACAATCCTACGTAATGTGAAACCACATACCTTGGTCATACCCGGGGTTCACTTGGGTCCCAGCAACCCACCTTCGGATGTGGGTCGACATGCTTTGACCCGGGTTGAGTGAGACAAAATGCATGATGGCAGTGTAAAAACTGCTAATACATTGCAACATAGCATATTGCAAAGTGGCTAGACTATTACATTACATAAATCAGTAATAAATCAACAGAGTACAAGTCTGTGAAGTAACAAGTAAAAAGAGTGCCCGTAACATGTACGGCAATGTGTCTGTGTATAAATATGCAGGCCAAGGGGTTATGTACAATAAAATATTGCATGTAATATTTTGAGTATTTAGACCATTTTATTCATTCAAAGACTGCATTGGATATTGAGCCATCCAATGGTGATATAATTACAAATTAGTAATTTATGAAAATTTGGGATTTCATTTGATAGTCTGATGCTGAAAGTGACGGCCATTGCCCCCATTATCTCCATATCTTTACAAACTGGTTGCAATAATAAAAAAAAATTTAAAAATACGTTTAAAAAAAAACATACTGTATATGTCCACAGATTCATTAAATGTGTTAATTTGTTATCAAACAGGTAACACTCAAATTAACCATTATTTGTATCAATTACTGTTCAGCATTGCCTAATTAACTGAACAGTAAACAACATGAACAAAAAAGTCATCTATCCTTCATTAAGGAAGTGTCATTCATGAGATTCAGTATAGAAGACACAGATATTTGTGAACAAAATACATTTTGTTTTAGCTATGGCATTGTGGACACAGAGATGATGAATGTCCAGTTACTAAAGGTTTAGTAAAAAAAAATACATGCATCATATTTAGGGATTCTACATTTAATTTTCAAGTTTTTATGGTATGCTACACTGTTATTGAGGGTCCATATTGTTTGTATTTATTAGTAAGAAATGTAACTTGCATTATTTATTTATTTATTTATTTATTTATTTATTTATTTATTTGTTTATTTCTTAGCAGATGCCCTTACCGAGGGTGACTTACAGTTGTATACAAAAAATACATATCAAGAATTACAGTACAATTAAGAGCAAGACACAAAATATAATGACTTCAGTCCTAATAAGAACAAATACAAAGCACAGTACGATTTGATATTGAGACAGTTCAAGAGCAGATAACAGTGTTGATAGTTAGATACAAGTGCAAGTGAAATACAAAATACTACAGATTGGGTTAAGTGCAGAATTAAATGCAGTAAAATACAGTGTAGATCAGTGCAAGTTAATGTGCATTAAAGGCAGAGTGCTATATAGTCCAGAAGGGAAGAATTGAGTTTTACAGGTGTTGTCTGATGAGGTGTGTCTTGAGGAGATGCCGGAAGGTGGTCAGGGACTGGACAGTCCTGACATCCATAGGAAGGTCATTCCATGGCTGTGGGGCGAAGGTGGAGAAGGAGCAGGCTCTGGAGGCAGGGGAGCGTAAAGGAGTCTGGTTAAGGCATCGGTAGGTGAGTACAAGAGTCTTGAACTGGATGCGAGTGGTGATCGGGAGCCAGTGAAGTGAGCAGAGCAGTGGATTAGTGTTGGAAAAGCGAGGCAGAGAGAACACCAGGCAAGTAGCAGAGTTCTGGATGAGCTGGAGCGGACAGGTGGTGGACACAGGGAGGCCGGCCAGGAGGGAGTTGCAGTAGTGTAGGTGGGAGAGTACCAGGGCTTAGACGAGGAGTTGCGTGGAGTAGTTGGTGAGGAAGGGTTGGATTCTTCCCATGTTGCTCAGGAAAAAACGGTAGGTGTGTGCAAAAGTAAAGATGTGCTTGGAGTAGGAGAGGCAGGGGTCCAAGGTTACTCTGAGATTCTTGTCTGAGGAGGAGAGAGAGAGAGAGTGGTAGATTCCAGAATAATGGAGATAGAGAGATCAGAGGAGAGAGAAGGGGAAGATAAGGAGGGGAAGAAAAGGAGGTCAGATTTAGAGAGGTTGAGTTTGAGGTGATGCGAGTGCATCCAGGAGGAGATAGTAGACAGACAGGTAGAGATATGGGAGGGGATGGTGGGGTCAGAGGGGGGAGGGGGGGGAGACCTGAGCATCATCAGCATAGAAATGATATGATAAACCATAGGATGCAATGAGGGGGCCCAGGGAGCGGGTGTAGAGAGAGAACAGGAGAGGACCTGAGACTGATGCTTGGGAGACTGCTGTTGAGAGAGGGAGAGGTGTGGAGGTTGAGCCATGCCAGGTTACTTGGTAAGTGCGGTCGGAGAGATAGGCCATAGCAGTGCCAGAGATTGCCAGGTCAGCAAGTGAGGATAGGAGAATAGGGTGATCGAGAAGAATTAGGACAGAGGAGAGAGAGGCAGCACGGGTAGAGTTTAGCGAGTTAGTTTTAGTGGAGTGAGCAGAGCGGAAACCAGATTGGAGAGGGTTGAGCAAAGAATGTTTAGATAGGAAAGCAGAGAGCTGCTTGAGGGTTTTAGAGAGGAAGGATAAGAGGGAGAGGATGGTAGTTTTGGAGGGAGGTGGGGTTGAGCGTAGGTTTTGTAATAGAAATGTTATAGAAAATAGGATTGGCTCAGCATGGAAAAGTACTGGCATCTTGCACTCCTATAATCTTGCTCGCATAACCTTGTATGCTTTGCTTAAGATAAAGTTTTGCCTACATTGCAGCTGCAGCTGTGAGACAATGGATAATAGGATGAGCCAGATGTGTTTTTATTTGAACATACACACAAAACAGCCATTCTGTTATTTGTTTGCTTAGCTATATGCCAGGTATGCATAGTTATAAATTGTTTCCCTTATATGCTAATATCTGAACCATCATTGGCTAACCCTCTGCCTTACTGACAATTTTAAGGTATATAAGAAACTGATCTAACTCTATATGTTGGAACACTACTCGATGATTATCTAGCACCCTGTGTGTTGAGAGTGTTTTCAGTTTGCAAACTTAAGAAATAAAGGCTTGTGTGTTTGGAACTCACAGTCTCTTCCTTTTATTAGAATTTCCACAACAGTTTTCTGAGGAGGGGGGTGATAGAGGCTTGTTTGAAGGCAGAGGGAAAGAGGCCAGGGAGGAGAGAGGTGTTGAGATGGGAGGAGATGGAAGGGGAGTGGAGTAGGACCAGCAGCTTGAAAGAGGTGAGTGGAGATGGGGTCCAGAGCGCACGTGATGGGTTTGTGGCCCTGGAGAAAGGAGGCGATGCTGATAAGAACTTATTGATACTGACCAAGGAAAAACAAAGTTTTTTTTATTTTTTTTTTATTTTGTGTTTGTTTTTAAACTGGCAACAGGTAGAATTGATTCTGGAATATTAAGAAAAAAAAAGAATATTTGAACTATAACAGCTTTTGATTATTTGATTTATAGATGTCTTCTGGACTGAATCTCTTGAATAACATTCCCTAGAAGTACAGTCGGGAATGTTAGTAATGAACAAAGTTTGTACAATGGAAGGGAAAACATCCTTCTTCACAGTAATGATGTCTTGCTGTTAAGAAATAAGTTTGTTTTATAGAAATTTGCTTTCATTTAGCAGCGTCTCTGGCTTGTTAACAGGCCTTTCCCTCCATTATGTTAGATTGTTGGTTTCGGTCAAAAATCCAGGTGACACAAAAGAAGTGAGGCACGCATCTCTTATGAAAGAGGCCTTCTAAAGGTTTTCAGTGGCAAATGTATTTCTGTTGTGCATATTTTTCTTTTGGATGTAATAGTGAGAGATTCAAATAAAGTGAAATTATGAAAATAGATGTTTCATGCTAATTCTAAATAAAATGGTTCATATGACTACATCCAATATACTAACCTTAAAATAAATCATGGTTAAGCAATGCTGACCGGTACTTTATATTAAAAAAATGATCAAAGATTATGTATTTTAAACTTGTTTTTTTCAACTGACAAACAGCATCCATTGTCACTCTTAAGAGTGATGACCGTCCTAGTTTGGCTCTGGACCCGATTATTGTGAGATGATAATTTCAGCACACGGTTTCGGGCAGGGGTTGTTTGGCACCATGAGCATGTCAAATGAGATCACAGCCAGACTTGGTGACCATTTCTCTCCAAAATAACCTATAAACAATTAAAAAATGCCTGAAGATAATTAACCAGACTATTAAATTAATTTATAATTCATAGGCTTGCTATTGCATTTCATTAGTATCACACAATTTACAGTAAAAACAGACGTGTACATTATAGATATAACCTTGCAGTCCTTTTTCTGAAACAGTTTTTTTTTACTTTCACTTACTAGTTTGCATCCACCACAGACCAGATGGTTTTGTCTTCAGTTGGATCCTCAGAATTGACCACAGTGCCATGTACTAAAGTACTGTTTTTGCTTAAAGTCTGTAGAAAATTAGCAAACGTGCACCCTACATGTGTTGAGAGATGCAGTATATCCTACATTATTGTAGGCTATACATGGCAACTGTCAAAGAAAACCATGGAGGAATAGGCCTTTTTTGTAACTTTCTGAATCTTCTTACTTTTCAACCAGCTGATAAGCACCACATTTGCCTCTGTGAATATTTCATTCATGGAACCAATTTGAACCAATTGGATACAATTTGAAAGACTTTATAAATTGGATCACATGGATAAAAAAAAAAAAAAAAAACATAATCAGTACTGAACAAAAAAAATTCAAGGCTACTTTTCAGCTGTTGATATCAACGAATAGCTTAGCATGGGCACCAGTGAGATCCTCACTGTCTTGTGAACATCTGGTAGTGTTTTTTAAATCCCTTGTTTTAGGGTTTATAGTGGGAAAAGTTTATGTAAGATGCAGTCCTGGGAAAAGAACAGTGGTTGAAATATAGAGCAATGGTTATAGAGGTAAACATTTGGACAATGTGATCCATCTTGGCTGTTAATTGTGCCAACAGCTATACAATTCATAATGTTCTCCGTGTAGTGGGGATTGTAAATTTGTTTGTGCATTATATTTTAAAAGTACTCATTAAAACAGTCTGCAGGTGTAAAGTTTCTGTATCCCGTGTCAGTGAATACCCACACCGTTCCACAAGCCCATTTAGTTGTTTCATGGAAAACCCCCATAAATTAAATCAATTACTCAGTTGTGATTGAGACACACTAAAATCTTAACAGGTATTAATTGCATTTTTAAAGGACAGTAGAAAAGTCAGCAGAAAACACAGAAAATCAGAAGCCCTAGTTATAATACATGATAAGAGAATACACAATGAGTTACACAGCTGTAGGTCTCACAAGATGATGAATTTTGAACCCCTGAAACACGTTGTTGCTATTTTGTACACAAGTGTGGATTTAATTTTTTTTTTTTGCACTAAAAATTGCTTATTTTAAATACTATGTTTTTTATTTATGTCACATTAGAATGTGGAACCCTTTTGTGGTTTGATTTATGTTTATTTTGTTTGTTTACCTTTCACCAGTGTTGTCTGCATTGGGGAAGTGACTGACCTTGGTGCCCATGTTCCACCAGTGCTGTAGTTTGGCTACAGCCCTAAGTGTGACATAGACCATGTCTCTGAGTCACCTACAATTTAAGTTAAAAACTGGCTAGTGACAAGCATATAGGTTCAATGCTTGATTGCACGAGAATGCTTGAATGAGAACTTAAAAAAAAAAAAAAACGCTATTGTCTTCCTCAAGAAAATTGTGTATGTTGCTATTTTTGCCAGAAAAAACCCTCATAAACCTGTCCTCTTGATCACATTCCAGAGGTTTTCAATGGGGTTCAGATCTGGAGATTGGGCTGGCCATGACAGGGTCTTGATCTGATGGTCCTCCATCCACACCTTGATTGACCTGGCTGTGTGGCATGGAGCATTGTCCTGCTGGAAAAAACAATCCTCATAGTTGGGGAACATTGTCAGAACAGAAGGAAGCAAGTTTTCTTCCAGGACAACCTTGTACTTGGCTTGATTCATGCGTCCTTCCCAAAGACAAATCTGCCCGTTTCCAGCCTTGCTGAAGCACCCCCAGATCATCACCAATCCTCCACCACATTTCACAGTGAGTGCGAGACACTGTGGCTTGTAGGCCTCTCCAGGTCTCTGTCTAACCATTAGACAACCAGGTGTTGGGCAAAGCTGAAAATTGGACTCATCAGAGATGACCTTACTCCAGTCCTCTACGGTCCAATCCTTATGGTCTTTTGCAAACCTCAGCCTGGCTCTTCTTTGCTTTTCACTGATGAAGGGCTTTTTTCTAGCTTTGCACGACTTCAGCCCTGCCCCTAGCAGCCTGTTTCGAACCGTCCTCGCCATGCACTTTACCCAAGCTGCCGTCTGCCATTCTTTTTGTAGGTCACTTGATGTCATCCTACGGTTGCTGAGTGACATTCAAATGAGTTGACGGTCATCCCGGTCAGTGGAGAGTCGTTTTCACCCTCTGCCAGTCTGTAGCTTTGTTGTCCCCAATTTGTGCTGCTTGACCTTGTTCTGATGAACCGCCGTCTTTGAAATTTTAAGGATGGAACCAACCCGATGTAAAGCCAGAACTGAACCCTTCTTTTCCTCACTCAAAACTCCTTTTCAACTCTTAGGGCATGATCAATAGTTATTTTTTGATTCCAATTACTTTTGAGGTACTACTAGCACTGTTTTGCCATCCAGCTGGTCCTATTGCAGAGGATAGTGATGACCACAGGAGTGGTTTTTATACTTTTCCTCGTTAAATAAGATTTGGTTCAGGTGATCCCCTAATCAGTACCTCATTCAGTAGAATGAGGTGTGCCTGTGTTGGAATTCAACAGGCACTGGAATGGAATGGCTGCCATACATGTAGAGATGCTGATTTAAGAAACATATGCAGTGGTCTCTTAATTTTTTCCAGAGCTGTATATATATATATATATATATATATATATATATATATATATATATATTATATATATATATAATACAGCTCTGGAAAAAATTAAGAGACCACTTGCAAAATTTTCAGTAAACATACTACCAAGTCAGGAAATAAAAAATCAATTTTATCCGATTCGTCGATGTACTTATGGTCTCTTTTCGTAAAACATATGTATACAATCCTAAAATAAAAAAATAAATATAAAAGTCTAATTCGAACAATAGTTTATGCTGATGACGACTACTGCAAATGAATAATAATAATAATAATAATAATAATAATAATAATAATAATAATAATAATTTGTTATATAAGTACACAATCAAAATTTTTGTAATTATTCAAAATATTTTTTTAAAAAACTAAACAACAGGGACTGCAAATTATTAAACTTAGAACATAACATGTAAAATGCAATTGTGTAACAGATGAAAAAATGATCAACAACAGATGATCAAAAAGGGGAAGGGGTTGCACCGCCACACCTGACTCTATTTCTCGGTATGCGTATTTATTTTGTGTGTACTCTGGATTTGAGTTTCGCCCCACAACACTGTGGCAGCTCTGCTTTCTTGCTCTCCCCAGTTCACGCAGCGGTTGTCAGAAACAAACGAACCAAAATAAAATTGTTAAAAAATATAAAAATAAAAAACTATTTAATGTTTTTAAGCTAATTATTGATACATTCAAAATATTTATTTAAACAACAATAAAAACAAACAACAAAAAGACGGTGTGTTAAAGCGTGTTTGAAACTAAACCAATAACTAAGTGATTTACAATAAAAGCACTGGGAAAAACATAATCCAGGATAGTTTTTGTATAAGAAGATTTTTGACATACTTTTTTTTAAATAATTCTCACTAATTTACTCAAATATTACATTTTTGTTTCTTTGACATCCACTGGCTTCTGCACCTGTTTAACAAAGCAAAAAAGTTACTGTCAAAAGTTTACATAGCCCAAGACATTGAAATGTCGTTTTGTTTGATATTTTATTTTAAAACACTCAATTATTGTAAGGTGACATTGGTTTTATGTTGGGAAATATTTTTAAGAAAAATAAAACACTGAAATATCTTGCTTGCATAAGTATTCAACCCCTGTGCTGTGGAAGCTCCCAGTTTGCACCGATGAAAGAAATTGCCCTAACGAGGACACAATTACCTTACCATTGGCCTCCACCTGTGAACCATTAAAGTTCCTGTCACATTTTCTGGATAAAAACCCCACTGTTGAAGGATCATTGGTAAGGCTGTGAATCAGAAGGAAAATGAAGACCAAAGAGCAATTTCTTTCATTGGTGCAAACTGGGAGCTTCCACAGCACAGGGGTTGAATACTTATGCAAGCAAGATATTTCAGTTTTTTCAGTTGTCTTTCAGTTTTTTATTTTTCTTAAAAATATTTCCCAACATAAAACCAATGTCACCTTACAATAATTGATTTTGAGTTTAGTGTTTTAAAATAAAATATCAAACAGAACGACATTTCAATGTACCATTTGTAATTCAGTAATATGAGAGAATTGGACAGGGGTCTGAATACTTTTGGAAGGCACTGTGTGTGTGTGTGTGTGTGTGTAACATATACATATATATATATATATATATATATATATATATATATATATATATATATATATATATATATATATATGTGTGTGTGCACTGTTGATGAATTATTATGTTGAATATATTTTATACGTCCAGCGAGAAAACCCAGTTCAATGTTTATGAAAATCATAAACAGCTAATAAATTCAAATATTCAGGTCGCTTTTGTGTCAAGTCATTCTTCCCTTTTTGTGACGCTGCATCTGTCGGGTGAGTTTACACTGCCTTTCAGACTGACCTAAGCTGGCGCTGAACCATGCCTTTAGTTGGCTGTTTTTTGGAAAGCTGAGAGTAGACCGTGTGCATTTACACTGAGGAAAGAAAGACCTGAGACGGCCCAAAGCTGTCCTAAAAATGCACCATTCTAGTAACATGCTGATTGAGTGATAGATCTGCAGTACTTACAGGTTACTGGGGGGGGGGGGGGGGGGTGTTCTTGAATGTTAATTTATATATGTTCAATTGTATTAACATATATACAAAAAATATATAAATTAAACCAAAAAGGCCTTTTTTTTATTTATGTGGCATTAAGGCCCACATTAGGGGAAGATTGTAATATTAGTTGTACAGTATGTCAAGAATGTAATATTCAAACTAAATGGGACTGGACCCTGCTCAGATTAACGATAGTACTGATCATAATCTCATAATCATAATACATACATTTAATAATGATACCATGGTTTATAGGTCAGTTCAGATAGTGTGATTAGTAAGAGATAAGTTACTGTACAACCTCATGCAGTATGCCAACTTTATTTTACTTGCTTTAGTTCAGCACATGAGAAAACTACTCTAAAATGTCATTTAGGTCCATAACAACCATTTAGGACAGAAGAATAAAGTGAAGAGGAAGAAAAACATTTGCTGATATAAAAGCTGCAGAACTGTAAGTAAACATGTTTTTTTTTTTTTAATTCATGGGTTTAAATCAATTTTTGTTCATAGCCTCCTTACCCCGTTTGTAAATGTGTTTTTTTTTTCATTCCTGTTTCTGTACTCGCAAGAGTGACTGCATTCTGTATATTCTTCTTTGCAGAAAAACAGATGTTGTTGATTTTAAGAACTATATTCTTCACTGCCATAAAATTGTAATTGAGCCCAACAGTATATATCTTCCAACTTCATTCTCACTCAGTCTTGTGGAATCTTGAGAGAGACTTTCTGTTATGTTTTTTATTAAACCTGTTTATTTTCTTTCAAACACACAAGGGTTCGGTTGAATTTAAAAAGTGAGTTTCATGCAAGCCTTGGGAAATGATTTAGCTACAGCTACTTAAATTGCTCAACATGAACAGACTTGTAGTGATGATTTTCACCAACCCAAAAAAAAAAAAAAAAAAAAATCCCTTTGAGGTTCATAATTGTCAATCATTCAGATGAAGAACATGATACAGTATGTGCACACATTGTTGAGAACATTATTTATTTTCAGTTCTATTTTGTAAATCATATAATGTATAACCTTCTGTGTAGCCCTCTTAGAGACAGATTTGAGGCTTAACAAAATGTCTGCTAAATTTGCACTTTTGTCTCAAGTTTAATTCTCATAATATGCTTTAGATACATCTGGGTAAAAAGTGATCTCAGACTCTGGAAACCGTTTGTTCACTGAGTATTTGATTGACACATCCCTGAAGAGAAACAGTCCTGTTCTTTCGGAGACTGTGTTGATCATTCTGTGTGTTATTTTCTTTCATTAAGTGATTGGCAGGAAAAAAGCTTTTTAATCCTGTAACAGTGGGATTTGTTACGTGTGTGGGTTGTCACTGTATAATAAGGTGGCAGACACATTTAAGATTTAATTGAACACAAGTGCTGCCACTTGAGTACCAGCAATGGTAGCCCTAGTGTCAGATTTAATAAGGAAAAGAAAACAAAACTAAAAATTAAAGTTTGCCAATTAAAGCACTAGTCTCACTAAAAGAGATGTCCCGCTCCAGGAACCAACTACACTACAAAAACCCTCTCTATACTGCTTGGGATCAACATCACCTAAACAAACCTACTGCTGTTGGTCCCGAAGTCCCGCCCTCCCACTGACTGTGGCTTGTTGTGACGGGCAATAAATGACGGTGGCATTATAGTAAGGGTCAAATAATTAAATAAATAAATAATCACACACACACACGCACACACACACACACACGCACACGCACACACAACCTTCTAGGTTTGCAATACATGCAAGTTTTATTTTTTTAGTTATACAATTACAGTATCATAAGGCCATTTTAATAAAATTTGAATCTTTTTTTTTAAACTACAGTAGTAGTTATTAACACAACAGTAGGTCTACTAGTGAAGTTTTATCATCTTTTCTCCATCTCTACATACATGGTTATTTTGAGAAGCAGTTTATACTTTAAAAAAATAAATAACATAAACACTCATTTAGTGTCAAATCACCCAAACAACAATTCCATAAAAAACAAAAAAGCATATAATTTTTTTTTTTTTTTTTACTGTCCAAGTCATTTGAACTTTATTGTTTGTGCCACGACTTTAAGCCTCTTTTGCTCTGGTTTTAATTGTAGGGTCGACTCGCCACATTGTACATTCTGTTTTGCTTTGGGAGCGAGAGTGTTGATGACACTGGTGTGAATGTATCCACATACAGTAATTTGAAATGCCCAGTTTGAATGTTGCCTCACTACTGATCTGAGGACTGAAATTCAACAGCCATCCTGCTATTTACGACAATCACATATTTTCAATTGGAACACCTAAGTAAGCAACGAGATATTACCAAGCTTCTAAACCCCAGACACAAGGGCCTGCCTAGGAAAATTTGACCAGTAGGGGTCATTGACTGAAATAGGCTTGCCAATTTGCAAAAGACCAATGCAGCATTCCCTGTGGACTAATTAGTGTGCGGGCATGTTTTCAATTACACCATGAAATATATCATTGCTAATCCTTTAACACTACCAGCATTACATGAGTAAGAAATCTTAATCAATTTCTTCCTGGAGCTTATCAAAGGTAACTAAATCAGTCATATAATACTTGACTAAAACCTTTAATCTTATGGATCACAGTTTGGATAAAATGGTTGAAATCTTATTTCACAAAATAGAGCACAAAGCTTTCAACATTTCTTGTTTAATAAATGAAAAAGTGATATCAATAGTCCACGTGACTATAAATAATGTTAGATTCGCTCTTAACAACATACAGTGGCTCTCAAAAGTGTTCACCCCCTTGGACTTTTCCACATTTTATTGTGTTACAACATGGAATCAAAATTTAATTAGTTTTTGCCACTGATCAACACAAAAAAAAGTCCATAATGTCAAAGTGAAAAATAAAATCTACAAATTGTTCTAAATTAATTACAAATACAAAACAGAAAATAATTGATTGCACGTATTCACCCCCTTGAGTCAATATTTGGTAGAGGCACCTTTGGCAGCAATTACAGCCATGAGTCTATTTGCATAAGTCTCTACCAGCTTTGCACATCTGGACACTGCAATTTTTGCCCATTCTTCTTTGCAAAATTGCTCAAGCTCCGTCAAGTTGGATGGGGACCTTTGGTGAACAGCAATTTTCAACTCTTTCCACATATTCTCAATTGGATTGAGGTCCGGGCTTTGACTGGGCCACTCCAGGACATTGACCTTTTTGTTTTTAAGCCACTCCACTGTGGCTTTGGCTGTATGTTTGGGTTCATTGTCCTGCTAGAAGATGAATCTTATCCCAAGTACCAGGTCTCTTGCAGACTTCAGCAGGTTTTCCTCCAGGATTTCTCTGTACTTTGTTGCAACCATTTCCTCGCAAGCTTTCCAGGCCCTGACACAGAGAAGCATCCCCATAGCATGATGTTTGCGCCAAATATAGCGCTTAGCTTGTGGCCAAAAAGCTCTATTTTGGTATCATCAGACCATAGAATCTTCTTCCACTTGGTCTCAGAGTCTCCCACATGCCTTCTGGCAAACTCGTGCCGAGTTTTGATGTGTTTTTTTCAACAATGGCTTTCTTTTTGCCACTCTCTCATAAAGGCCAGTTTTGTGAAGCACCCAGGCTATTATTGCCATATGCACAGTGTCTCCCAGCTCAGCCGTGGAACCTTATTCCAGATTTGCTTTGAATGTTCCTTCGTCCTCATGTTGTAGTTTTTAAGAAAATGTATTAACCAAATGTGGGACCTCCCAGAGACAGGTGTATTTAACCTGAAATCATATGAAACACCTTAATTGCACACAGGTGGACTCCATTCAACTAATTATGTGACTTCTAAAGACAATTGGTTGCACCAGAGCTTATTTAGGTGTGTCATAGCAGAGGGAGTGAATACTTATGCAATCAATAATTTTCTGTTTTATATTTGAGATTATGGACTTTGTTTGTGTTGATCAGTGGCAAAAACTCCTAATTAAATCCATTTTGATTCCATGTTGTAACACAATAAAATGTGGAAAAGTCCAAGGGGGTGAATACTTTTGAGAACCACTTTACCAGTGTGGTGTGATTTGCATGGGCAGCATGTTTAAAAATGTAAATAAATGTATAAAGTAGTTATAAAGTCACTTATTTGGAGGTGCCAGACGGTGTGTCCCATTAGGTTCTGTTTAAATTGTTTTATTATATTTTTATTTGCACATGATGCTGCAAACTGTTGATCAAATAATCATGACTTCTTAATTCCCAGTGATAAACTAATACAACTGCACTGGAAAGCCTGTAATAAATGTTATGATTTCCATTACACGAGAGTAGATGTTAAAGCTTCATGCTGATTTGAACTCGGCTCTCGCCAAAATAAGCACCAACTAAGACGTAGCTTTACAGTAAACTAATGTGATCCATCTGCATTTCTATCCATTTGCGTTTCTTTCCATCTGATGATGTAGACATCCTTCTGCCTGGTGTTGATGGCTGAAGTGTAATACTGGCTCCAGGGATCAGCTTAGTTTGCCTCTAAACTTACCATAAATCATAAACAACATCTAAAATTACGTTTGTGTGTTTCTACATCTACCACAGTTGTGGCAGGGTGCCAGCCCTGCTTCTGTAAATGTGTGTGGGGGAATGTAAGGTTGCAGGGCTGAGGTTAAATTTTTTGTTTTGGCTCTTGTACCTGTTTATTTGTTCCACGTGTTTTGTTTGTTTGTTTTTATTTTTGTTTAATAAATGAGTCTCTAATTGCTGCTGGTAACATCTTGGGCCATCATGCTATCCTGTCCCAATAATATTAACAAAACGGCTTTGAAAAATAGCAACCTCTGATTGGTTAAATAGCATCACATGACCATGCATCTCTATAGCATATACGCACAGCTCACATACTAATAAGACACTTCACACTGTATAAACCAATACACACAACATTATAAAAATTCCATTGCAAACTGCCATTTTATTCACTAGCTATAAAACCACTACCACCATGAGTGACATTCCACCCATGTTCTTTAATATATTTGGGGATGAAACTCCAGAGAACTTTGTACAGCACAAACTTTTCCAGTGAAGACAGTAATCAACCTGGAATAAAAAGGAAGTGCTACAAAAACTGTCAACAGTAGACACATGAGATTACATGAGGCACAGCTAAACGAAATAGAAGAACACAAAGATGAAACATACTAAAAATACTGCAATACTAATAAAGTGACAGTGTTCTGGTTTTACTTTTGAATCCTCAGGGTGGGAATATGGTGGTAAGCTGTTGAAATAAATAGAGAATGAGGAAGATTTGTTAAAAAATTTAATAACCAGCAATACGGACGAGGTGGAGCCCGATAGCAACATGGATGATGACCCATAATTTTGGTGAATACCAAACCATTTCTGTTGGTACTCCTGTGAGAACCTAATGATAAAGGTTATGTGAACCCCTGTATATATCACATCCCTTCTTATTGTTTCTATATCATTTACATTTTACCATTTGCATTATTTCTATATGGTAACAGGGTCCTGGGAGACAGTCAACATGGTTTTAGGAAAGGCAGATCGTGTCTAACTAAACTCCTTGATTTTTTGGAGGATGCAACATCGATAATGGATAATTGCAAAGCACATGACATGGTTTATTTAGATTTCCAGAAAGCTTTTGACAAAGTCCCGCATAAAAGATTAATTCTCAAACTGAATACAGAAGGGATTCAAGAAATGCATGTACATGGATTAGGGTGTGGTTAACACGTAGAAAACAGAAAGTACTTATTAGAGGAGAAACCTCAAAATGGAGTGAGGTAACCAGTGGAGTACCACAGGGATCAATACTAGGTCCTTTGCTATTCCTAATCTACATTAATGACTTAGATTCTGGTATAATAAGCAAATGTATTAATTTGACACAAAAATGGGAGGAGTGCAAACACAGTTGCAGCAGCAAAGGTCATTCAAAATTATCTAGACAATATTCAAAACTGAGCAGACAGACACATGGCAAACAACATTGAATAGAGAAAAGTGTAAGGTACTGCACGCAGGTAATTCAAATGTGCATTATAAATATCATATGGGAGATACTGAAATTAAAGAAGGAATCTATGAAAAAGACCTAGGTGTTTATGTTGACTCAGAAATGTCTTTATCTAGACAATGTGGGGAAGCTACAAAAAAGGCAAACAAGATGCTCGGTATAGTGAAAAGTGTTGAATTTAAATCAAGGGAAGTAATGTTAAAACTGTACAATGCATTAGTAAGACCTCATCTAGAATATTCTGTTCAGTTCTGATCACCTCGCAACAAAAAGGATATTGCTCCTCTAGAAAGAGTGCAAAGAAGAGTGTCCAGAATTATTCTGGGTTTAAAAGGCATGTCATATGCAGGCAGGCTAAAAGAATTGAATCTTATTCAGTCTTGAACAAATAAGACTATGTGGCAACCTAATTCAAGCATTCACATTTCTAAAAGGTATTGACAATGTCGACCCAAGGGGCTTTTTCGACCTGAAAAAAGAAACAAGGACCAGGGGTCACAAATGGAGATTAGACAAAGAGGCATTCAGAACAGAAAATAGGAGACACTTTTTTTACACAGAGAATTGTGAGGGTCTGGAACCAACTCCCCAGTAATGTTGTTGAAGCTGACACCCCAGGATCCTTCAAGAAGCTGCTTGATGAGATTCTGGGATCAATAAGCTACTCACAACCAAATGAGCAAGTTTGTAAACTTTCTTATGTTCTTATGTTCTTTCTTATATGTGAACTACTTTACACCCCTGTGCCCAAATACATAAATTTTTAAATACTAATAATCCCACACCCCATGCACCAATACTTACTTACATACATACATATAACATACATACATACACAATAACACACCACATAAAACATAAAACAAAAAACACGCACAGGGGCGGGGGTACCTCACCACACATATATATAGGGAGGGGGGTCGAGCAGAGATTGTGTTGACAGCAAACAGCTGGTAATGTGTACCACTTGCTCA
Source organism: Polyodon spathula (assembly GCF_017654505.1). NCBI lineage: Eukaryota > Metazoa > Chordata > Actinopteri > Acipenseriformes > Polyodontidae > Polyodon > Polyodon spathula. The sequence continues at coordinate 90,180,266 of NC_054535.1, read as the reverse complement.
ATGGTTTTAGAGAGGAATGGGAGAGGGGGACAGGACGGTTGTTCTGGAGGGATATGGGATCAAGGGAGTTATTTATTTATTTATTTTATTTTTTTAAGATGGGGATGATGTGGCATGTTTAAAGGCAGAGGGGAAACATCCAGAGAGCAGAGAGTTGTTGAGAAGAGAGAAGAAAGGGAGTGGAGCAGGGGCAGCAGCCTGGAAGAGGTGAGTGGGGAGGGGGTCCAGAGCACATGTGATAGATTTATGGCTCTGGAGCAGGGAGCAAAGATCAGGGTCTGAGAGGGGATGGAGGAGGTGGGTAGAATAGTAGGTTGCAGAAAGTGATGGGGAGTGGGCGAGCAGAGGACTGGGTGAGGAAGGAGGCGAGGCAGTGAAGAGTTTGCTGATTTCTGTGATTTTGGAGAAGAAAGAGGGAGATCAGTTTTCATCCATTTCTTTTCAGCAGAGCGCAGCACAGTATAATAATAATATTAATAATAATACTAATACTACTACGACTACTACTATGACTAATAATACTACTACTAATAATAATAATAATAATAGTACTTAAATTTCAGAAAGGCAAACCTATAATACATATACATTTTTTTTAAAATCTGAACTGTTTAAAGCCTTGGGTTGAATTAAGCTTTGTATTATTTGGACACATGCCTGACAAGTTATTTAAACAAAGCTGGCACTAACAAAGATGTCCTTGTTCATTTGGAACATGCACATAATTTCTACGCCTTGTGTCACATTTTCAGTATACAACTGTCATATTAGTGCTAAAAGATGTATGTCTGCTGTCATTTGTAATCCTGTCTGCAGAATTACTTCTAAAAATGACATTAGTCTACTGCTTATGTGTTAAAAGGATGGTTCTTGCAGATTTACTGCGAAAGTATATTTACTAAAGTCAGTGACTACAAACATTAGAGGTGAAAAAAAGTTAAAGTATACTGATTTTAAAGTCTGATTTGACAGGGTCCTGAACTACTCCATAGATTTAATACCGTTTGTATTTATAAAGGGTGTGGCCGGGCAGATGCCCTGCATACCTAAATAGTGTCATGTGTTGTTATAATTACGATTTTAATTATTTTTTAAATAGGTTTGGCAGGGACGGGGTTAATGCCATCTCTGCCAAACACCCATGTGGAATGTGGCTGGGTCTTGATTGAATAACTGATTATCAATCAAGCCCTGGCCACATGGTATATAAAAGGATCCAGATATTTTGTTTAATAGCAGGGTCAATGTCACGTGCTAAAACCATTCCATAAATATTTGCTTATATCAGAAATCATTAATAAAACAAAACTTACAGTTTGACACATAAAAACAGAATTTGATTTATATTTCCCAGGACATTTGGCAGCTTTAACTTAAAATAAACATGACAAGAAAGGTTTGTACTTATTGTTTATAAGCCACTTCTCGCATGAAATTTTTTCAAGAACATATTCTGTGGTAGAAAGGTAATCTTTATGCAGTAGTGTTTTCTTTATGATGCTGCAGCAATATTACAACCTTGGCCAAACCGAACATGCAATGCAATTGTTTTGTTTTTATACAATGCAGACAAAAAGGACAAAATAAAATTTGGGGATCTTGTGCCATTTACAGTTTGCTTCAATCATGTGTACATCCAAAGTTAAAAAGTTGACAGTTGAGGTTTTATTTGAAATATAAACCAGTGCTTGGCGATTGTATCATTCAGTACGCTTACATGCCTGCATCACTCATTTTGGAGAGCTCAATTTGGATGCAAAAGAATGGAGACCCCACATTCTACAGCATACACAAGTTTGCCCTTGTGTCCTACATTGGATATGTACCGAACAAGATTGACATCATCTTAACTAAAGATATTGTTAGAACATTGAAGCAGGGTAGCAACGTGGTTCTCTGAAAGAAGGGAAAAGAGAAGGAAACTTTTCCAGTGAAAATGATGAAGCTTGGTGGTAAGCTTTTTTTTTTTTTTTTATCTCGCAAATTATATTTTATTGTTGAATACTGGGAAGCTTTCATTTTTTGTTCTGTACTGATGCAATTCATTAATATATCTTGTACTTTTTATTTCACCAGATGGAGAGACAGCAGATCAAAAATGCCGTTCAGAAGAAAGGAAAAATGAAGCTTTGTAACAATGAAAGCTGCCATCCAGATAAAGAGGAAGCTTGTCAATAAGCCAAAGGTACAATGTTATAGGCTACAAATTTTGTATTTATTTATTTTCCAAGGAAATTTACCCGTTGAGACCAAGGACTCATTTACAAGGGGGTCCTGGAACACAGACAAACAAGCAACACATTAATACTTGTGTGGTACAACATTTTTAAAAAATACTAAAAACAATAAAATATGTAGGCTAAGTGCTCAGTTTGTATTGGGCTACTTCAACTCCAAAATAAGTAAACTCGATGTTAAACATTAAATTTCCTTTCAAGCTTGTGCTATTTCGAAAGTGTGTGCTACTGCTTATACTAAAATATGTTTTATTTTCGTACAGGCAAATGTCATCGCACAGCTCCCTTCGCCTCAACCACCCGACCGCATTTCACCTATGCCGCAGCGAACCCACATTGCACCTGCTCACCTGGCACAGAACTCTATTCTGAGAATGCTTGTGCTGAAGAACAAAAAACAACGGAATGTTCTGGAATCGGTGTTAATCCAGCATTGTCTGCAGTAGTAGGGCAGACAGATTTCTTTAAAAATGATTTGCTTGGACTGTCCAGAAAGAGAAGTGCGGATTCTGAAGAGAAAGAGAAGTGTGTCGGGTGAGTAGCCATTTTATATCTAAATTGACAATCTTAGATATAAAGGATCGAATCGGTCTGCAGGACTGTGCAGTGATACACAAACGAAAACTCAAGACTGCCCATTCAGAAATTCAGATTCAGCATTTCAGAATTCGTAGAAAGAAAAGCTTTGAGGGAATCCAGGGAGGCAGAGCGGGGATTGAAGCGGCTGGTCCAGTGGTGTCGAGCATAGATTAGTGACATGCAAACATAAAAACGGAGGTCAGAGAACAAGAGCATGATTTGGGGTTTAAATAGGGAGATTGGCAGATATACTTGATGGGACAGAACAGGGGAGGAGCCCTAGCTCCCGCCCCATGAATCAAACCCAAGGTTACAATAAAAGAAGGAAAACTCAATTTGGTAAAGCAAAGCTGAAGGAAATATATGAGGGAATTAACATTTACAATTGTTTTTTTTTTTGTTTGTTTGTTTTTAACTATTCTGATTAACAGTCTAAGACTCAGACTTTTCCATGTACTTAACATTTTTTTTTTTTTTTTTTTTTTAATGTGACTGTGGCAGAGCAAAGCTCTGCCCTTTAAATTGGCAGAGATGGGGTTAATTTCCCCTACCTGCCTGGGTTTATTATGTTCAGGTGGCTGGGGTTGATTAGTTGATTAAATGATTAACTTAATTAACGATCAATCAGCGCCCAGCCACCTTACATAAAAGGAGGCCTCTGCTTCTCATTTGGGAGAGGGAGCTGAGGAAGCAGGTTGGTGTTTGTTTTGTGGTTTTTGAATTTTCTAAATCCAGTGAAGGCATTGCCCAGCCTGGAAACTTTATTTTTGTGAGTTTTGTTTTTGCTTTATTTGTGTTTGAGTATCTGTTATTTTGCCCTTGTGCACTTTATTTTTGTTTATTTATAATAAAATAGTTATTTTTTTGAACTGCAGTCTGTCTCTGGGCCTCTATCCACTCGCATAGGGGGAGGAGCGGTGGTTTACACCGTCCGCCGCTACCTATCTCGGCCCAGAGACACCAGCCACCTGAACATAATAAACCCATTATCAATATCAGGTAGGGGAAATTAACCCCATCTCTGCCAATTTAAAGGGCAGAGCTTTGCTCTGCCACAGTGACATTTTGAAATCTAACAAGAAGTACTGTACTACTGTGTGGTCACCATGACCAAGTGTGAGAGCTCTTTGTATCCTGTAAGCAACATTGCTCTTAAGCCATAGGGCCTTCCCCTGATGCTCTGGTCAGATTGTAAGGCCGGGGAATGCTGCCTAATAAACAGCTGATTCCCTTGAGCTGAATGCCTAGGCTTACTTTGTCAAGATTGCTACAATATTTATTTTGAATAGAATTAACAAGTGGCTGACAGCACAGAGGTATCATTAACAGAATGGTGAACAAATAGCTAGACTTATCAGAGACTGACGGATTGGGAAAAAAAGTAGACAATTTGAAAATAATTTCAAGCATGGATGCGTTGTGAGAAATGTGAGCAGCGTGTCAGAAACAAGCAAGGTAGCAACTATTTCCTTGCTATTCAATTTTGTAGCCATCTTCCTGTCACAGACCACCTCATGCTTTTATTTAACAATTTCACGGATTACTGTTGCTACACTGCGATCGCGTTATGGGTTTAAATCATTTTCAGCCAATTACAATGTTTCCGTTTTATGTCATATTACATGACTACTGCAATCTACATGCCATTCACTTTCATTGAGATTCCACATTCTAAAACAAGGACTTAAAACAATCTAAACTTTAAAACTAGAACCGACCAAAGATTTTTTTTTTTCATATTGGTTATATATATTGAGCTAGGTACAGTAAAACTTGCTGATCAGGGCAATATTCTGTTTTATATTTAGAGCCAGTAAATTTTACAATATCATTTTGATATGAATAAGCTTATGTTCATGAAAGCACACTGGGCCCCTTTATCTCTCTTTACATATAACTGCAAATATAAGAGGATACTAGATAAGGAAAACCATGCTTTGTTAATCAGGAAACTAGATGTTCTTAACTGTAATTAACTCTAGAATCAGCAGGGCATGACATGGCATGACAGTTGCTGCATAGTCTACTGTAGATCAGAAAGAATATTTTAGTGTCAAGGAAATTCATGGTTAAATTCATTTAATTTATTACATAACTTGTAGATACAAGTTTAATAGTTATTTTAAGTAAGTTTCCCAATAAATCTGAAGGGTCGATGTGGGCTCTACCGTGTGGTAGATGACCACGACTGGAGTTATGCTTCCCGAGCCGTGGTGAGGGCACTAACAAAAGTCAAGGTAATCTACCACACGGTAGAGCATGCAATGAGAGCATCTATCGTTATTAGAATTTTATTTTTATTTTTTTTATTTTCTCTTTAAAAAAACCCTGGTGTGGACAACAAGGCAGCAGACCTCCTGTCCAGAAGAGCTCCAGACCGCTCAGAATGGAGACTGCATCCTCAAGTGGTGAAACAGATTTGGGAGAGGTTTTGTACTGCACGAGTCAACCTCTCTGCCACAGCTGAGTCCACTCACTGCCCCCTATGTTTCTCCATGGAGAGAGATGGGGGTCCCCTGGGAGTAGACGCGCTAGCTCACCCCTGACCACAGGGGCTCTTGTCCCGCTCTAGAGGTCAGGCCCTATCGAAGCAACGTCTAGTGCACTGGGTGGCAGATGCTATACACTTGGCATATGAACAGACGGAACCCCCCCCCCCTTACCGGGGGACATTACGGCCCATTCTACCAGGGGCTAGGGAACTCCGTGGGCTTTTCTTCATGGTGCTTCCTTGGATGAGCTATGCAATGCTGTTACATGGACAGGTAGACTGACATTTGCGTGTTTCTAATGCCTTGGTGTTGCAAACCGAGCGAGAACCTCTCTGGGCTCTAGGGTGTTGCAGGCGGCATGCCCTTAGGCGTCATGTCGGCTCTGAGGCTATCGCCACAAGTCTGTACTGTCGGTAATCTGGAGCCACGACAGCTTTGGTTCAGCTGACCATTCAGTAATGGTTGTCATTCCATTGAAAGGGAACATTAGGTTCTTACCATAACCCTGGTTCCCTGAAAAAGAATGACAACAATTACCCTTCGACGTCGTGTCCCCAGCTGACCTGATTTCAAAAGAAAATGGCGATATGCTACTGTGAGGACGTCCCTCTTCAGCAGGAGTTGGGAGGGACTTCCTACTCACAGCAGGACCGATAGGGCAGCTTTTTAATACATGCTCAGTGATTAACTGTAAGAAAGGGCTCTTGCCTTTCGGTAATGGTTGTCATTCTCTTTCAGTGAACAACAGTTATGGTAATAACCTAACGTTTTGCCAGCTTACTTTCACTTCTGCTAACAGTGGCTTCAATTTAAGCAATTTGTTGCCACTGTAAGAAGCTCATTTTAACAGAATACTGCTAACTGCAATAATGTGTTGGAATTGATTAAAAGGGAATGGGATTTGGAATTGAAAGACTGGAATTGACCCTGATCCTGCTAGCCACGGAATCAGAAAATGTAGTGTCTTTGAACTATAGCTCACCATTTAAATGTAAGCCCACCATTTGTTTCTACTTAATTTTTTCTTTCCAGAATCAATTGGGGATTCAGCTGCCAAAATGGATACTTGTATTAAATGCTGTGTAAAGAAGAACTGTTCCAAGAAAAGTATTAGTGGTGGAAGTACCAGCACTCAATAAGTAATTCTAATAAGTAATGGTGAAATGTTGGCAACCGTAAATTTAACATGACAGAATAAAAAGATATGCACCGACCAGCAAAGATGAATACAGCTTCTTTATGAACACCTAATATGTACATTTTATTGACTGCAGCCTATTTCATTCTTGTGTCTGTAGTGTAATAATTTAAGGAAATAAAATTGCTATCAAAATTATTAACATGAAAACCAATTTTTTACAGTCAGTTTTCACTCATTACTGACTTTAAATTATATATATATGTGTGTGTGTGTGTGTGTGTGTGTGTGTGTGTATACATATATATATATTGTAAACGATCCTCGCACTCACGGAGTTCGTTGCCCCTTTAAAATAGACCCAGGACACAGAAACGAAATTGCTTTAGCGCTGACGCGCACTTTTAATAAACATAAAACAAAACAGAAATAAACACCTAACTCCGTTTTGGAGCTCTCACTATACAACAGCCGATCCCTGACTCACACACAGGACGGCTAAGCCGTTTACCTGACAAACACCAAAACACAAACGGGCTTCTCTCAACACTTTCTTCAATACGACTGGACACACACGCAGTCGGGCTCTTCACTCAGCAGCCCCGATCAGTCTGGCTGCCTCCCCCAAATACCCTGCACCTGTCTCTAATTTATAATTACGATCAGGTGCCGAGGATTAACTAACTCATTAACACAATTACAATTAAACCCCATAACACCCAAATGTGCATTCTCACAAGGTTTTTAGCAGGGAAGGATTTTAACCCCCTCCCTGGTACCTTACACATCCTCCCCCTCAAGTGTGAAACACTGATCGGCCATACCAAGGCCACCCCCTCCCCTAAAACACAACCACCCACACTCAAGTCCTGAAATGTCCATTTCCGCCCTCTTCCACGGGCGGACTTGAGGGTGGGTCGAACCTTCCGGCACTTCCGGGAAGGGACCCTGAACCAGCGACAAGGGACCCCACCGGGATGACAGGGCCGACCGAAGTGACGACCGGGGAACAGGAGGATGCAGCAGTGGACAGAGATCTTCCACTGGGGACCGGCGCAGCGATGTCCGATCACCCAGGGGGAGCGAAGCAGCGAACAGGGGGAGCAACAGCGACGTCTGGCAGCAGCCCAGCGACGTCTGGGTGCTCGGGAAGAGCGGAGCAGGGAACCAGGGGAAAAGCTGTGGCCAATGTTGCAGACTCCTGGGCTCCAGGAAGACCGGCAGGGTGTCCAGGAGCAAGGGGCAAGGGACCGCAACTGGCAGTGCCGGACTGGTTCGCTGGGGTGATGGAGGTGGGCACCTCCTCCTCTTTGTTCATCGCTTCTCCCTCTCTGGGCTCTGGGAGCGGCGGCTTCTCCTCTCTGGGCTCTGGGAGCGGCGGCTCCTCTTCTCTGGGCTCTGGGAGCGGCGGCTCCTCTTCTCTGGGCTCTGGGAGCGGCGGCACCCCTTCTCTGGGCTCTGGGTGCTGTCGTTGGTGCTGGTTTGCCAGTATACTAACTGGGAGACAGGGGTTGAAGGCTGCTACGGCCCTTCAGGGATGCTGAGCCTTAGGCCACATGGGGGGCGCAGTCGCAGGACCCTTAGGTCGCTGGAGATGTCGCCCCCCCCTAGGGTGCCAGTTGCCCCTCTTTGCAGGCCAACCGTGGTGTGGGGCAGGTGCTGCTGGGTGTGCCGTAGGAGCACGAGCAGGCCTGGACATAGGCTGTTGCCCCCCGAGGGGGGAAGCCCTAGCAGGTGGGTATACTGCCTTGATGCCTCCCTGATCTTCAGAGTCCTCTGAAGCATCTCCTCCACTGAGGGGCCAAACTTATGGCCAGGAGTGATAGGGGCGTCCAGGAGAGAGGACTTGTCCTGCTCCTGAACTCTAGCCTGGGAAAGCCAGAGTTGCCGTCTGGTGACCACCAGCGCCGCAAGGCATTGGCACTCCACTCTGGCTGTGAGTTGGGCCAGTCTTGTGACTGCCTCAGAGACCTGGTTCGGCTCTTGTCTGTGAGCCGCCATGACCATATCAGGGAGCGCCTTAATAAGGATGGCATGATAGACAGACAGCATACTCGACACATTGGAAAGCCGTGCAGCTTGGGAGCAAGCTGCATACACCTTCTTGAGGTGCATCTCTTTTGTCCGACACTGTCTTTTTGGACATTGTAGGTCCTTGGCTAATCCAATACCTAGTGCCTGTACGAGGGCCGCAATGGCGGATTCCACCTGGGGGAAGGCTGCCAAGCTAGCACCCTCCGCTCCCTGCATGGAAGAAAAAACCTGAGCTCCAGCCACCGTGCTAGGTGTTAACGCTGGGTTGGACCAGGAAGACTGGATCTCCCTGACAAAGGCGGGGAAAGGGGGCAGTGTCCTGTCCTGTACTGGCTTAACCAAGGAGAACCAGGAGCCCTGGGGCTCCTTGTCTCTGGGCCATTCCACCCGCTTGCTCAACCAAAGCCTCAAACGCTGGTCCTGGAGATACCTCCGGTTCCTGTTGCAGTTCGTCCACCGAGTTGCAAGAAGGTCCCTCCTGCACAAGCTCGTCGTCACCAGACACCAGGGCCGACAACATACTCATCATGAGTGACTGTTGTCCCATCACCACCTCCATAAAAGGACTAATCTGGTCCGTGAGGGCCGAGATCCCGCTAGGCTGTTTGTCCCTAGGGGACCTGGGGCGCGCACGCTTCCGTGCGGGAGGTGAACGCTCCTTGGAGGGGAGAGCCGAAGCTGCCCCATGCTCCTGGTAGGTGAGTGAGAGCGTCGCCCGAGAAACGGTGAAGGTGACCTGGATAGCTGTAGGAGGGCAGGAGATGATGCTGTACCTCCTGAAGGGGGAACAGACAGAATGAGATCCCCTGCCAGAAGGAGATCCCAGCCCCACTACCCTGTTGGCTTTAGCCTTTAGGACCTGCCTCTGGAACTTCCCACAGATGGCGCAGAATACTGTGTTGGACAGCGCCAAAGCAGCGTGTTCTGGACCCAGGCATGAAACACAGAATTCATGTGGGTCCTCTGGGGGCTTTTTTCGGCTGCAAGAGCCGCATTCACGGAAACCCGGCATAGTGCACAGCAGTTGCCCGGGTTGCACGGCAGGTACAAATGTGCAAAGGGCACTGAAGCGGGCTTATGCATGGGATGCAAGATAAGTGCACGGGCACAGAACAGATGTGCACCGATGAGTGCACGGGGTGCTCGGATGCATGGGCGTATGGGCAAAGATGTGCACGGACAGCACACAAGCCACAGGTGCACGGATAGATGTACTAGTACGGATGTGCACGGGTGTGCATGGACACAGGTGTGTGCGGAGTGTACGGGCACGGTTGTGCATGGGGCACAGGTGTACAAGGGGTGCACAGGCACGAAAGTGCGCGTGTCGCTGCGAGGGTGTGGTGAGACACACTTGGTGAATAAGCCCTCAGAAAACCTGATTAAAATTTAGATCGGGAGATCTAAGCCAACACACAGGGAAAAAACTTTGTGTGCAGCTAGTGTCTGGAGCAGGCTGTGGTCTAATAAATATCACTTCTGAGTGTCTAGCAGGCTATGATCTAAAGGATCGCTGCTGTAGTGTTCCGTCTGGCCCAGGACCAACACACACACACACCTAGTGTTTCTCTCTGAAACAAAGAAAAACAAATGTTAGTACAAGTAATAAAATATACAGGTAATAACAATAAGCTCTCAAAGTAATAAATCGTAATAGTAAGCGAGACAGACTCAAAGAGTCAGCAAGCTGAAAAGAGTGAGAACGCTTGAATAAGTGACTCAGCCGAGTGCTTAAGGGGCAGTGCCAGCCGGCACGTCGAATATGAGAGCTAAAGACGGGCGCAAAATTCAACCGAGCCTGGTGAATTGCGGCCCGCGCTCAGCGAACTTTACTAGGTTTTCAGTGAGATAAACCTGGGGAAGGGGCAACCGCCAGCTTCCTCTGCACAATTAAGGCAACGGAGGGTACAAACACTGAATTTTATTTTTTATTTTTTTAATAATCAGAGTGTTGTAGAACAACAAACAGATTATGCTCAATCCTGATCAGCAGCTGAAAGCAAAAGAGGCTGGGCTTCCTATGCTCTGCATAGTCATTCAGCACCCGAGGGGCGGGGCGCTGACATCAGAGCTATGGAGGCCTAAAGGCAGCTTTTATATTAAGCTCAGCATGATCCTATCACCTGACAGCGATACCCATTAGTTGATGACTATTTTCGAATTGAAAGAGAACACTGTGTCAGTTTAAGGCCTAATATTACGAAAATATAAAGAGCATTATTTACTTATCAGGCTCGCCACTTGTGTTCCATGCCTCATTACTTTGAAATGTTTATACAACTGTGCTGATAAGTCCATCTCAAAATGCTTGGTGACTCGCAACTTAAGAGAAGTGTATTTTTGCAACAAAGCCCCTTCGTTGAATAATAATTATTATAATAATGTAAGGATGATATTTTGTGTATTTCTAATTACTTATTTAGAATTATTTAGTATTTAGTGTTCACTGTTGAGTGGTAGTTAAAAGAAAGATAACTAGAATGAAACAGAAATACACAAAATATTATCCTTGCATTATTATAATTAAAATTCAACGAAGGGGCTTTGTATCAAATACAAGTGTAAAACATTAAAGGGGAACCCAAACACCTCTACCTAACTTTATGCCAAATTACTCTTTTATACATCAAAAAAATAAAAAAATTTAAAAAAGTAAAATCTAGGATTAATAAATGGTTCATTTTGAAGTTAAAAGTACTTTTTTCACACTTAGGTATTTCCGTGACCAATCGGCTCCATGACATCATAGAGTGAACATATTTTCGTACTTCTGACTGTTACCATTGGTTTCGCAGTGTAGAGCGTGAGAGACAGCTAATTAAATTGCTCATTATGCCCTGTCGATGTATTGCATGTGGTTGTAGTAACACAAACAAAGGCAGATTTAAACTGCACAAGTGGCCAAAGTTGCCAGGGTTTGGACACCATTTGTCCAGAAAACGAGAGCCTTCTGGAGGAAGCCGACAAAATGGTTGCACTTGTGCTCAGCCCGTTTTGAGTAGCAGTGCTACAAAACAACAGTGATTGCTTGGTCCTGTGGTATCCAGCCTCGACTGAGAGTTGATGTGTATCCCACAATTAGACCAAAGAAGGAATCAATGGTAGCGAAATCAATACCATCTCATCATAAATGTGTGAGCCTCCCGACAAAACACGGTGGGCTGAGCAGGTCTGATTTCGATACCAGTGAGGGCTTGTCTGCGGGTATGTCTGCTTATGTCACCGTTAGATTTACTGGCGTCAGCTGCCATTTCTTTGACTCATGAAGAGGAAGACGGTATGAATCTGGACACTAGTTTTTCCACAGTATTCACTTCGACCCCCAAATTATATTAACGGTTACAGATGGAAGATCAGCATTTTGAAAGAGCGAGAATAAAAGGGTGAGTAACCGTGTCATATTGCCCCTTGCTTTATGTATATTTATGTAATCAGCACTGTAAATAGTATATATTAATTACTGTAGCCTATATTCATTTGTATTTTGTTTTGTTTTTTTATATGTGTTCATTTACAATATTTGTCAGCAGACCCTGCACGTATATTATATTAATATTATTAGATAAGGATAAGGTATGCAATGCAAAATGTTTGAAAACAAACAAGCAGAAGTACAGCGCACTGTATCACCTGACTGTCATGTAAAATGTTCTATTTTAACAGAAACGCATCATTCATTACACCATTTTTTTTTCTATTTCTGCATTTGTATTGCTCTCAAAATATGTGATTATTCAGTGCAGAGTGCAGTGCTTGCATCCTTCACCACAAGAGTAAAGTGATCAATTATCTTTATATAGCTAGAAAAAAAAAAAAAAAAAAAAAACCCTGAAATTGTTTTGACATCACCAGATATCTTTGATTTAATTAAGAAAAGGACATGGATTAAACAATGCTAGTTATAGTTTTAAAGGGAGGTAGAGTGAACAGAAATAAATGTTGAAAAGTAAAAAGCCTACAACAAGAGTATTTAAAAGAAGGGCATTTAATGGACTATTAAACTAAATATTATTATTATTATTTATTATTATTATTATTATTATTATTATTATTAACAATAATAATAATAATAATAATAATAATAATAATAATAATTTGTTTTGTAATCCATTGTAATAGGAAGGGTTTTATCCAAAGCAATTTAGATTTGTACCAATTTATACAGCTGGGCACCTTTTACATACTGAGCAATCTGACTCAGTGATGCAGGCTGCCTTGCTCAAGTGCAACAGTAGAGCACCCGTTATTAATGTACCGTAGTGTGTGTTTTTTTTTTAACAAAATTTAATCCCATTTAATAAAAAAACTATTACATCAGATAAATTGGTATGCAGTTAGTTATACACGTTGTAGAGTCAACACAAATAAAAAAAAAAAAAAAAAAACTTACCAGTTTGTGTTATGTAGGCGATCACCTTTAACGACTCGCTTTCGTCAGATACATTGCTTTCGGTTTCGTACTGCTCAAATTGATATGGCTGTATGCCACACACACCAACAACGAGCCCACTGTCATCAAGAAAACTGCCCTCTCCATTACACTCATCACTTTCATTAACTTCTGAAGAAGTACAGTCAGTGAAATCACAGCTTCTCGCCAACGTATTTTCAGTAGTGTTCGCCATCTTTTCCGCCACCGATTTCACTCCGTGAAGTCACAAGTCAGATTTCACCATCTGTTCCTTGTTGGAAAGAGACATACTGTAACGTTGTTTGTAACCCAGAAAGGTGTCATACAAAATCCAATATTTATATTTTTTATATCAAATCAGAATGAGAAGAACATTTATTAGTGTTTTTTTTTTTGTTTGTTTGTTTGTTTTTCAGGTCAAAAACATGTGTTTGGGTTCCCCTTTAAGAAAAAAGATATATTGCATTTTTAAAATCGTGTTGATATTTTATAAACTGTACATTTCTTATTTTCTTTATATTGCAGCTATTCTACAAAAGCAAAACAATTATTAAAAGGACTATTACGATTTGGAAACAAACAGGTTATTTGTTTAAAGTACACCCCGCTGTGAAATGAATTAGTAAAGTTAGACCATTTTTGGGTTTTTTTTTTACAAATAAAGAAAATTGCTTTTTTTTCATACCATTTCATTGTTAGAAAAACATTTATTTAAAAGCAACAATTAACCTATAGTTGCTTTTTGTCTTATGAAGTGGTCAACTTGAATAAATATTTTCTGCTTGTAAAATGATACATTTTATTTGTGGTGTGTTTTAATTGTCTCAATGCATTAGTCATTATTTAGCTGTCATCATTTGACCTTGGCAGTTTTTATCAAAAGGATACTATACGGAATATTGCTTATTTAATACTTTATTTTAGATACTTTAGAAATTAAGGGGGATTTTTGTTGCTGAAATACAAAAGCAAAGGAAGTGCAATCATCTTGAGACATTTACTGCACTGGGTACATAAAAATCTGTAAAAATGGTTCAATTTGCTAGCTATTGAGTGATGTTTTGGTAATTATCCAAACAATCGATTAATCAAAGCAATAATCGATAGATGAATCGATTACATTAATAATCGTTTCATGCAGCGCTAGTATTGATGGCATATTTCAAGCGAACAAAAATGAAGAAATCTCCAACTCCAAAACAGCCCTGTCATTTTACAGCTCATTTCGTTTTATGAATCCCAACGTGTCAATTCCCTGGCTTCTCACAAGGCTTTGAGATTGCAATATGTTCCATTAGGTAATTAAAATGTAGCAGGTTGGGTGATTTAAAAGGATGATTCTTTTCAAAACAAATCTGTCTATGAAATGAAATGCAATAATGTCCCTTTTAAGGCACTTGTCTTTATTCTTTATGCATTTTAATTACTTTCATTATACAGTTTATATCAGTGACTTTTCATTCATTGTTTAATTATTTCATAAAAGTCATAAGTTTCCTTTTTGTCTTCCTTCCTTACAGGTTTTTCTCTCAGAAACAAAGGCAACATGAGTTTATCTTTAAACTAGGAACTTTGGAAACTTTTGGAATGAACATTCCATTCTGAGACAATCTTGACATTATCCACAGAATTCATGAAAAATAACAAGTTTACTACACTGTGTTTACTTTTTTTCTACGCATTTAAAGGTTTTTTTTTTTTTCTGGAATAAATTGTAATAATTTAAACCGTTTGTGTAGATCCAAAAAATAAATACAAATTAAATTAAATTATATACTTTATATGTTAATGTCTCTGCAGAGTTAAAAAAAACAAAAACAAAAACAAAAAAGGTTAACATCAATGATACATAAGCCATGTGCACATTCAGAAAGCTTGTATTCTTTTAGACTTGACCACTAATAATTATATGCATCTAATTACTCTTGCATTTTGTTATTATTTATTAAACCAAAACATGAAACAAACAACAAAATGCTTTTCTATACATAATGGGTCTTCATCGGGTGGACGTTGAGACGTCTTTGTAAATAAATATATATTATATGTCAATAAATATATATATATATATATATAATATATATATATATATATATATATATATATATATATATCCACGAATTAAAGGTAATACTTTCAATGTTTAGTATACGACAAAAAAAACGAGACTTCACGTACGACAGACTCATTTCCGAAACTTCCGAAACAGGTCCCGGTTGATTTTGACTACTCCTGATGAACTACAGCCCCAAAGTTCAAAGAATTTGTTTAAAAAAAAAAAAAAAAAGTGTACAGATGCTCTCACATTTATAGACTTTCATGTTTCTTTGTGACAACTCCCCTTCCCTCACTACCCCTGCTTTCAACATCGAACATCAAACCCTCCCCCCAAAGTATGAGTCAATGCTTGAATAAAGCATCACAAAGCAACAGATCCAGCTCCCAACAAATTATGATGATTCACTTTGTTTTTTAAGAAACAATACAGTAAAGTAACATTACAATGTTTTTGATTAATCAAAACCATCTTTCATGTTTCCGACTGCCATGTGACATCAATTCATTCCAAAAAGGGACTGTTTTTCACTGTCCGAAAAATGGCTTCTACCACACTTTTGCCCTATTTGCATACGGTACATTGACTACAACAATCAGAAACTGCTAGTGATCCAATGCATGTTTTTTAGGGATCGTCTTCTAAAACATGGGCACAATGCTTGGTGGGTAATTTATACTTGTAAGCATTTTTTATAGAGCCTGCTATATTGATTTTAATTCAGTAACTATAACTAGTCCTGTTTGAATGAGCATGAACAATCAATTAATATCAGAGCAGAACTCCAAACTTTAGCTGTCAAAATGCACGATTGTTTTTAAAGCTTGGTCCCTAAGTCCACCATGCTCCCTGATTCTGTTTTTTACCAGAGGTTTCAAATAAGCATGTAGGATAATACTTTAACATGGAGTTTATTGCTCCAAATCATTGTGTTTA
Source organism: Polyodon spathula (assembly GCF_017654505.1). NCBI lineage: Eukaryota > Metazoa > Chordata > Actinopteri > Acipenseriformes > Polyodontidae > Polyodon > Polyodon spathula. Next base: position 90,164,383 of record NC_054535.1, on the reverse strand, counting down.
GGTAATGCATTCCCTCATTAAATATTTAATTGCCTCAGAATACATTTAATAACTTTTATGATGCAATCTTCCGGCATATACATTTTGGACTCTAAGGACCTAATTAGGTACCTAAAATGTTCATCAATACCTTGTTAATGTTTACTCTGTATTTTTCTCACTCTTCTGCCAGAATACAAAATGACTTTGTTATGTATATATTATTTACTGAATTGAACCTGCTCAAAGCTAAGCACGGTTTTCATTTTACCTGTATACAAAAAAGAAAACCCCAAAAAATAGTGAGAATCGCTAGTTTTCAATGCACTGTGACACCATTTGTTTGTATGGTTGTAATGTATTTCAGTTATTGCCACATTGTGGCAAAGTGGTGAGTGGATACAGGTGAGTGCAGTGCAGTGCAGTGCAGGTACAAAACACACAGACAATTACTTTCAAGTGCAGGGATGTTTAGTGATAATAATAATAATGTCCAAAGCCCTAAGGCAAACACCTGTAAATAATAAATGCTGGAGTGATACAGCGATGTGTATCATTCATAACTGTAATCCCCGGGTTTGACCCACAACCAAAAGTCCAGGTTTTATACACACCCACACTAAACACGAAACACAAGCACAAGACAGTGAGTGAATTTAAGTGTTAAGGTTGATTACAGTACAGTACTCCTTGAAATGCTGGGGTAAAAAGTGATGTCTGGGTTAATGCTGGCTCGTACTCATCATGTTACTGATAGTCTAAAAAGACAGTTACAGCCGACACTTTACAAACCACAAAACAAACCCTCACAGTTTTCTGTAATACTTTTACTCCTTTTAGGTTAACTCCAACCATTTACAAAGGAGCAGATTACTTTGCTACGTCCCTATTTTATACCCTCGCTCATGACCCCTTGGTTAACGAGCGCATCCACTCCTCCAATCCGTGGATGCCACGCCCTTTCCCCTTCGGATCATTCAGTTTGGGTACCAGCAGAGTAATAATAATAACACTCGTTGTACACAATAAAAACTTTAATATGCATTAGAAGAAGCATAACTGTACATACAGCACTTTAATATGCATTAGAAGAAGCACAACTGTACATACAGCACTTTTATATTTAAAATAACTTTTTCGGTTCATCACTGATTAAAACCTTAGTGCCATGTTGCTGGTTTGTTTGGAAGTGTTAAGCCTGTTGATAAGCAAATTACACATTGACGCAAATGATGCGTATTACGTAGTGCACTAAATTAACGATTTATCAGTCGCAGTGTCTTTGCACACTGCCCACCTCTGAAAGCTGTTTTCTTTATGTAGAAAGTGAGTGGTGCATGATTGACATTATTTAAAATATGTGGCCAAAACCCACATTTATGGGTCTAAAAAAATAATAAAAAATAAATATATAAAAATAAATATATTTGCATAAATGTGACATAAAATACAGCTATATTGTCATTGTTGTTCTTTAAAAAAATTGATGAAAGCCAATGCTTTCATTTCTTTATTGTCATCTGAGGTTCTCTGTCCATTGAGAAAGGACATATATTAAACGTTTCAATATGTGACATCTAAAAATCCATGATGAAAATGTTTTCTGCAGCTCAGTTTTCTTGGTGACAAATCTTACTGATAAGGGGTTTCTTTCAAATATATATATATTTTAGACCTTCGCCATGTCAGCATTGAACATTTAATACGCGACATGCCTACAGCAAAGTGGCCAAATATAACTAGCAGGTTATCAGGTAATAAAGTTAATTTCACTTTAGTCACTTTCATTATTCACTTATTTATTAATTGTAATTATATAACTTAGCATTTTTCTACTTAGTTACATAGGTCTCACATATACAGTTAAAAAAAAAAAAAAGTGTTATAGCAATAAGCAGTATTTTCATTTTAAAACAAACATCTGGTACTACAATTGGTAAAAGTTCCCAGTTTTCTTGTTTTGACTTGCTTTTCCTTGCTTTGTAGGCAATCAGTTGATGCTTTACTTCCTTGGTTGCTTTCACCACAGCAGTGTCTTCAGGGTCAAAGCTTGTTGCTATCTGAAAGCATATGTCTCTCAATAGGGGAAGCAGCTGGTTGGTTATTGAAAGGAATGAAACCAGTGAAGGGGTGGGGACAATTTCATCCTCCAGATGAAATGGCCAATGACACGTAAGGTAGTCCAAAAGCATAGCTTGCAAACGGAGATTTGTTTTAAATTGAAAATGCATGTTTGCTAAAACATGTGTTTTTTTCAAAATGTCATAGTTGAATGTAATATAGTGAATGTATTGAACTGTTTTGTTAGCTACAATTGTTTTAATTGTAAAACAAAAGTGTAGAATATGGAGTGGAATATTTCGCTTATAAAAATGGCTACATTTTTTTTTTTTTTTAATAATTACACAAACTGGCTTTTTTAAAGAAAAAAAAGAAATATATTATGTATCCTTCCACTGAGAAAAGAAATAGTCCCTGAACAATGTTTGATTGTAACATATATTTTGTACTTTTTTATTTGCCATAAACATTACATTGAACATTGCCATTTACAATAAATTTTTTTCGAGATGAAATGACATTTATGAATTGAAAGCAGACTGATTTCCCACTTCTGAGGGAGGAGTCATAGAACAACGAAACACTGCACTGGCACTCGAGGGAGGGGGCTCCGAGTGTTTTTTTTTTTTTTTTTTGTAAGAAATGAGCCTATTCAGCCTTGCAGTATTCAAGGGAAGCTGGCCGATAATTTCCTAGGCTGTTTTCACACTGATGACGGTAACCGGCATAATTTCCCTAGATTGTAAACCAGCATTTGGTGATATCTGGACAAAACAACTTCTGTGTTAGTTTGCGACTTGTGCAGTGCCGCAGTCCTCCCCGTCCGCGGCGAGCGCAATAGAGTTCAATGCCGAATCAAACTTTGTTTAAAAGCCCAACGGCTGTGTCAGCAGAGAGCAGGAGAGATTTTAATGTTGTTTTAAATATGTTTCTGAAATCAGAGTAGTGGTGAGATGTATCTGTTGTTTCGAGTTTAAATGTTGCATACTCGCTAGTCAGTTTTATAAAGCTCTATTTAGTTTAATAAGTAGATGCCGCTGCTTCATATACAGTATATTACATGCTGAATGAGACTTGCGTGGTGATTTCTCAGATGGCTTTTGAATAGTGTTACTGCCACTGCTTGCCTCAGAGTTTTATTTGTTCTGTTCTCTGACTAAATAAATACCACAGTATATTTGTCAATCTTTCTATGATGTCATAGCTGTGCGGTAAGACAATTATTACCGCACGGTCATGTAATTTTGTTCAGTCTGTAGGACATGTGCCCTGAATATGATAATACATGAACGTGTACTAAAGATATAACTGGACTAATTAATGAAACTGCTGTGTCTTAGAAAAAGCAAACTGCTGTGTCTCAAGAAAAAGGGCCCCTTGGTTCCTTGCAGGAATACTGAACTCAAGATGACCAGGGCTAGGAGGGGGGGGGGGGATTTGGACTGGGTGAGGCTGAAAGGACAGCGAAGAGAGTGCAAAACTGCAAACACAAGCGGTTTGGTGCAAGGAAGGCATAAAGTATAGTTGTCAAACAGTCCCAAGTGCAACAAGAACCTGCTGGACAAAAGGAAGCATACAAAGGATAACTCTCCAAGATTTGTGAGTTAAACAGGCAAGATACACAAATGATCTCAGAAAAATGGCGACTCAGCAGAGTGAAAAGACTATAAAAATCAAAGTGATATTAAACATTTTGCAGTCCACATCGAATGCTGAACAAGGTGCTGTCACTCTGTTAAGCAAAGCTGCAACTCTGGGACTCTGTCTATAAATGGAACCACAAAGGGACTCTGCTTGGAATGGACCCAAGACAAGGAAGCAAGCTGCAAGCCAGTCAATGACCACAAGCAACGAGACTGAGGCCCGACGAGAAGACTGTCGTAAAACTTGAGCGTTTTTTTTTTCTGTCAAAATATGTATAGTAGTAACTCGACAGTACTTGCACATTTAAGTTGTACCTTCTTTCCTTTGCTGTCTTCCACAGTGGAATCCTTCTGGTCACAGGCACATTCTTCTAGGGTTTTTGTGTGTAGGCATTTTTTTTATATTTTGCACAATTTGCAATTCTGTTTTAAATCCTTCGTATTTTACAGCTTTAAATCCCACGAGCAAGCCTCCATTCCTATGTATAATCTAGTTTTAAATCTCGCCAGCAGAATCTCCAGTAGAAATGTAGGAATGTGCTAGCCTCAGTAGTTGTGTTGGGTTTAAAGTATTCAGTACATCAATGATGGATATAAGTCAGGAAGGAGGGACATTGCCCAGCTGCACTGGGAAATGTAATTTTCTAGTGTTTTTTTTTGTTTGTTTTTGTGTTTGTGTTTTTTATGGGAAAGGGGTGGTAACATGAATAGATAAACATTTCCAGTGTTTTTCTGGTATGTACTGGCTATACACCGATTTCATTATTTTATTTATTTGTTGTATTGGGAGTGTATCATTTTTTAATGGTTAAAACTGAAAATCAGAAGCTCTCTTTATAATAAAGATTGCATATGCATCGTGGAATACCATTTGAGTGAATATCTTTGATGAAGAAGATCTTGATAATGCCAGATTAAAACCTTTAAACCTGTTCTATCCTGACCTCTATTTATTATTTTTAGGGGGTTAGTACATCACTGCTGGGGCTAATACTAGTAGGATTAATATTGGGCCAGGGTTCGAGTACAATAAAACTATATAAGCAAGCTGCCGGAGGTATGTACATGGCATGGAAAACTGGAATGTGCAGTTCTATATTGTAAACTTTGCCTAAATGATACATATATAAAGTTTCCCAACTTTTCATATTTGGCACACTTTTACCCCTTCTTCTGCTTATTATTATTATTATTATTATTATTATTATTATTATTATTATTATTATTATTATAATATTTGACGTACACTGTTTTCTCAATGTGCCTAAAAAGTCATTATTTATCTAGTAGCTACTTTGTAAATTAAGAATGTAAAAGCAAGTCAGATTATCTCTCCTAGTTCACTTGTCATTTTGACTGGCCTGTCAATGCCATACAACCTGAGTGGGAAATGCTTTTGAGGAGATACTGACTTCCCCAAAAGCAGACCTGTGGTTAAGATGTTATATGTACTTGTCATTTTGACAACCAAGTTACATATTTTCTTTAAAAAAAAAATACCGTACTGTTTTTAATTACACATGCATATCTATTTTATGAAGAATGATATGCAGGGATACTGGTCCCAAGGGAGAAGGCCATAATGAAATTCAGTGTTTGTTTCTGCATTTAACATAAGTCGATCCAACATGTCTGCTTGCATTTGATCTAAATACACACAGGCTGAATAAGCAATATTACACACTCACCCATGTATGTAATACATAAAACACTTCTATGCTGGCTGCCAGCAATAAAACAAACTGTGGAGATATTAGCAGCAAACGTGCAGACTAACACAGAAATGATTATGGTAGCCTTCTGAATCTGAATTTCAATAAAAGAAAAAGAAAAAATAGTGTAAGAAAAAGAACAACTGGGTTTTGGTGTGTGTTTTTGTTACCTAACTATCTTATCTTAGTGTTTTTTTTTTTTTTTTTAAAAGTTGAAACAATTAATTAATGAATTGCCTTTCAAGCAAAGTTACAGAACAGGGCACAGGCCACATGCACAAGGAGGAAGACAAACCAAACTTGCATAATGCATATTTAAGATCCCACAGATGGGGTTTTAGAAACATGCACATCATTGGCTTTTGCCAGAGTCAGAGTCAGTGCGGTAGTGCCTACTGACTTTCAGACATCAAGCTTTCTTGCAAGTTCATTTCCTTAATATCAGTGTTGTGTCTGTTTCATACTAAATGTCTTTGACTTCATTTTCTATCATTTTCTACAGCAAGAAAATGCATTGGTTTGTATAAGTGTTTCTGACATATATATATATATATATCTTATATATATATATATATAATATATATATATTACACACACACACACACACACACACACACACACACACACATACTATAGGTATGTACAGATGCTGGGGTTACATTACAAAACCATAAAACAAATTCCAATTTGTACAAAAAACAAGCAAATAATTACATCTTGAACAGACCATGGAGAACTTGACAGTGAAGGAAAACTGAAGTGACCACAGGAAGATTGGCATCCGGAGATCAGATTCAACAAGCACTGATGTAGGAAGACAACAGACCCTTGAGGAATCATGTGCTTGTGCTCATGTTTCAACTTTATAATCCTAGATTTGACATGCAGGTATGGCAACTCTTAAACTGGGATGACTAGCTAGTACATTTCTGCAGCATTGGGTGCCTGTTGACGGTTGGTGAATGTCCACTTTTAAACTTGACAAAAATAAGATTGGATGAAAGTTCCTATAACATTATAGGGATGGAGTTTTTACATCTCTGCATCCCAAAATACAAGATTTTATTGCAGAAAGATACACAAGCCTTGTATTATCTTTTGATATCCATTGATTTTCACATGTAAGAATGATATAATCCTAAGGAAAAAATGTCTAGCTGTATTTAAAATTCATCATAAAGTTGCATTAAGTTAATTAATAAATGTTAACAGCCTAATTATACCCATTTACCAGTACTTTATTGCCCTATCACCTGCAGTTACTTGTATGCATCATAATTCCTAGAAATTCTTTTGTACAGGCGATAACGTTGAGATCTTCTTAATTGAGCAATTAGATGAGACAGCACTTCTGTCCTCAAAATGCAGATGACCTCGGCTGTAGGTTCTAGTAGGATACAGTATGAAGGTACTTAAAGTATTTTTTGTTAAACATATTTCACAATATAGGGACCATTTTACCACAAAATTTGAAACTGTAAACTCAAATCAATATACCTTAAGGGTAAACACATTCAGCCAAGGTCAAAAATGAAGATCACTGTATATTAATATTGACAAGTCAATACAACAATACCCCTGACGCATGTATTTCTATGCCCACTTTATTGTGGTTATGCATGTCCTGGAAGCAGTCTTGATACCTGGAGGCATGATTATTTTCTTTCTTTCTTTCTTTTTTTCAATGCAGCATAAAAGAAATAAAATAATTTCTTCCAAAACAGAGAACAGAATACTTCTTGATAAGTAATGCCTAGATAAACTGAAAGAGGCAGACGAAGAATGAAAAAACAGAATCATGTAAATATAATTCATAAAACCACCAGACTGAATCTGAACAGAGCACACAAAATAATATGGCTGTAAAAATGTCATCCATCAAAAGGTGTCACTAATACTATCTATTTTTCAGTATATTGCTTAAAATCTCTCAGCTGCAGAACAACCCTTTTAGTTAGGGAGATGCAGTTGTCAGTAATGTACTTGAAACATCTAGTATAGAACCTGCAAATGTTATATTGCTTGTAAATGTAATACTAACTGAACATGCAACATACTTCTGAAAACTCTGCTAGCTTTCATTTATTACATAATACATGTCAGGGATGGTATTTAAAGAGCAAATTCAGTCAGTGATGACTTGCCCTTTACAGAATGTACTCTTCAGTATTTAAGTATAAGTCTCAACTCCAGTCACGACTTACATAATATCATATTATGTTAACCTGAGGAAATGATTGTATTGATTTCAGTGCCTCTTGCGTTTTGAAACGTAGCATATCAGAGAAGAATGCATAACAGATACAGCATATTTATAGCTTACTATAATATCACAACCATGCTTTATTAAAAAATGTAATCTGTGAGTGAGTAGATACATATGCTGTTTATAATACATTATACATCAACAGCAACAGCAAAAATAAATAAATAGATATTTATCCCTATTCACAAAGCTTTAGTTTCAGACAGACTTTCCAAAAACAGTTAAAATTAAGAGCACTTAAAAAAAAAAAAAAAAAAAAAACACCTTTGCCTTTATGAGGTCACATGTGCTATCCTCCAAAACAAGGAGTCCTGCACCAGAAGCACTACTCTGAATAAATCATGTAATGTATTTACCTTGACAAGTTGATAATCTCTATCTTAGTTCAACATTGGAGACAGAGTGCTGATTGTCTCCTACAAGCCTAATAAACCTGATCACTGAACTATCTATAACTTCTGCCATACAGGAATAAAGATTCAAAGCCACTCTGCTTCTCGCTGCTAACTCAACATGGCAATTGAACACTTTGTTTTCTTTAGTAGAGCATAGGGAACTTTCACCATCGCTCAACTCCTACAAGACTACTAATTCTGGCGGTGAATAAATTCCCTTCATCACAGGTTCCTTTTTTTATACAAAAAAACAATAATCCAATTATATTTATCATTAATTCAAACTCTACGTTACCAAGCTATATGATCCAACCATCAGACTATGCATTATCAATAGCTTGTCTGCTTTAGCTCTACCAGAGTCAGTTCCATCCTCCCCTATTATACCTTAAAATCTTTCTTTGTTTTCCAAATTTCATTTAATTAATGAAAACAGATTTTTTAAAAATCCTTTAAATAACTTCTAAGTTGAAGCTTTGTGAATAAATACATTGTGTGTCAAATTGGCCTGAAATAAATAAAACCCAATAAAATAACCAGAGGCTTGTTTTCATTGATCAGGTTGGATAAAAACATACATTAGATGTCCTTAACTGGAGATAATGACCTGAAGGAGTGTGCAGGGAATTTAAATGTTTTGTTGTTTTAAAAGAGAAACGACACAGAGTAATCATCCGCACTATAATAAAATGTCGTGTACTACCTGGCAACTGCATAAAATCACATCATAACTTTAAAGATCTGAAGAAAGTTTCAGCCATGTTTTCAATGTCGAATAAAAAACACCTCTCTTTTCAAATTTTAGGTTACTGTTGTGGCAGACCAATTTATTAGAATTTAATAAAGTGACAAGATTTTTTATTTATACTATCTTGATTGGCTAAGGCAATGTACAAAGTTCCATTAGGTTTGTTTTGTACAGTATTGGAAGAAAAATAGTACACTTTTATTAACTTTGTGTGATAGATTATTCATATAGCCCATATAGACAGTCAGTATTTGCATAACGTAGTCTGACAGTCTTAATTAGTCACAAAGGCTCTCTGTGAGAAGCATTTCAGCTGCAAAGAAGATTCAATGTCATTCATTTAGGATATGACTGTGTCCACTCGTTAGCATACTATACCATTCCTCTGCAGGGAGTAAACAATAATTAGACAGATTAAGCCATTAACAATTCTATAGTAGTAATGGTTGCATTGCACAGCCAGTCAGGCAAGCAACATGCTCATTTTGTATGACATCTCATCTCAGCAAGCCAGAATGCATCAGCAGCGAAAATCTTGAGAGGTTTAAAAAGAAAAACACTTGGTTGTCATATTCTTTATAGTCAAAAGTGGAATAGAATATGGGTTTGACTCATATAATAGAAGGAGCAGAACATTAGATTTGAGTAAGGAAAGTAAAGGAATTTTGAAATTGCTGTGGCAAAGTGAATGGCTGTGGCAAAGTGGTTAACAGTGTGCAGGTGCAGGTGATCAATAAACAGACAGACAATTATATTCCAGGTGCAATGTTTAATGGTCTTTTAAATCCAATGGCCTGATGGCAAAACAACAGTAAATAATAACAATGGTAATGAAGCAATACAGCGAAGTGTGATGCTTGTTTGTAATCCGCAGGTTGGCCCATGAAATAATAACAGTCCTGTTTTTAGTTCACCCACACGTAACACATACACAAACACAAACACCAGTCCACAGTGCATGCTCTAGTGTTCATGGTGAATACTGTTCTTTAGTGTTAAACAAAAGTGCAGTGTTGTTGATCTGGGTTTAATGCTGGCCTTTGGTGACAGCTCAGGATCATGTTAGCCGTCCAAATAATTACAAACAGTATTATTAACGACAAACAAAAAACAAACAAAACACACATGTTTCACAATACCGGTTCTCCTTCTGGTCCTTTTAAAAAAAACATTCACAAAGGACCAGATCATATCACTACGTACCCTTTTTATAACGTCACCCATGACCCCTTCTTCAAGGAGAATCCATGGATGCGCTCCTTGAGTTTAAGAGGGTGTTGGAGGCCACTTAACTTGGTGTGTGATTTTGAAGGCGATTGGTTACACCTGAGTTAGATTAGGATTGCTATTACAAGGGGGGTGGACACTTATCCAACCAAGCTGTTTCAGTTTTTATTTTTAATCAAATTTCTAGAATATCATTTTCACTTGGAAGTTGTAGGGTAGGATGTGTAGATAAAAAAAATAAACAAATAAAAAAATAATGCATTTTAATTCCAGGCTATAAGGCAACAAAAGGTGAACATTTTGAAAGGAGGTGTATACTTTCTATAGGCACTGTATACACTGAGTGTACAAAACATTAGGAACACCTTCCTAATATTAAGTTGCACCCCCTTTTGCAGTCAGAACAGCCTCCACTCATCGGGGCATGGACTCGACAAGGTGTCAAAAGCGTTCCATAGGGATGCTGACCAATGTTGACTCCGATGCTTCCCACAGTTGTGTCAAGTTGGCAGGTAGTGGATCTCTACTCCCAATAGCTCGTTCCATCTCATCCCACAGATGCTCAATTGGATTGAGATCAGGTGACTTGGCAAGTCACTACAGTAAGCTGAATTCACTGTCATGTTCGTGGAACCATTCCTGGACAATCCTAGCCTTGTGGCATGGGGCATTATCCTGCTGAAAAAATCCATTAGCAGATGGATACACTGCTGCTTGAAGGTTTGCACTTGATTGGAAATGATGTTCAGATATCCTGTGGCATTGAAACGTTGCTCCACTTTTATCAAGGGGCCCAATGTATGCCATGAAAACACACCCCACACCATCACACCACCACTACTATCCTGCAATGTTGACACGCGTCATGATGGATGCATGTAATGTGGTTTTCTCCATACCTTAGTTCTCCCATCAATGTGAAACAGCAGGAACCAGGATTCATCAGACTAGGCAATGTTTTTCCAATTGTTTCCTTAGCCCACTGCAACCACAGTTTATTATATTTTACTGAAAGTGGAACTCTGTTAGGTCGTCGGCTGCCATACCCCATTCGTGTCAAGGTAAAACAAGTTGTGCAATCTTTTATGGGTCTTTCGGCACCAATGTTGTACTGGACTGTCAGTTGACTAACTGTAGCCCGTCTGTGCTCTGCACAATTCATGTCAGCCTCCTTTGGCCTCTTTCATCAATGAGCCGTTTTCAATCACTGGCCTGCCGTTGGCTGGATGTCTGGGTGGTGGACCATCCTTGATACACACGGGAAACTGTTGATTTGATAGGTAATCTGATGGAAATGGTGATGCTGTGTTTCTTCAAGGGGTTATTTTTAACATGTGTCAGCAGTAATGCAGGTTGTGATTAAGCTGAACACACCAGCTTGGGGTCCCTACATGTCTGCCTGAGGGAAGGTTTCTAATATATACTGTACTGTATACAAATGTTTTAAAAAATTGCTGAAAAAGAAAGTCCATAAGTCAATGGTGTGAACATGTAATGTTAAAAAAGGCAGATGTTTTGTCTGGCCACATTAGGTCCCAAACATCTCCTCTATGTATCAATTTGACATTTTTAACCTTACTGATTTATTAACATTATTCTGCTTTCTATTGGCCATCCGTTAGTATGTGGCTTTAGAAACACTGATCAGATGGTTTTAGTCCTCTCATGTTGCACAACTGAATTAAAAGGTTATACAAATTGAATTGTTATAGTCTTTATATATGTGTAAACTATTACATTGGCTGGCATGCCAAATATTTCTGTTTGTATTGTTATACGGATACAAGTCATCAAGGGAAGTGTTAAATGTTTCAGTGCATACCCACTTCTATACCTTGCAAGTACTAGATTATTTTTGCGCTAAGTGAATTGTGTAACTTGCCACCAAGCCATCTGAATGTGTCTATTTCACTTCAATGATTTATTGCTCATAAAGGAATTTCTTTCTTATTAACAAAAAAACACAGCTAAAGCTTACAACCCACGTGAGACCCAATGTATTCATGCACTACTGAAAACCACCAGAACAGGGAGGAATTAAGACATTTCAAGCTTCTAACTAAATAGACAGGAAATCCATTTGGGGGCATATTTAAGTTTGTTACTTTTCAATAAAAGCACTGAAATATAATTCTGCTGTTCCAGTGATTCCTGCTTGCCTGCTTGAGACATAATAAAACAATTTAAAAACTATATGAACATAATTTAGATCTTTTATTTAACATAATGTAATCAAAGAAACTACAAAATGATATCGCAAAAGTCTACCGGAAGCCATAATAGTAGTACAGTATTTCATGTTAGATTTCGAAATGTCACATTTTTAAATGTGTCCTTTTTTCGTCAAGTATATGGAAAACTACATGTATATGGAATTACTATGAAATTCAATATGTTAACATAACATTATTCAGCAGGCTTCATTCACCTTAAAATGTAGCAAAATTAGTTAATTGTATATGGTGATGCAAAACTTTTGGCCATAGCTGTAGCTGAGTGTAAACATGCCTAGACAGACTTGAATCAGACAGACTTTGATTGATGAGTGACAGCAAGAGCTTGGTTTAAAGGTACATCTGTAAAAATGTTTACTGTTACTTCACTTCACGTAAGTGCCATCTCTGCTCTGACTTTTAAAAAAATCAGTCATTTGGTGACAGATTGCTATGCTGCTGTCAGGGGAAGCCTTTGCGACATCCCTGTATATCAAAAGTGGATAGTGTCTTTGTAACAGGGAGAGATCTGTGCTGACTCTGCTGGCGTGTTCACGGGCTGCAGGAAGAGGGCGGCAGTCGTCCAACAACCGTCTGTGAGTCATGGCAGTGACACGGGGAGCTGGGGAGCTGGGGAGGTGGGAAAGTGGATGTGTGGACTTTCCCCCTCTCTGAATGGCTGAGAGGCGCGTCTTGGGAGATTGTTAGCCCTATAAATTAACGCTCTGTTGTTTCCTCAGATCTGCCCTGTTAAACGCGCCGAGAGTGCGGAAGCGCTGGTCAACGACCGAGAAGTGTGAGAGAAAGAAACGGAGGTGCAGAGCGAGACATTGAGGGCGGGGAACCCTTGGGCAGACCCCTGATTAGTATATCAGAGCAGGCTAGTGAGTCGGCAGTGTAGGACAGTGATTCGGGTCGCACGGGCAGCGGCGACCGGGGTATCGCTGCATAGTGCAGCACCTTTTCTTTGTAGTTTTTGTTACTGTTTTATTTTTCCTGTTTCTTTGTGCCTTCTGTTTTGAATTATTGTTTCGAAGCACCTGCAAGGGCGTCGGTATTGTGTACCATCGCTTGGTATGCCCGTGGTTCTGTTTACCATCGTTGGTAAATCAGACCACGGACCCACAGCGCCATCTGCGGGACTAAAGAAAAAACGGCACCCTGAAATAAAACTGGGCACCTGTGCGGTGTTGCCAAATTCACCTGTCTGTCTCTTGTGTCAGTGAATTATCCACCACCCTTCCACAGTCTTGTACTGTATAATTGCAGAATCTACAGATTTGGAATCCTAATGAAATCACTCCATAGAGAGATTCTTTTTGTCATATAATCAGTAATACATGTATATAAAAACTGATTAACCCTGTTGCAGGTCAGTTTTTGTCACAATAGCAAGCTCACAGGTCTTTAAGAAAAAACTTCAGTGTAAAGTTTGGTCCTGTATAGTTAATGTGGCAAACTGGGGAATTGCCTTGAAACTTTCAGGACCGTTAACATTGTCTTCTATTGTAAAATAAGTATTCTGGAGCACAGCAGACTATATTTATTTATATCAGCGTCCTTTTGTCAAAGGGGTGCAGAAAAAACAGAGATAAATCATACAATCAAAATAAAAACAAAGCCTAGATCCACTTAGGAGCAACAACATCAGTTTAAACAATCCTAAATATCAGACAGCTAAGCCGTTTACTGATCCCCAAACCACTTGTTCCCAAGACAAGTTATACACTATAACAGTATTACTTTTTCTTAAGGTTTGACACGGACAGGTCTGCGCACAGGTCGCAGCCTTCACACAGACTGCATAACAAACATTAGTGATGGGACTGAACCCTCAGCTGATTCGACCCCACATCAACCGATTGAAGCAAACAGTGTTACGAAGCAAAGCTTCATGTGGTTCATTGAACCACTAGGTCATTGTGTTTAGCAGTAGCTGATAGGAAGGAAACTTTTTTTTTTTTTTTAACTCAATACGTACTCTTTTTGTCAACAGTGCTCACAGTGTGGTGTTTCAGTCAAGCTGAAAGGAACATTTTTTAAAAAAATCAAGATGCTGCTTTTTGTGTTTTATTTCATAAACATTTACATGTTTTTTGAAATTAGCAACAAACAGTATGCATAAACAGTGCTCTTTATGAAAATTATTGGTAAAAAAAAAAGAATCTATTATAAGTGTATAAAAGATACAGAGTACACAATTTCTTTAAAAATGGAAACAACAGGGATTCAAACCCACTATATCCACCTCTCTACTTTATAGTTAGAGCTATACTACATATGCCATAGAATCTGCTTGTAGGCATAATTCAGAATATCCTGCTTATCACACCATCTTACACACTGGTTGCTGAAGTCTCATCAAATTACATTCTTATTTCAAGAAACAAGAGCTTATTTTTGATTGGACAAAACTTTTATATTTCTAGTATCATTATTTAAGAAGGCAGTATTGGTTAATTGCATGTGTGGTTGATATGTAAAATAAATATTCCAGTCAATTTTGATAAAAGCAATGGCCGACTTCTGTCTTTAGAAAAAGCACTGAAATGTTGCTTTACACTGAAATGACTGTTTAAATTATAGATGTCCAATTAACGAGAACATTAAAAATGCAATTGCTTGATGTTATATGTCAAAAGTGTATGAAATGTCACTATACGCCACATTGCTTTCTCTGAGCATTAGTGCAATTGTCCACTTTACTAAATGCCTTCTCTCTGGAGACAGGGGGCTGTCTTTACTCTCAATGTATGGCATTGTGCAGATCTACTAGGAGATAGCACTAAAGAGCAAGAAGCGCAGTTAATCTTTTTGCAAACCAAGTGATTCAGAGGGTTCAGTGGTTCAGGAGGCTTCACTTTTCCCATCACTAACAAATTCAATGGGGACCAGGTGCACCTCATTATTGGCTCAATAGCCAATCAGCCCCAATGCATTTTGGGAAATGTAATCTTAGCACTCCGGTTTTAAACTCTGGGACTACATTTTCTACACTTCACACGTGTGCAGAGCCGCTGCCCTGCCATGGTAGTCACATCAGTTTTACCCTATCTTTTACTCTGACTTGGCCAGAGTAACTGTCTGTGACTTTCAGCAAACACATTATATTATTTCACAATCATCTCTTGTACAAACATATCTTGACCTTGTCATTTAGATCAGATTTCAGGCCTGAGCTATATTTGCAATTATGACTTAATTGTGTTCTGGAAATTACATTCAGATAGCTGTTGGTGAGGTCTACATATTATAAAATGTAATCAGCATAACCGGATTGTAATTTAAATTGTTTCTTGCTAGAGTTAAACCTCATGTTGACAGTTTATTTTTTTTATGTTTTTACTTTTTTAAAGTTTTACAAAACAACATGTAAAGTTGACAAGAAAGGGATTACATTACCTTTGCTATGCCCCATGTTGTCTGTATTGCAGCATTATATATTTAAACATACTGCCATCTCGTTTTAAAATTTTAATCACACATCATCTGGGCAATACATTTTCAATATTTACGCGGGTTCACCAGGAGAAAAAAAAAAATCTGTTAAGCGAGGCTGATCCAGATTTCTTTTTTGTTAAATTAATACTTGTGCTGCACTTATACAATGGTATTGTGAAGTATAGAAGCACAATGAATAAAATGCATCATCTGCGTAATTATGAGATAACATATATATATGTTTGTATACATGTGGTTATTTAAGATAACATTTGCTCTGAAGTCCCCAGATTTGACCCATAGTCAACCCTTTTGTTCCTTTAGTGAATCAAATTGGTTTATATCGTGCATTTCAATTCAAAGGTACCCCACAGTACTTCACAAAAGAATAATACTGTATAACACTTTAAAAATGAATCACTAAAACAATAACCAGCAATAACCAAAAGCCCAACCACAGTGAAACATGCTTCATTGCAGATGGTGCAAAGAGTCCAGCATCAGATGACCTGAGCCAACAGCCGGGGACATAAAGATGGACCAGGCCCGAGAATGTGTGAAATAGTTTGTTGGTATTTTCAGTTTATTGGTCTTGGCAGTACACTGAAAACGATACTTATCCAAACAGCCAACCAAAAATTGGTAATCAAAACCACAATGTGGGTGTCTAATTTTCTTGAGAGTTAATTTTTTTTTTTTGTTCAGGGACATCCAAAAACATAATATTCATGAGGCAATTAACCTACAATTATGGAATTAGAGATGCTGCTTAACCCATGATAAATTGTAATTTTAGTCAATGAATATTAAAAACATATCTTGAACCAGATAACGTAACCACCGTGCATAATAAAGACACAGTATATCGACTGGATAATAAAGGCACAAAGAGGGGATATGCCCACTCAGTAAGGGATATCGTCTCTCTGCGGCCAGCCTCATGATTTCGGCCCACAAGCCTCCTAGTGTGGACTTCTGTTCCTATTGTAGGTGATGTTACTGTGATCAAAGAAGTCAACAAGATCTTGTAGGTAATGTTTCCCACTAAAAGTAGTTTGTTCCACCCTGACTGGAGGAGCGGCTGCAATCGTTTACCAAGGGGTCATGTGTGATGGTACAAAAATGGAACAAAGCGATGTAATCTGTTCCTTTGTTGATGGTTAAGAAAGTCCCGGAAGGACCCGTATTTGTGTTTATCATACTGTGAGTGTTCTGTTTGTTTGTCACTAATTGTTACTGTTGTTATTATTAGTAGACAGCTAACACGGTCTGGAGCTGTTGCAAAGCCAGTACTAACCCGAACATTACTGCACCTGTATGAGGATAAACAGTATTTACACCATGAACACTTTAGAACGCACTGTGGACTTGTGCATGTGTTTTGTGTTACGTGTGGGTGTTTAAGAATGGGACTATTATTATTTCGGGGCCAACCCATGGATTACAAATAAAGCAATAGCCGCCGTGGTATTGCTTATCACTATTATTATTTACTGTGTTTTGTGTCATCAGACAATTGGATTTAAAAATAAAACAAACACTACACCTGGATTATCGCTGTCTGTCTGTTCATTAAAGACTGCTGCACCTGCACACAGTTAACCACTTTGCCACACTCCTCCACTCACAGGCTGCTCTAGAATGATGCACAGGGACTAATTTAAACTGTGAGAGGAAATTTACCGACTTCACCTACACCTACTCAGTGAAGCAGCTTGGCGCCTGCCTCTCTCTTTCTCTCTCTGCCTAACACACCCAGCAGCTTGTTATTTTTACACAGATCACTGCCACTTGCTCCTCTGATATCTTTGAAGATAGCAACAGAAACAAAAACATGTAAACACTATCTTCACGCACATCTTTTACTTAAAAATTATAGCGTTTTCATCTTTGTTTTTACAATAAACTCTAATTTTCAACATTAATGCCTCAGTCAAAATGCATTTTAAAAAACTCCCCCACCCGATACAGCAATATAGGACATTATGTCATTAAATAAAAACTGTTTCCTCCCCCCACACAGCAACTTGTGTTAAGAGCCACCACACTCTTTAATTGCAGTGTTTGCAGCAGTGAGGGCTGGTGGCCAAAAAATGGGGAGGCAGAAAAAAGACAAAGGGCTTGGGGGGTCCTGTTAAGCCTCCAGCTGCAGTAAGGTTTTATTACTGTATTTGGACTGACAACATTTTTCATATTATTATTATTATTATTATTTATTTGGCAAATGCCTTTATCAAAGGCTACTTACAGTGTTACACGGCACTACAGGGTTACAATTCAAGATTAATATTTAAGTACAGTATAATTTAAAGTAAGTGCAAATATTAGTACTAAAATACAATATGAAATAGAACCAGTTATGATTACAACAGGTTTTTATCTACAATGACATAATAATCATGCAATAGCGCATGAGCTGAGGGTCCAGTAAAGATGTGCTTAGGTCAAGGAAGTCTAGTGCATAGTAGGAGGGTTACTAGATCAATAGATCTACAAGTGCAGTTTAACAGGTTTACCCTAATTTAGCTGTTAAAGTCAATAGCCAACAGAGAAAAAAAACAGTAGCCCATCATAGTTTATTCAAATACTGTAAATCCAGAAATATTTGTGGCCAAAATATTTGCCAAATGTATAAAATGTATGTTTGTATGTAGGCTCGAGGATTGCACAGCACTCACGTGCAAGTAAAAAGTAATAATGTATGAGCACTGGGAATTGCACTTTATTAATTCACATGCAGTTGAGCAGCGACTCCAATTGAATAATTGATTAGCAATCGAGTCTCAGTATAGCTGCATAAAAGCTGCATTTAAGTTCCTGTTTTCAGCTGCATAGCGCCCAATTTTAGCGCAAAGCTCACCAGTGGTGCTGTTGTACAGAACTTGTTTACTCCAGATTTGCTTCGCTGTGTTTCAGTGAAGGCTTGATTTACAGATGCTGTCAAGTCTTTGTCAGGACCATCATTTGGATCGGGAAGGCCAGGATGAGTAGCAGGGGTCCTTTGGACGTAGGACAAAATAGATTTTTGTGATATTACTCTGCAGTCAGTCCTGTTTTCCAGTAACGCTCCTTTTGAAGTCACTAGATAAACACCCAGTAAGCGTAGAGTACTTATGCCCTCTACCGGTCAGATAAATTTCATAAGAGTCAACCATTGGAAGCATTTATGTATTGGAAGCATTTATATATGCACCAAAATGTTTGCAATTTTTTTTTTTTTGTTACGTGAAAATCGCATAATAAAAAGCTTGCAAATATTTCTGAATTTACAGTATGCTAAACTACACACTGCCAGCTTATGTTTAAAAATGAACTGTATACAACATGAATATAGCATGTTCATTTCACGTCACTAACATACTGTGGCGAAGCCAATGTTGTACTCTAAATATTACTCTAGGGGGCGCAGGGAAAACGAGCCATGTTCACGTGTATATTAAAGTGTAAGAAAATGAACACATGTTCGCATACAATGTCTTTGGCTGTGTAAATAAGAGAATGTTCAAATTTCTCTGTAGTAAATTCTGGGGTCTAAGCATGTGCAGACCTTAAAGAAAGAATGTGCATTAACCAATAAGAATTGTTCTGCTAGAAATACTTCATTTGCATGAAAATGACAAAGTTCAACCTCAAGCTTGAGTTGAGTGTTCAAGAGGATTGCTTGGGAGAAACTTGAACAAAGCAACGCGGTTGGCTGTGGTGCTCATAATTGGTTTCAGGAAACAAGACTCTGATCGAGGGATTTATTTTTAGTAACTCAAACTAGAGTTACTGGAACCATTTGCTGTGACTCTCTCTTTCTATACCTCTGGCTAAGGGCAACTGTACTGTGTTTGTCTGTAACTGAAAGTATACAGTATACATGGTTTCTGAATTTGGATTACAATTGAGTTGCTGAAACGTTTTGTTTACTTCTCATTGGACTAGCTCTGCCTTCGTTCACCACAATAAAACATGTATTTTTTCCCTTCAACTCTCTGTGTGGACAGGTGTCATTTAATAAAGAACTTGTGTATGCTATTGGAATATAAAATAACAACTAAGTTTGTTACAATACTTTGCTTAAAATATTTTCTAAACAATGCTGTTACGGCAAGAGAAAAGCAGACAAAATCAAATACATCTTGGAAGGGTGTGGGTATTCACTGACACGGGAGACAGAAAAAGTATATTTGCAAACACTGCACAGGTGCCCAGTTTTATTTATTTATTTATTTATTTATTTCAAGTGATTTATTTTAGCCCACAGAGGGCGCAGTTGTCGATGGCCTGAATACCAGCAATGGCAGACAGGTCCACAGAGGTACCCACAAGTAAACAGACACACTGGAGCATTCACAAGTGCTCTGAAAAATAATAATAATAATAATAATAATAATAATAATAATAATAATAATAATAATAATAATAACAAAAGACAAAATCAAAAATAAAATAAAACACAGTAATGAAAAACTACAAAGAAAAGGTGCTGCACTCAGCAGCGTTACCCCGGCTGACACTACCCGCATGACCCAGGTCCCCGTCCTACACTTCACCGCTCCCTAAACATGTATGGGGTCTGCCCAAGGTTTCCCCACTATTAATATTTTTATTTTCTTCTCTTTGGGTTTCTTTTTCCGGCCGTTCTTGGGCCTGGAGCAGAGCTTCCAGTAGCTCATTGTTTCATCTTACAAGGGCAGAGTTGAGGGAACACAAGAACCTTATTTTATAGGGCAAGCAATCCCCCCAAGGCCCACCTCTCAGCCACTCAGAGAGAGGGAGAGCCCACACACCCTCTGTCCCACCTCTCCGTGTCACTGCCATGACTGACAGGCGGATATTGCAAGGCTGCTGCCCTCTTCCTGCAGCACTATGAACGCACCAGAAGAGTCAGCACAGATCTTCCCCCCTGTTACAACATCTTATAGACTTAATTTGCTAAATTTAAATAAATGACCAGCAAAATATTTATATACTGTACAGGCAAAAAGAAAGGAAAGAGTTTATCAGCACTGGGGAAAATAAACAAATACTGCTATGGAAGGGCTAAACAACATAAATACAATTTACAACAAACAATAACAGTGAAAAAACATCACCAACAACTGAATTTGTTCCCAGAGAAAGGAAGTGGTATCATAATATGAAATTTGTAAATATATCTCACTGCTGATGATCCCGGTGTCACTATGCAAAGAGCATAGCGGTGTACAGTGTCTTCTGGGAATAGTAGTTTATCTGGTACATTTTGAAAGATGCTTCCAATCAGCAGAAATGCAGAGGAAAACTACATCAACATGCTGGCTTTGTACTGAACTTCCTGTCAAGATGTTGTTTCCTAACGTTGTGATGGATTTCTTTTTTTTTCTGGTCATATTTTAAAATCTTATAGTGTTCTTGTAGCCAACGTGTTCTCTAAGCCAGAGTTAACCACCAGACACAATATGAATCAATCAATAAATAAATACATATTACTTGTCATGATGCATGTGCATCAACAAGTAACACAAACTAACATTAACCCTCTTATGAGGTTTCGGGTCTATTTGAACTGACTCTAGTTTCCAGTTAGCTTAAATGCTATATAGACTTCTTCAATTTCTTATTTTATTATTATTGTATGTGTATTATTATCTCTGGAAATGGCTGCACCTGTCTGGAGATATTTATAAACAAACAAACAAAAAAAAACCAATATATATCTACAAGGCAGAGCCTAATTTTCACTGTCAGTAATGCAAGAGCATCTCACTGGTAAAGCCAGTCCAAAATGAGGAGCTCCCAGATTGGTAGTCAAAGGGTTAACCCTCCTATTATGTTCAAAATTTAAGTACATCTGTTATATTTTGGGTTATATTGACCCGATGCAATTTCAATCTAATTTAAACAGCGTTAAATTGATTAAATGTTTTTATTTGCAAAGATGTTACTCTTTTGTGCTCTTTTAGTCCAAGAGCTGTGATAAAACTTGTTTGACTGCCAACCTGAGAGCTCTTCATTTTGGAGTGTCTTTACCAGTGAAATGCTGTTGCAGTACTGACTGAGAAAATTAGGCTCTGCCTTGTAGATATATATTGTTTGTTTTTGTTGTTTATAAATATTGCCAGACAGGTGCAACCATTGCTAGAGATAATAATACAAATATAATAATAATAAAATAAGAATTGTTATTTTATTATTATTATCATAACAACAGTTTGTTTTATTCGTGCACACCTACTTGCATAGATAAATGCCACAGGTCACAGTGACCTGAAACATCTTATTTGTATACATGACCTGTTCTAAAAAAAAAAAATAAGGTTCTCAAAGTTTCATGACCCCAACTTAGGAAAAGTCATAAAATATTATACAGAAAATGAAAAGAAAAATAGCATTTAAGCTAATTGGAAACTAGAGTCGGGTCAAATAGACTCGAAACCTCATAGGAGGGTTAATAAAACTAAAGCCAAACAACATGGTCAAAAAGCTTAAATCTTACAGGCAAATCAAAACTTCACGGCCAGGGAAAAACACGCAGGGTGCGCGCATCACTGATTTCTTCCTTCAAAAAAGGCTGAAGCAGTTCGCAAAAATGCCACCGCCAACAAAAAAAAACACAAAACTGGAAAGTTGTACAGTGGACAGTATCTCAAGCAATGGGAGGACAAACTCAAATTTTGTGGCTTGATAAGGGCTTCTCCTGATGGTGGGGATTACGTGTTTGGTATTCCATTTAAGAAGAATGTGAAATGTTAAAGACGTTCTCTTTTTTCTTTCATATTTTTTGGTACTACTATTTTCGGATCAGAGCTGAATTTAAGGTTTGGAAGCATTCATCAAGGGTTTGAAAACTTTGGTATACAAGTTCTCAAGGCTCAAAAAGGGTTGAACGGTATGTGTGCCTGATTCTGTTTTTTTCAAGAGCTCAAACAGTGTTCACCTTTGTGTAGCAAGAGAAACAGCAGCTCATTTTGCCATTTGTTTACAAGCCATATTGTAGCGATGACATGCACGCGTGGAAACCAGAGTATAAGACAATTCAATGATATGATGGCGGTTCTGGAAGGGTTTAATAAACCAATCAGTGTCCTTCAAGACACTCTCGCCATAACACTTTTTTACAAAACAGAAAAAAAATTTTTTACAGAAAAATGATTAATCAACCATTAAAGACTGCCTTGACAAGTACACTTTGGGTAGTTACAGATTTGTGTTCTGTTTCCCTCTTCCAGACAAACCATCCAGACTATGCTGGCCTAATGACAAGTACCAAACTCCGACAAAGACAAGTTGGAGCAGCAAATACCTTTTATCCAGGTAAAATCCATTCAGAATTTACAGTACCATATGATATGGAAGGTATTGCAGCTTATTATATAAATAAGCTACCCAGTAATGCTGCTGAAGCCAACACCCTGGGATCTTTCAAGAAGTTGCATGATGAGATTCTGCTATCAATAAGCTACTAACAATCAAACAAACATGATGGGCCGAATGGCCTCCTTTCGTTTGTAACCTTTCTTATGTTCTTATGAAGAAAAGGATGAGCTGTTGCAAGGAGTGGACAATGGGGAATTCGAACAAGACAGATGTATAAGATAATAATCTGTTGAATGCAGTATAACAATTTGCAATGGTGACGTCAAACCAGGAAGTAATTGACACTCAGACAGCACTGGGGTATGTAAGTGCTCTACTCACGACTCCCGTTCCGCCTCTGAACACACCAACCTTCATCGGTCAAAGCTGCGAGGTTACATACATGTGAACGTTTCCAAATTAGTAATAAATCAAACAATCTGGAGACAGTCACATTCTGAGTTTAGCTTGGATGGACAATTTTAACCCCATCCATGCTGTCAAACAACAATAACAAAACATCATGATTTTACACACTTAAACAATACATTCAAATAATAGTAATACCAAACAATACACACAGGGGCAGGGTGTACCCCATTACAACAACTTTCACTGTAGACTGAACTGAGCCCTTTTTTCCCATCCTACCCGTCACTGCATATGTGCAAATGTTCTACGTTTTACAAAAAATGTAACAGTTGAATTTATCGGAATTGTAATTGGATTTTCCATTTCAAGCAGAAATAAGTCAACACTTCTTTGCCAGGAAGGGGTGTGTGGCAGGCTGACGAGTGGATAGAGGCCCAGAGACAGTCTGAAGTTCAAAAAAATAACTTTTATTATAAATAAACACAAAAATAAAGTGCACAAGGGCAAAAGAAAGGGATTTAAACACAAATAAAGCAATACAAAAAACAAAACTTACAAAAATAACAATTTCCAGGCTGGGCAATGCCTTCACTGGATTCACGATTCACGATTCACGATTCACAAATAACCACAAACACCAACCTGCTTCCTCAGCTCTCTCCTCCCAAATGAGAAGCAGAGGCCTCCTTTTATGTCAGGTGGCTGGGCGCTGATTGATCGTTAATTAACCTAATCAACTAATCAACCCCAGCCACCTGAACATAATAAACCCAGGCAGGTAAGAGAAATTAACCCCATCCCTGTCAATATAAAAATGGCAGAGCTTTGCTCTGCCACACACCTCCCCCCCATGTACAACGTAAACCGGCCGCAATCGGCCAACTCACCCCTTCCCCCCACCCTCCCCCCCAAGAGTCCAATTATGTCCCTTGGGTGGGCTGTTATGGTGGGTGGTGGTGGGCGGGGTTGATGTCGGAGCCCCCAAGCCTTCTTTGGTTGAGGGGGCCGCGGATCTCCAAGGTAGTACGACGACGGCGGCCCGGCTCCCTCTGGTGGCGGAGGCGGCGACGGCGGCCCGGCTCTCTCTGGTGGCGGAGGCGGCGACGGCGGCCCGGCTCCCTCTGGTGGCGGAGGCGGCGACGGCGGCCCGGCTCCCTCTGGTGGCGGAGGCGGCGACGGCGGCCCGGCTCCCTCTGGTGGCGGAGGCGGCGGCGACGGCGGCCCGGCTCCCTCTGGTGGCGGAGGCGGCGACGGCGGCCCGGCTCCCTCTGGTGGCGGAGGCGGCCCCCTCTCCCTCTGGTGGCGGTGGTGGCGACAGCGGCCCGGCTCCCTCTGGTGGCGGAGGTGGCGGAGGTGGCCCGGCTCCCTCTGGTGGCGGAGGTGGCGGAGGTGGCGACGGCGGCCCGGCTCCCTCTGGTGGCGGAGGTGGCCCGGCTCCCTCTGGTGGCGGAGGCGGCGGCCCGGCTCCCTCTGGTGGCGGAGGCGGCCCGGCTCCCTCTGGTGGCGGAGGCGGCCCGGCTCCCTCTCTGGCTCTCGGGAAGGCGGCTCACCCCTCTCTGGATCTTGGGAAGGCGGCTCACCCCTCTTTATTGGAGTGACCGGGGCATCTCTCATGTCTACCGCCAGGTAATTAACCACCATGAGGGCAACCTCTGGGAAGGACGCCAGGTGGTGTTGTTCCTCCCACTGTTCCCACCTCTCCCCATCTCAACGCCACAGCGTGTTGATAACTATGGGGAGATCGTGGACGAGGTCTGCCTCAGGGTGCATCAACCAGTCCCAGATCTCCTGGGATGGTGGTGAAGGTGGTGGTGCTGGAGGTAGTGGGGTGGCCCCTGATGCCCAGGGTGAACACAGCACCTCTTCTTGGGCCTGGTTGTAGGGGCATCCTGCCCAGTTGTGGCCATCCTCCTCACACCGGCCACACCAGTTTTCTGGTGGCACGTCTGGGCAGGACCGCCAATGATGGTCCTCCTTCCCGCACAAGGAACACCAGGGGAAGAGGCTGGCCGGGTCCTCCAGCGGTGGCTGCAGCAGCTTACATTTCTTCAGCTGCTGCTGCTTTTCCTGCCTTTACCGCTGTCTGCTCTTCTTTCCCATTTTTATTTTTTTTCAAAAAAAAAAAATTATCCCAAAAATTCCAAAAAATGAAAATAAATAAATGAATACTGCTCTGAGCCTCTAGGTGGCTCTACCCCACCTCTGACACCAAATGTGGCAGGCTGGCGAGTGGATAGAGGCCCAGAGACAGTCTGAAGTTCAAAAAAATAACTTTTATTATAAATAAACACAAAAATAAAGTGCACAAGGGCAAAAGAAAGGGATTTAAACACAAATAAAGCAATACAAAAAACAAAACTTACAAAATAACAATTTCCAGGCTGGGCAATGCCTTCACTGGATTCACGCTTCACGATTCACGCTTCACGCTTCACGATTCACGATTCACGATTCACGATTCACGATTCACCACAAACACCAACCTGCTTCCTCAGCTCTCTCCTCCCAAATGAGAAGCAGAGGCCTCCTTTTATGTCAGGTGGCTGGGAGCTGATTGATTGTTAATTAACCTAATCAACTAATCAACCCCAACCACCTGAACATAATAAACCCAGGCAGGTAGGGGAAATTAACCCCATCCATGCCAATTTAAAAAGGGCAGAGCTTTGCTCTGCCACAGGGTGATTTAAAGCTCTGCACAAATAAAGGCTGTCTCCATAAATGTCAAGCTTTCTTTAACAGTTATCTAAGGGAGGAAGGGCTCCCTGGAGTATGGACATCATGCAGATGTGTGCCCCTACAAAGACCCCCTCTTGTGGAAGGTTTACAGATGGGGTGAGATGAGCATGGCTGTGGAATTGCTCTTCCGAGGAGAAATCCTACCCCAGTTGCCTCGTCAGAAGAGGAAGAAGGGGAGGAGAGGCTGTTCCCAGAGGCGAGCCAAGATGCCAGTGCCATTTCCAGTGCCAAAGCGGGAGAGCAGCTGGTACAGGTACCTCAGCTCTCTCTAGGCCTCAAGCTGGTGCCTCATCTGTGGAGACTGGGGGCACTTTGTGCTTACCTGCTCCCTCCAAAAATGTATTTTTGTAGTACAGACAGTTTATCCTGTGTGTAAATATCTGCGCTGTTTGAATGCTCCAGACAAATGGATTTGGAACTTTAAGAAAATGATAGGGGAACAGTCAAAGCAAAAGGGCTTTCAACATACATTTTGCTGAAGCCAAAGGCTATGTGTCTTTTAAGTTCAAGCTTTCTGACACTCAGTGACAAGGAAAAAAGTGCCTCAAATCACTGATACAAGAAAGAAGCTGTCAAATAGCTGTTTCATTCAGGCAGAAATTAGTCAACTTTTCTCTGCCAGGAAGTGGTGATTTAAAGCTCTACACAAATAAAGGCTGCCTCCATAAATGTCAAGCTTACTTTAACAGAGGTTATCTATGTCTTAGATTCTAAGCAATGCGCAGAGTGGGTCGAAATATGTGATTTTAAAGATATACTGTTCAAGAACTAATAATAAACCACTTTTGAAGAAAAAAAAACATTTAAAAAAATCTGTGTGGAAACAGAAGACTATATAGAAAAATATATCCTTGTAATCATCATGTACAATCATAGTAAGTATTCTAAATTTGGAATCTGTCAAATTTGAAATTCTGGAATAAAAATATTAGTTGATTAAATCTTGATTCTCATGTTTTTTCTTAAACAAAAACAAAATTAAATTAAATTAAAAGTCAACTATGATAGTGCTGATATACAGTTTATGAGAATGCCTGGAAATTAATGATTGGATTATGATTACACATACAGTAACATCAATTGCTGCCTGATATTATTAGTAATATTAATAATAATAATTTTAAAAAAAAAAAATATTTCTGCTGTTCCTTAAATAAAGAGTGTATCTCATGTAATTAGATTCAGAAGGCACCAACGAGTTTGAAAGAAGCAAGCACATTTAAAAAGTCCCTACCTACATGTGTTCTGCAAACGCTTTTTGGAATGTCTGGCTATGTGAATGCAGTCTCCACAAATCAAAGGTGAACATCAATACAGAATTAAGACAATCAATAAAAACACCCTGCTCACAATGCAACTGGATATCTGTGTGCTTTATTGATGCCCTTGATGATCTCTTTTAAAGTTGTTTGTCTGTTTCAGATGACCTCTAGCTGAGATGGTGCACATGCCACTCCATTCTCATCACAACTGACCAGGGTTCTCTTAGTATATGCTGCTTTCTTTGTTACCACCTGGGATGAGAAGCTTTTCTACACACATCCATGTCATTTTACAGGTATCAATGATTATAACAGCACCATATCTGTCATGTTCTGCCAATCGATTTTTGTTTCAATATATTTCAATGCTGTTACTTATTATGAGTTTGACAGCATGTAACCAGACAGTTTGACATTCCATGTTTTAAATCAAAACAGACAGAAACAATAACACCCATTTTCTAAAACAAAACACATGCCTTTCACCGGCATTTATATAAATACAAAATAAACAAAACACACGGTGGTTCGCCACCATCTATATATAAATAAATAAATTGTAATACACAAATAACACAGGGGCGGAGGGGGAGACCTCATTCTAAAAATAAACAAACTAAATACATTAAACAGCAGGGCTTTCCTACCGCCCTGCTGCATATCTCCCTCCTTGTGCGAAGAACACATGGCCCCAACGGCCACCTCCCCCCTCAGTCTCAATGTCCCGGAAGAGGGGTCTGGAGTAATCTATGGGGGTGGCCATGGTGGGAGGTCCTCCTCCCCCCATATCTTCCTTGCTGGTAGCTCCCTCTTCTGGGGCTCCAGCCGAACTGTAGCAGGGGGGAACTGGTCTCCTGACCCCCCCCCCCACACGCACACACACCTTCTTCATGGTTGGTAGCTCCCTTTTCTGGGGCTCCGGCCACCATACATCCCGCCTAGAAAGTGCGGCTGGGGGAGCTGGTCTCCTGATCTCCCCCCCCTCTTCTTTGTAGCCGGCCGCCCCCTTTTCTGAGGCACCGGCCCCGGTGCTTCCTGCGGTCCGGCAGGACTAGTACCGGCTCCAGGTGACGCAAGCCAGGCTGTGGCCCCAGGCGAAGAGGAGAGCCAGGCCTAGCTGTGATGCTGGGGTTGGCCCTCTTCGCAACCACTTCGGCCGGGCATTTTTCCCCCGTGCTCCCCTCAGCAACCCATGCAGGGGCTGCTGAGGTCCGGCAGCATCCTGCCCTGGTCCCTCCAATCTGAAGGGAGAAACCGCTTCTGCTTCTCTCATCTAGTGGGGTTGGAGATAGAGGCAGCTCCTGCTGCTCTGCTTCTGGTGGTGGTGGAGACAGAGGCAGCTCCTGCTGCTCTGCTTCTGGCTAAGGCAGCCGGGGCTCCTCCCCTTCTGGCAGCGAAGGCGGCCGGGGCTCCTCCCCTTCTGGTAGTGAAGGTGGCTGGGGCTCCTCTCCTTCTGGCGGCAGTGGAGAAACCAGTGGGGAAACCCACTGCTGGTGGAGGTGGGAGCGGCACGTAGTCCTCCCACGGTGGTGGAAGTGCCACCAGCAGGTACTCTCCCTCTGCTGGTGGGTACCTGGACTGTGAACGCACCGGTTCCCCCTTCTTGGGCTGTGGATGCACGACTCCCCCCTTTTGGGCTGTGGATGCACCGACTCCCCCCTCTTGGGCTGTGGACGTTTGGGCTCCTCCCAATCAGGCGCAGGACGTTTGGGCTTCTCCTACTCCAGATCCTCTCTCTCCCGCACCTCGTAGACCCAGTCCGTGATCTGGGTCATCCTCTCCAAGGTATCCGTCAGCTCTGGAAATCCTCTGGTGATGGCAAAAATAAATAAAATATTTAAACAAAAATATCACTGTGCTCACAGAGCAAAATAAATATCCAAACAACAACAAATCACGAACACAAAATATATTACACACACAGGTCAGGTTGGGCAGATTGCTGTCACTGATCCTGTATTACTTTATATTTTAGATTTCTCTCCTCGTTCGCTCTCGTTCCGCCTCTGAAAACCCCACCGGAACTGAGAGTGTTGCCGGCATTTATGCAGGTGACTATGGCCACCTTCTGTACGAGGTTTTAAATCAAAACAAACAGAAACAATAACACCCATTTTCCAAAACAAAACACAATGCATTCGCCGACATTTATTTAAATAATAAATAAACAAAACACACGGCGGTTCGCTATCATCTATATATAAATAAATAAATCACAATACACAGGGGCGGAGGGGGAGACCCCGTTCTAAAAATAAACAAAGAAAATACAATAAACAGCAGGGCTTTCCTATTGCAATTGTAATACGTTTCAATGCAAGCAAAGCAAGGCCGAAAAAGCACATTAAACAAATACACATACTCGTTTTAAAATATGCTCCTTAAAAGTGCACATTCTTGTAATGTTATTTTACACAAAGCATGAATATATATATATATATATATATATATATATATATATATATATATATATATATATATATATATATACATACAGCTCTGGAAAAAATTAAGAGACCACTGCAAAATTATCAGTTTCTCTGGTTTTACTACTTATAGGTATGTGTTTGGGTAAAATGAACATTTTTGTTTTATTCTATAAACTGCTGACAACATTTTTCCCAAATTCCAAATAAAAATATTGTCATTTAGAGCATTTATTTGCAGAAAATGACAACTGGTCAAAATAACAAAAAAGATGCAGTGTTGTCAGACCTTGAATAATGCAAATAAAATAAGTTCAGATTCATTTTTAAACAACACAAGACTAATGTTTTAACTTAGGAAGAGTTCAGAAATCAATATTTGGTGGAATAACCCTGATTTTCAAGTACAGCTTTCATGCGTCTTGGCATGCTCTCCACCAGTCTTTCACATTGATGTTGGGTGACTTTATGCCACTCCTGGCGCAAAAATTCAAGCAGCCTGGCTTTTTTTGATGGTTTGTGACCATCCATCTTCCTCTTGATCACATTCCAGAGGTTTTCAATGGGGTTCAGGTCTGGAGATTGGGCTGGCCATGACAGGGTCTTGATCTGGTGGTCCTCCATCCACACCTTGATTGACCTGGCTGTGTGGCATGGAGCATTGTCCTGCTGGAAAAAACCAATCCTCAGAGTTGGGGAACATTGTCAAAGCAGAAGGAAACAAGTTTTCTTCCAGGACA
Organism: Polyodon spathula; assembly: GCF_017654505.1. Classification (NCBI taxonomy): domain Eukaryota; kingdom Metazoa; phylum Chordata; class Actinopteri; order Acipenseriformes; family Polyodontidae; genus Polyodon; species Polyodon spathula. The sequence continues at coordinate 90,133,836 of NC_054535.1, read as the reverse complement.
GCCTTGTACTTGGTTTGATTCATGCGCCCTTCACAAAGACAAATCTGCCCGATTCCAGCCTTGCTGAAGCACCCCCAGATGAGTCCAATTTTCAGCTTTGCCCAACACCTGGTCACTAATGGTTAGACGGAGACCTGGAGAGGCCTACAAGCCACAATGTCTCGCATCCACTGTGAAATGTGGTCGAGGATCGGTGATGATCTGGGGGTGCTTCAGCAAGGCTGGAATTGGGCAGCTTTGGCATGAATCAAGCCAAGTACAAGGTTGTAATAATAAATTATATCTACCATTGTTAATAATAATAATAATAATATTAGTACTATTGTAATAATAATAGAAAACGTTATTTAAGGTAGGCCTACATGTAATGCATATTTGTTTAATGCTGTTATTACGTTATTAAAAGTTTTGATAATTTTAAGCATGCTGAAAGTAGGCCAGATATAAACGTCTCGGTGTATTTTAACGTTTTTTTGTTGTTGTTGTTTTTTTTTTGTTGTTGTGTTAACAACGTACAACTTTGAGATTAAGCAAGTAATTATTTTTAATAATGATACTTATTGCTTGTATTGTTCATTTTTAACAAACATTTTAGAAATTATTATTATTATTATTATTATTATTATATTATTATTATTATTATTATTATTATTATTATTATTATTAACAATGGTAGATATAATTCAGTTTTTAAATACAAATTCATATACTTCTGCTTGTTTATGTTCCAACGTTTTGCATAGCGTATCCTTGTTAACCAGTGCACACAAAAAGACTGTGATAATACTTTTGCTTTATACTTGAGGGTGTACAATACAGTGTAATTTTGTTATCAAACAAAACTGTTACTTAAAGTTGCTGGAATGTTTAAATTGAGTGACGATGTTGCTACAAGGTTGTGTGTTAGCGGCTTCTCAATGACTGCATGAAGAATGTGAAGCTAGTGGTCTAATATAAACGCCAGTCTCAAATAATTGTCTCCAATATGCACCGGGTCTGCTGGCAAATATTGTAAATAAATACCAAGGTGTTTAATTTAAGTTTTACGGTATATTTTTAGAATATTTTTATTGTGCTTAACTAAAAACTTAGTCCCTAGTTATTGGGGAGAACTAGATTGTGAGAATTAAATTGTGCACATTTTTTATAATAAAAATATATGAAGATGTTTACTTACCCATCTGGTTGCTTCTGTCCTGATTGCCAGGGTTATACACTGCCCCAATTTGCCTGTGTATTATAAATGTTTTTTGGAATGTCTGGCTGTATGAAAGCAGTCTTCACAAATTCAAGGTGAACATCAAAACAGAATGAAAACCCCATAAAATACTGTACACTGCCTTACCAGTTTAACTGAAATGCCTCTGCAAAGAACACATTCAGACAATCAATAAAAAGACCCTGCTCACAGTGCGACTGGATATCTGTGTGCTTTATTGATGCCCTTGATGATCTCTTTTAAAGTTGTTTGTCTGTTTCAGATGACCTCTAGCTGAAATGGTGCACATGCCACTCCATTCTCACCACCACTGACCAGGGTTCTCTTAGTATATGCTGTTTTCTTTGTTACCACCTGGGATGAGAAGCTTTTCTACACACATCCATGTCATTCTACAGGTATCAGTGATTATAACAGCACCATATCTGTCATGTTTTAATATATTTCGATGCTATTACCTATTACGAGTCTGACAGCATGCAATCAGACAGTTCGACATCCCATCTTAATGGGTGGTCTGGGAAGGGAGAGCGACCGCAGTTGCGCAAAAATGATATTTTAAAATGGCTATTTAGTCAGGAAACAAACATCTGGCTAACATTGTTTTGGTTTAAAGCTGATTATAATGCACCAAATATAAATCTCACTAAATCTTGGCCAATGGTCTTGCCTGTCCGAGTCTACAATACAGCCGCCATGGATGGGTAAAACAGTCAGTAAAACTATTTAAATAGAAAATAGGTGACCAGTAATGTATTTGAAATAGAAAATAGTAATTACTATTTTGGAATAGTTGACACAATCAACTTTTTTGATATAGTTGTGGTATGCACCAAAAATTGTTTCAATGTTTCCATAATAAACATCGAAACAGCCCAGATCATACCTGCATGCATTATTTTTTTTGAGCCAAACTTTCTTAAGTTGACATGACTGATAAGATCAGTGTGGACATGTTGACCAGTACCACCTTTTCGTACATGCCTTCGCATCGGTTGTCTCTGGGGGGCAAGTGAGTCTCACTTCCCCGACAGGGCTAGGTATCTGCCTCCCTTACCTTCAGGGGGGGTCCTCACCATGTGAGCCAGAGTGGACTCCCGGTCACACTCTGTCCTTTCGCAGCTCCTGCACTTATCTTAACTCACTCGAGGCTCTGTTCTATACTCTGCCTTAGTTTCGGGACGTGGCTACTCTGTGCTCGAGTCCCATACTGACCTCTATGCCTTGTCCTTATTTCAGGTCCCAGGCAGCGTGAAGTCTCGGCCAATTGGGGGTCTAACGAGCGCCCCTTTACAGAAGTCTCAGATGCTGGGTACCTCTCTCTCTCATCTCCTTTCGTGTCCCGGTCTCTAGGACCGTCTGGCATTGCGACAATCAAACCAGTAGCATTGTATAACATTTTCTACATAAATGTAGTTCTAACCTGATAAATTCAATTTGGGGTGGGACAGGGTAGCATGATGCAGCCTCCATTGTCTGCTTGTTTGACCACACACAGTAATAAAGCTATGCTTTATTTAAACAAAAATCAGATTTGTAATCACTGAGAATCCTTTTTTATATATTCTGGAATTGTTTACACCTTCATATGAAATTATGTAAACTGGCACAAGTCAATTATGTGTTAATAGTCAAACAAGTTTTGAAAATAGTTACTTGAGTAAAGTTAAATGAGAAACATACTTTAAGGTAAACATACTTTGCGTAAACTTCTAACGCAGCATACATTTACACAGAAAATCCTCATGTTATCTTACAACATACTCTCTCTTGAAAATATAAAAAAAAATATTCCCTAAGTGTAGCGGATTTGCCATAGCAAAATATGCAACAAATAGACAACAAAAAAATTCTGTTGTGTGTTTAAGTAAGTCAAAAGTGTCAATGGCCAGCCACCAACGTAAATACTGTATTTTTGTATTTGATTAAATAATGTAATTTGTCAATATGAAATTACTTATAATTGACTTTGAAAACAAGTTTTCAGATTTTAATATGTTAATATAAAATTCTACTTTAACGAATGAAAACAGCATTGGCTTGAACGGTATATAAGCCCTGTTTATATTTTATTAAAAGTAGTATTATTGATGCATATTAAGTCAATAATCAGTAATTGCGAGACATTCACTTACAGCACTCCTGAGTTATAGAGTTTTCTTTTTTTTAAAATAGCAATGAATGTAGGGGTAATTATTCCAGGTTAGTGCTGGCAATAAAACGTGAGACCCTGTCTAGCTATATAGAGCAATAAACAATATAGACCAGCTGAGAAATGGGTGTGCAAAGTCAAAATTAACAAATATGAGCTTAAAACTGGAAGTCCCTATCCAACCTTCAGAAAGGTAGAGGGCACATGGTACTTGTCATAACTTGAATTGGACTCCTGGGAAAAAGCCATATCAGTAATAAGGTAATTGATGTTATTACTGATCAGGCTTAAGCCATCATTTACAATAGATGTTGAGCTGTCACTCGCAATGGATGACACAGGAATGCAAACTAATAGCCAGATGCAGAGGGTCGAAACACAAGCATGACTAGCATTGCCATTTCCTATTAACATTTGCATAATGATCAATATCAATGAGTAATTAACATTAATGTGATGCAGATCTGCCACACATTGGATTGAAACTGCATGCACTATATTGTCACGGTTCAGTTAATAGTTGTATGGTTTCCTATAGTAACTTTACAAATGTATGTGACTCTTAATGGCTGCATGAGAATCCTGTGAATAGCTTTACGTACTATTTATCTATAGCTTATATTGAAACTATACTTTTTGTGGAGTTTTTGTGAGGGTGGTGCACTCCAGATTGCCTGGATAGTGATAGAGTCACAGGGTGTTTTTGTGGAGTTTTTGTGAGGCGGTGCACTCCCGATTGCCTGGATAGTGATAGAGTCACAGGGTGTTTTTGTGGAGTTTTTGTGAGGCGGTGCACTCCAGATTGCCTGGATAGTGATAGAGTCACAGGGTGTTTTTGTGGAGTTTTTGTGAGGGTGGTGCACTCCCGATTGCCTGGATAGTGATAGAGTCACAGGGTGTTTTTGTGGAGTTTTTGTGAGGCGGTGCACTCCCGATTGCCTGGATAGTGATAGAGTCACAGGGTGTTTTTGTGGAGTTTTTGTGAGGCGGTGCACTCCAGATTGCCTGGATAGTGATAGAGTCACAGGGTGTTTTTGTGGAGTTTTTGTGAGGCGGTGCACTCCAGATTGCCTGGATAGTGATAGAGTCACAGGGTGTTTTTGTGGAGTTTTTGTGAGGCGGTGCACTCCCGATTGCCTGGACAGTGATAGAGTCACAGGGTGTTTTTGTGGAGTTTTTGTGAGGCGGTGCACTCCAGATTGCCTGGATAGTGATAGAGTCACAGGGTGTTTTTGTGGAGTTTTTGTGAGGCGGTGCACTCCCGATTGCCTGGATAGTGATAGAGTCACAGGGTGTTTTTGTGGAGTTTTTGTGAGGCGGTGCACTCCAGATTGCCTGGATAGTGATAGAGTCACAGGGTGTTTTTGTGGAGTTTTTGTGAGGCGGTGCACTCCCGATTGCCTGGATAGTGATAGAGTCACAGGGTGTTTTTGTGGAGTTTTTGTGAGGCGGTGCACTCCCGATTGCCTGGATAGTGATAGAGTCACAGGGTGTTTTTGTGGAGTTTTTGTGAGGCGGTGCACTCCCGATTGCCTGGATAGTGATAGAGTCACAGGGTGTTTTTGTGGAGTTTTTGTGAGGCTGGTGCACTCCCGATTGCCTGGATAGTGATAGAGTCACAGGGTGTTTTTGTGGAGTTTTTGTGAGGCGGTGCACTCCTGATTGCCTGGATAGTGATAGAGTCACAGGGTGTTTTTGTGGAGTTTTTGTGAGGCGGTGCACTCCCGATTGCCTGGATAGTGATAGAGTCACAGGGTGTTTTTGTGGAGTTTTTGTGAGGCGGTGCACTCCTGATTGTCTGGATAGTGATAGAGTCACAGGGTGTTTTGCTTTGGATTTTGGTATTCGGTGGAGCACTGCGCTATACAAGTTATATTGTGTTATTTTTGGTTGATTTATGTACGTTTGATAATTTTGTAGTCTAAAGTGATTTTCGTTTTCTTTATTGTTTGACACTGAGTGTTTCTTTTTTTATTGTGTGTGATTGTTCACAAGGTGGCTCTATCGCTCTCCTTGCTTTTGGTGATTGACTGCCTTTAACAATCTCTACAATTAATACTACTGAATTCACTACCATTAAATACCATTACATACTTCCTATTTGAACCTTTGTATTAAATACTATTGAATTTGCTACCATTAAATACTATCCATTTGAACCTTTATACTAAACAATATTGCTTTTGCTACCATTGAATACTCCCTATTTGAATAGAGTGCTTTGTAATTGTTTTTAACTTGTGTTTGATTCAATTGGGGGTTGTTCCCATTTTATAAATAAATTCTGTTTCAAACTGTACCGACCCTTGTACTTTCATTTATTTGAAGGGTTCTTGTATGGGGATTTTGTTCTTAAATTTTATTCTTAGGAGTTCCCCTCTCCTATATACTAAAAGGGGGTGGCGTAGACCAGTATATCCATTGGGAGGCGCTACATTGGGTAAAGGCAATATAGCCTCAAAAAGAATGCAAAAATGATCAGAAACAGTAAGATCTACTGTTGATAAATTATGAACAGCAACGCCCAGAGAAATGACTAAATCCAAGGTGTAAGCATGATTGTGAGTCGGTGCTTTAACATGCTGAATAAAATCAAGAGAATCTAAAAGCCTAAAAAATTCCACAGTCTTTGGATCAGATTCAATATTAACATGCATAAGTAAAATAATCCTATTGTATTTAGCAGATACTATTGTCAGGAAATCAGCAAATTCTACAACAAGATCAGATAGTTGATTATTAAACATTAGAATAAGGATTAACACTAAGCCAGGTTTCAGTTAAGACTAAAAGAAATCATGTTTATTATCTTAAAATAAAATTATTAATTAAGGAAGCTTTATTTGATAGAGACCTAATATTGACACAATCTGAAAAAAGTTGAAGTGTTGATGGGAATATGTATAAGATTATTAAAGCAGAGCCCAAGATGTTTAATACCTTCCATAGAGCGTACAAGTTTAAATTATTAACTAGATGATTTTCAATATGTTCTGCAAATCTACTTGCTCCCTGACCAGCAAACTAACCACTTGTTTAGTGATCTGATTCTGCTAAAAGTTTAATCCCCTCTGCCAATAACTGGTAGTAAACCTGACAAGCAGCATTTTCCTGGTTAGAGATTTGACAGTGACAATAAAGTCATACAATTATTCACATATTAACTTAATGCATTAACATTACCCACTTACAGATTTGAGGCATAAAAGTGTTAATACTACAGTAAAATAGCAATGTTTTCTTCATTTTACAAAATACTTACTTATTGCATCCCATTGGTAACTTTATTAACTGTTGAAGTGTGAGATTTGTTATGTGCAGTTTTTTATTTTTATTTATATTTAGGACACATTACGAAACACAGCAATAGCTAATGTAAATAACAATAAATTAAAGAACATTTGTATTTTCGTCTTTTATATTTTAAGATGCTTTATTTTAATCTAACTAAAAAGCTGGAAGCATTAAAATAGGATAGGAGTGTTGATATAGGAACAAAGTCTTAGGGGCAGCTATACCAGTGACAGGCAGACACAAGAAAAGAAATGTAAATCGAACCAGTAAGTCCGAAGAAAATGATAATACATCAAGGGTAAAGGCCACTATACACCAGACGCGATGCGACAAGCGAAAATGTGCAGCAATGCAACAAAATTAATTTAACATATAGATTTAGTAAGTATCTTTCACACCCCAAGTGAAGCGAAATAAATAGAATACATTTTTGAGGGAGTTTGTCATGTGACAACTTGGGAATTGAGCAATCAGAGAAGACAGGGAAATGAAAGATAATGGGCCTCATTCACTAAACGGTGGTAAATGATTAGAATTACCACGTGGCAGGGGGAAGCCACACTGCTTAAAAATTAAGCAGTGGTCGCTCTATTCAGTAAGCTAATTATATGTACAAATAAAGTGAGCTAAATGATTCATTTGCAAGTTGTCACATCACACAGAATTTTGCATTATTATAATATATAAGGGTGCTTGAAAGAAAAAGTAAGTACCGTTCTGAGATTGTCACAATGACAGCAACCCAGAAGGACAGATTGAGGAATCTAAAGTTTACAGACCAGGAGCTAAATGTATCAGCAGAAATGGTGGGGAATTACGAAAGCGAGAACATTATCTTCAATGAAGAGGACCATTTGCTCAGTCAATTAAAAGTTCACTATTTACATTTCAAAAAGTGTTTGGCAAAACATCACTTTTTTAATGTTAAAAAAGTGATGTTGTTTGATTGCTTGTATTTATGACGGCGCCTCAACTGTCACTATATATATTAATTTATTGGACCATTACAGTTCACATCATTTTTTTTGTATATTTTAAAGCTATTTTAAGCATAACATACTTAAATATCACACGTACATTGTGACTATATAAATATATTAATATAGCCAAAATTGTTGCTTATGACAAGAAGTTAACCAGCTCGATATACACCTGCCTCGTAATCTTCATATATCTCGGACTGCCTGAGGATGTACGAGTCATGTGCTGCACCAGGAAAGCTGGCGACCACATCAAGGTATCCCACCAATTGCCGACACAGTTGTCTGAAATGACCCAGATGCTAAATAATGTAGTGTGCAGAGCAATTTCGCTAGACTTGGCACTGCATGACTCCTATCTGTAAGTGGCTCTAGATCAGATTTGATCACCTCATATAAGGCTAGTATGATCTCTGTGCTCAATCTGTATCTAGTTATTACCTCCTCCTCACACAGCCCTAGTAATGTCTGCCTGGTCCGAAATACTCTCTCCCTGACCCTTCTTCTCACTCTCCTGTGCAGCTCTTCTGGTTCTGTGACATCATCTGGTTTCAATAAGCAGTACTTTTAACACACTCTGAGACACCTAGTAAAGTTAGCGCCCTTAAGTGAATATGATTTGCATATCAGATACCTCCTTCGTGGTATTTTGTGACATAATTTGCATACATTTCCACTCATTAACCATTCTATTTAAATGACTCGAACACAGTACTTTTTCCACACACTAAAATAATGCTGCACAGAGGCCAATAGCTGCTCAGGTTGCTAGGAACAGTCACATGCAGCATGTTGTAAAATGTCATTTTAAAATGTTCATAAAATGCCAACTGTTCTGTAATAATGTATAAATGTATAAATATATACTAAGACAGGGGGTGTGTTTTGAAGCCAGCATTTCATTTTTCTTTTTTATAAATGTGTTCTTATTAGGGCTCAACATTTTAATAGCTATCACTTTGACTAGCATATGTGTAGACTAGACATTATCTTTTTGGTTTTATTCTGCCTATATCTATCCTTTTTCAACTGTGGTCCAGTGCCCAAGAAGAAATCACCTTACAACAGAGTGGACCTTTCATTACACAAATTATAATGGAAAGTAGATCTCCTTACACTCCTTGAATGGAGACCACGATCATCACACAAATTCTGGTAAACTATACGAACAACCCTTAAATGATTAAATACATACTCTTGTATTCATATGTATCAGTCTGAAGCTCTGAACCAGGCAACACATTCGGTTCCTGTAGGGTCCAGGAACAGATATCACAGACATATTAAAAATACGGAATAACTGTCCCTTTGCTGATGTTAAGATGGTTAACTGTAATGTGAGCTGGGGTCTCACAAGCCCAAAACCACAACAGCTAAATAACTTTCTTAATTTCTAGTACTCTGTGACAGACCAGTTTCTAGTCCTAGCACCCTCTAATTAACCTGTCCTGCATCTTCTGCACGCTAGAGGGCAGTAGGAATAGAAACTGGTCCGTTTCAAATTTCTACTGAAATACAGAGTTTCACCAGCAGGTGTCACACGCTGAAGCTCATGAATACCAAAAGCTGGTTACGGTACACTTAACTCACACACTCAATTATAGAAACTTCTGCAAAATGTATTATCCTTATCAATAAAGGCCTTTCCAGTGCACCTCTTACATGCAATTACTGCAGTGATTAATATGGATTTCCTAATCATATTACGCCATCTACCGGGCATCTATTTATTTATTTATTTATACATCTATTATTTTTTACCCCGGTTTTTAATTTTGTATGCCCAATTATTATTTTTTTATTACTTATTACTCGCAACCCCCCCGCTGACTCGGGAAACGGCGGATGGAACACGCGTCCTCTGAAACATGCTCCTGCCAATCCATCATTCTTCACACTGCAGCTCCACAGTGAGGCCACCAGACCTATAGTGTCAGAGACAACACAGATCTGGCGGCTCCACTGCAGAACCACAGGTGCCCTATCGGCCCCAGGGGTCGCTGATGTGCAGTGAACCGTGGATTCACCTGACGACCTAAGCCCTCCCTACCAGGGTGGCACTGGACCAATTGTGCGCTGCCCTCTAGGAAACCCGGTCATGGTCGGCTGTGACATAGCTTGGATTCTAACCTGCGATCTTCAGGCTATAGGGCGCATCCCGCACTCCACGCGGAGTGCTTTTACTGGATGTGCCACTCAGGAGCCCCCTATTGGGCATTTATAATAATGCAGCTGATGTTCTTTCTCGTTTACAGATTTCCAGATTTCACAGTCTGGACCCTACAGCTCTGCCAACTCCAGCTTATTTTCAACTGAACCCAATTATCAGCGAACTTATCAATACAGTGCAAGCATACACATGGTTGCAGTACTTGCCCCTTCCACCAGATCTTCTTAAAAATATGGGGCGCTGGACCTCATCAGCAGTTGAATCATACGTATGTTCTTCCCCATCTGAGATATCTTCTGCACCTCAGTCTATTGCTAGATTGTCCGGAGTGGGGACGACTCTTCTGCCTGGGCCGCCAAAGGTTTCCCCCTAAAAAAGAAAGTTTTTTTTTCCTTTCCATTGAGCAGAGGGTCCTCACATAGTCAGTTAGGGAGACAGTTTCTAAACTTATTTGTTATGTTAAATGACATTTTCTTTTATGTTCTTTCTTAAATATATTCGTTGGCAGTTCTCTTGGTTGTCTGCACATATAGTCTTCAGCTGAGAGCTGGGTGTCCATTCTTTGGGAGGGGGGGGGTTAAGTGATCTCACTTTTTCCAACCCTTGGTTAAGCTCTGTTTCCTTTACAGGAGGGTTCTCTACGAGTCAGAGGGAACCCCTGGCCAAACCCATCTTTTTAGCACTTCATGATCTATCATTACCCTCGCTATCTGAGGGGCTAAGCTTATTCTTGCTAAACCTCACTGTAGGAGCTCTCCCTTTGTAACACAATGCTCACTTTCATTTCAGGTTCTTTGGGGGTGCTTCTCCATCCCAGCTTTGGAAGTCTCTGATTCATCTCATTGAGGGCAGCTCTCTGAGCCAGAGTTCCTCCTTTTCTCCCTTCCTTTCAGGTTCTCAAGCCTCTATTTATGTGCAGGGGATCTCCACTGTGTGTATGGTCCCCAAAGTGGTGGGGACTCGCCTTGTACATGTTCAGCAGGCAGGCCCTCTCTCATATGTTTCAATCTTTGCTAACTCTAAGAGGTAGCCTAGCTTCCATCCCATGAACTGCAGGGTCTAAGAGAAATGGAAGCGGTGGTTTGCATTATCATGTTACGATTTCAAGACTGGAGTGTGAAAGTAAGCCTGCCACACTGTAAGAATTGCACTTCAAGTTTGTCTTGCTCTGCAAACAAATTGAAACAATTGGCAAATACCAAGTTACAATTGACTATGGTAGAATTGCTAAGTGTTTATTCTTATTTTCTCTGCATAAAGAGTAGCTAAGGTACAAGAGTTTTCTTTAATAAACCATTGCTGTTTTAACAGCTGTGCTAATTTGTTCCCCACCTCAACAGCAAGCAGTCAGCCTTGCTTAGGAAAGATACTGTATTTAACAAGAAAATGCTCAAAAGAATCGTGAACACCTAAGCTGTGAAAAATAACTGAGACAATCCCTTGGAAGCAACATTGGTGGGCTCATTTGCATAGCTGTCTGAGCTGGCAATGGGATGATTAATGTTGTGTGTCAAAATGAGTCACTAAGTGTTGTTATCTGGTTGATAGGATGGAAAATAGTTCCCATTTTTATTTATGCATCTGTTTATAAAATGTGTTAATACCTTACTCTTTTACTCATTTACAGGTAATCCATCCTTTCCACTTGACTGTTACCTTTGAATTCTCCTTGACAAAAGACAGTTAAACATTGATTGTTCACCCCAGACCCCATTTAAATGCTTTACAGCCTTTTCCAACATGCATTCATTTTGCTGCAGTTGTTCTGTACAGAAAACACTGATTTACTGATGCTTTGTTTATGATGGATTGATTGTTATGATGTGATGTTCCTGTATAGGGAGTAAGTACAAAAGCAAGGAGAGTGGTACTGAAATGGAAGTGCAGTATAACTTCACTATAACAAACCCCCATGGGAACAGGAGAAATGTTAGTTTTATCAGGGTGTTCACTATAATGGGCTTTGGCAATTTGCTGCATCAGAATAATTAATAAACGGCTAATTTAAATTGAACAGCAATATATAGTACTTTTATGAAGATTACTTCACATTGATCAACATTTAAATGGTATGTTTAAAAGAAAACAGTAAAGAAATGAAAAAAAGGAAAAGTACATTTACATGCTGAATATAGCAACTGCATGTCCTTTCTTGAGAAAAAAACATCCAGCGATAGACTGCTTCACCGAGATCTTCATGAGACAGTATGGATTCATTTTTTCTTGATTGGCGCTTCATCTTTAGTGATAACAGACTTGATTTTTCCTCTGATGGTTGCAATAGTGCTCTTTCTTAAGCTGAGTTATTTACAGATTGTGGCTTGCCATTTTCTTTTATGGTCCAGATCGTCAATGATTTTAAGTGTTATTTTCAGAGACAAAGTCAATCTTACTTGCCATCTTTATGCACTTTGCCTGGTTGCAGTTGCCTCCTCACGTTCGTTACTTGGTTGCAGTTTGCATGAAGATGACAGGCAGGCAACTATTGCATATGTAATGCATTATTTGCACTACAATTAGCATTATCTTTGAATTAGCCACCCATGGTCGTTGTTTTCACTGAGATAACATATTCACACTGTTCTGCGTTGTTGTATTTGGGTCAATCCTGTCAAAGTGATTGTTCTAATAGGGCTAATTTGTAGGTCTCACTTGCAAAAGAAACTTTAATCTCAATGGGATTTCCTAGAAAAATAAAGGTTTAAATAATAATAATAATAATAATAATAATAATAATAATAATAATAATAATAATAATAATAATAATCAGAGTTAATGCGTTAACGTGTGTGATTAATTTAAAATGCTTAACGCCGTTAATTTTTTTATTATTATTTTATTTTTTTTTATAATTAACGCATTTTCTTTTTTGAGTCTTAGAACCATCCATAGTTCAAATACAACTCCACGCTCTCGCGCTTGTTTGTCAACCTACTGCTTGAATGTAGATATAGCTTTGCTGACGAAAAACACTTCAATGATGGAAAAGGCTGCTAAAGGGCTTTTAAACGGCCAGTTTTATTACAAAACCCTTACAGATGGGTCTTTGGTTAAAAGCAAAGTTATTTGCAGCTACTGTAAGGGTGAATTTGTGTATCACCGAAGTACATCAAGTCTGAAGTATCATTTACAAGCAAAACACAGAGTTAACGCCGGCAGCAGAAGTGAGAGGCCTAGCAATGCAGGACAGCAGCAGCCTACTCTTTTAGAGTTCATGCGCAGGAGGCAAATGAACAAGTCAATGAGCAGCAAGCTAACAAATGCAATAGCAAAGTGGATAGCTGCAGCTTGCAGGCCAATTAACGTTGTGGAAGATGGCAGCCTGAGGGACATCATTCAGATTGCATCGAACGACTCAACATATGAATTACCATCGAGAGCCACCACCGTTACGAGAATACACAAGCTGTACAAAAACGAGAGGGCTAAGAAAGTGGAAGAGTTGAAAAATGCACAGGCTGTTGCTTTCATTGGAGACCACTGGACATCGATGAGTAACCACAATTTCCTTGGTGGTTATAGCTCACTACATCGATGACAATTTGAAACTGCATTTACATGCTTTGACTGTCATGAAAACAGGAGAGGCACTATACTGAAATGTGTGCTGAGCATTTCATGGATGTAGCAAAGCAGTGGAACATTAAACAGAAAATTACCACACTTGGAACAGAGTGCACGGAACATGATTGCAGTTGCGAAACACCTGCCTTTTGAACACCTGCCTTGCACCGCACACAGTCTGCAAAGGTCAGTCACAGTGTCCCTACAGAACAGCAGGTTTGATAATGCCCTAACCAAATGCCAAAAAGTAGTTGGGAATTTCAAACATAGTCCACCAAAGGCTGCAGAGCTAGAACAACAGCAAGTTGCAAATGGGCAAAAGAAGGAGTCACTTGCACAAGACGTCACAACAAAATGGAATTCCACTCTGGAAATTATCAAGCGTGTGCAAAGAAACCAATAACCACTGAGGGATGCTCTGGCACAACAAAAAAACAACATCGCCATGCCAACCACAGCTGAACTGGAGAAACTGCTGAAGCTGGAGGCACTACTGGAGCCCTGCAGGTAATAGCTTTTACATACAGTTATACTAAGTGTGTGTGTGTGTGTGTGTGTGTGTGTGTGTGTGTGTGTGTGTGTGTGTGTGTGTGTGTGTGAGTGAGAGAGAGAGAGATGTGAGAGTGAGAGTGAGATAGGGGTGTGTGTGTGTGAGTGAGAGAGAGGTGTGTCTGTGTGTGAGTGAGAGAGGGAGTGAGAGAGGTGTGTGTGTGTGAGAGAGAGAGAGAGAGAGAGAGAGAGAGAGAGAGAGAGAGAGAGAGAGAGAGAGAGAGAGAGAGAGAGATTATTTGTGTGTGTCCTTGTGCAACAAGCCTCTCACAATTGACAGAAGTGATTTAACTATCTTCCACTGCAGGTACTTGACTGAACTCCTGGGAGGAGAGAAGCACATTTCTCTGCTTTGTGCCACCTCTCTAGGGTGATGGAGAGCTGAGATGATGACCCTGCCTACGTGGTAAGATTCAAGACAACATTCACAACAGACCTGGAGAAACGCAAGGAAAACACCAACATCACATGGCTGAAGATCGCCACAGCACTCGACCCAAGGTTCAAGGACCTGAAATGCCCTCCCAGAGCTGAGAGGGGTGAGGTGCGGGTTATGGTCAACAACATGCTGAAGGAAGAGAAGCTTGCACAGCAACTCGTCAAAGCAACAGAGTCACAGCCACCAAAGAAAAAAGCGTCCCTCTTCTTGTGTTCAGAGTCTGAGTCCGATGAAGATGAGGAATCCATTGAGAGATGTGTGGAGCGTTACAAAGCAGAGCCCTGCATCAACATGGAGGACTGTCCACTGCAGTGGTGGTGACAGCATGCAGTGGCACACAACAGGCTTGCCCCCATTGCACGCAGGTACCTGGCAACGCCTGCCACATCAGTACCTTGTGAGAGGTTGTGTGTGTGTGTGTGTATTGTGTGTGTGTGTTTATCAGGTGTGTGTGTTTGTCTTAGTGTGTGTGGAATGTGTGTGGTGTGTGTGTGTTCTTTGGAATGTTTAAAAGAGAGATTCATAGAGCCATTTTTCCTAGAGAGAGAGAGAGAGAGAGAGAGTGTGTGTGTGCCTACTAACATTGGTGTGTGGCATGAAAAGCTATAAATTACAGTAAACTTTCGTTCTAAAATAAATGCTTTAAAACTTTCTGATACAGATTATTTTGTGTTTGTTTCCCTTACAACACAACACAGTGTGCCTTTAACATAACACACTGCTTTTTAAATGGAAATTTGTTTATTTAAGGCTAAATTTGAGCACATTCAAAAATTGTGATTAATTGCGATTAACTACAGAAAATCATGTGATTAATTATGATTAATTATTTTAATCGTTTGACAGTCCTAAATAATAATAATAATAATAATAATAATAATAATAATAAATTTCCACAAAAAAAAAAGTTTTTTTTTTGTCTAATTAAAAACAAGGTTTTGTTATAAGAAGGGTTGTTATGGTGAAATAATATTGTATTTCACTTTATATACTGATCATCAAAAGAAACGTATCACTTATATTTGGATAAGATTCACTAGATGTGATCGAAACAACAACAAACTCTGTTTTAGAGCAGGTTCGGTAACTTTTTATTGTGCTGATTAACAACTGACATCACAAAGATGCTGCAAAATGATCTGTGTATCTTGGGCAGGTGTTGTGATCGCTTGGTCTCCAAGTTCGTGGACGGTCATTAACAGAGTGTGTCTGGTTATACCGTCTTGCCAGGTTTGAAATTGCTGGCTGTGAGCACCCAAGATGACGAGCCACAGTACGCAGCCCTAGGCCAGCCTCCGACATGACGATTGCACAAAGGTGCAGCTCTCTTGACAGACATTTTTCTGTGATTTTCTTTATTGCTTTTATCCAAGCTTGCAAGTCAGCAGCTGAAATCACTCCATATCCAGTGTCCAATCAACTGTCACACTAATTTGGTGATTAAGTTCTTATGCTTCAGTCAAAGTCACTCAAGCATGTCATGGTCAAGGATGAATGATCAATTGATTAAAAAGAAACCAAAAACATTTAATCAATGTCCACCATTTATATACCTTTTTTTAATAAATGTGTTATAATACTGATAAGTTTCTTTTGATGCTAGGTATATAAAGAAGACAGTGGAGAAAACTTAAGATTTTTTTATTATTACTTATTTATGTATTTCTCTCTCAAAGTCATATCTTCAGAAGCATCCTTTGGTACTTTTTTAAACAAATGTATTATTTTTTCAAAGATAAACAATAGATCTACATGTGAATGTCAAGCTACCTGGAACCTACTTGGAGCATATATTTTACTTTTAGATAATGAAATGAAGAGGAACTGCCTAAATGTTCTGCATGTGCAACTTTCATTTTTTGCCCTAAAGGTAATGAGAAGAGGTACATAGTGCCTAACCACATAGTGCCTACACAGTTCCACTGTATTCTTCAACTGTAATCTTACTGCCACCATATAGTTGATTTACAGAAGAAGAAATATATTGGAAATAAATTACCTTCAAATTACCTGTGAAACTACTGTAGTCAAAACGCCTGCATGACTGCAGCCAAATATTCTTCAGTATTGTAAATGGAGCCAACATCATTCACACGTACATTCATTCATTGAAATGCCTGAAATTTCCTTAACTTGACTGGTTATATATATATATATATATATATATATATATATATATATATATATATATATATATATATATATATATGTTTTAAGCCTTCTAGTTTGCTAGACTACCAGAGTATCAGTTAGAATAGGGGAGGTTTGTGTTCCTCTTCACTTCTGAATAGTGAATAGTGATAGGCTCAGGTTTATTTTGTCAGGTTTTTAACATTCCCCCTGTTGGTATCGAGATTTCCAATCATCAGGGCCAGTGCATCATAGGGAGCCATCTTTTTTTTTTTTTTTTTTTTAAATCTCCTTTTATCTTTCATCAAATCCTGACTTCGTATTATCTTCTTGTGACATAACCTTCACAGAACAGTGGAAACAGTATTAATTTATCTTGTAGTCCTGCAGTGATTTTTAGACAGGTATTTGTGGTGGTGATGAAGTGTGTTACAGGCTTTGGGTTGTTTGACATTAACTACACAACATTAATGCCACATTACATTTTCTCTTTTATTGTCGACTGCTGACATTCCTATTATTTCTACTATTATACTATTATTGGATACAGCTGATGTAATAATTGCACAATTAGAATGTTTTCATAAATGACTTTCATGCTATGCTATTTTTCAATACTGCACACAAACACTGTTAGCAACCAGGCACGGCTATTAAGTACCATTTGAAACCTCTTCAAACTAAATACCATTTCAAAA
Source organism: Polyodon spathula (assembly GCF_017654505.1). Taxonomy (NCBI): domain Eukaryota; kingdom Metazoa; phylum Chordata; class Actinopteri; order Acipenseriformes; family Polyodontidae; genus Polyodon; species Polyodon spathula. Next base: position 90,116,641 of record NC_054535.1, on the reverse strand, counting down.
CCTCTTCAAACTAAGCTTAATAACCATAGCCAATTTATCTTTTGAATTGTTGTATTATAAGTGTGTGAAAGCTTCTACAGCTGTACATTAGTAAGTGATAATGTATGAAATATTGTAGGGGTGTGCAGAAACTCAGATTTTACCAGTAATTCTTATTTTTAAATGAAACCTAAACAACTGTGTTAATTTCAACAAGAAAATATACCTTTCCATTTTTATTAAGAGCCAATCCCTGATTTATCGATGTTGTATACAGTATATATTAGATACATATACATTAATCAGAGGTTAAATGTTACCCAGAACAGGAGATCACATTTGCATGATTATAGAGTAAAACATGTGTAAACTGCTCTGCAAATTCTTTTTTTTTTTTTTTTTTTTCACTACCAACCCAATTTTTCATAAATTTACCAAGGTTTTCTGACTAACTGACTTTCAATACACTGTCCTGGCTTATCCAAGACTAGAGGGAAACGTAATCAGACAGAATCAACCACCAGGTCTTTGCTTTGGGGGAAATTAATCAAGACATGAAATCGATGCAGGGCAGCAAATCATCAGGTCCTAATAGGTTTCCCGCAGAGTTATAAAGAAATTCTCCCCTTGCTATGTTCTTCGTATTTTCTTCATCTTTTCTTTCTTCATCCTTGCCTGTGACTCTTTGTCAAGCTTCAGTGTGATTGTTATGATTGTGACTCATATCACCCTATTTCCCACTTTAACGTTGATATTAAGATTCTAGCAAAAGTGGGCCAGTTGTACCATCCAGATCCATCTTGGAATTGGTGTCCTTTTTTCAGAATACTATAAAGTACATCAGAAACCATCACGTTTTCTTTTTTTCAACACATTTATTTTAACGTTGAGTATTTTTTTTTATTATTATGTATTCTGCTTATATATACATGTATACAAATCTGTTATATTTATAGATAAAATAATATTTCTTCATGCCATTATTATCAGTAATAAGGACAAAAAAAGTGTCTGATAAATGTAGTTCATGAAACATAATCTGCTTCTATACACTTGTTTCTTTATATATATATATATAAATGTTGTTAAAACATATATATTAAAGCCCATGAGACAGAATAAATGTTCTAATATAATTATATGTTGAATAAATTGCTTTAAAGCACTTTCTCTTTTTTTTTTCTTTGCTCTAACAAAAGGTTCCTGGCCCTGAATGACACCTTAATATGATCATGTTAACAAGATCACAGTCCTTAAAGGGTTAAGTTTCTTAAAGCCCTTTACAGCGACAATAATTTTGCATTATTTGACCAGCTTTTCTAAAAATGGCAACATCACAAGGCTGCCACACAACAGACACAGTGCTATTTTCATTGGGTGATAAGATACTTTCACAGCGACATGACCATATACACCAGAAGCGACACAGGTGCGACAGATTGGAAAACTGCCAGATCAATAAAACTGTACAAAATTGCTATTGACAAAACTATGATCAAGACTGGTACATATTCATCAACATGATTTAGTAATCATGAGTGTCTTCTCTGACGGTATTTCAACATATATGGTTATAAATTATACACACCAGGCTTATCCAGTGCTTTCAAGATTAACTCCCATATATTACCTTTCAAATCAGTATCTTTATAAAACTCTGGGTATTTTTTCACAGCAAGTATTATTGTTTCCTCCGTCATTTTGGATACTGCTTCACCCTGCTGAACCACGTGCATAGAAGCTGTTCGCTGATTGGTCAATTCACTAGTTGTCGTGCGTCAAATCACAAAAGAAGGGATTCAATTCTATTTATTTCACGTCGCGCCAGTGTCACCCCTATTTTGCTTGTCGTGTCACCTGAAATATAGGTTCTATTCATTTTGTTGCATCGCTGCACAGTTTCACTATTCACATTGTGTCTGTGTGAAGTAGCCTTTAGAACTCATTTCTTTCCTTTACCTGCAGGTCTGGAATTTCAGCAACAAAGTGGCTCAGTTTCCTATTGATAATATATTTCAGTGTAACCTGAATTGCAAGGACATACAGTAAAAAAAATAAAATAAAATAAACGGACACCACTGTGACAGATGTAAGCAGGTGCCTACCTCTCTCATACATATGGTTTGGTCTTTTCCTATGTTGGCTCCTTTCTGGGTCTTCATTTATTAAGCTAGCTCCCAAATTACTCAAACACCCCTCCTCACTTATTACACTTTTTGGTGAAGTGCCAAATGATATCTAAGTGTCTAAGTTGCAGTCAGATTCCTTGGCCCTTGCAACACTGTTGGCCAGACACCTACTGTTTAGCCTGAAGCAATCTGCTCCACCCTCTCATATCCACTGGATAAGGGATGTCATACAAGTCCTCAAACTAGAAAACATTTAATCTACACGCCAGGGATGCAGAGGACAATTCTACACAGCATGGCAGCCCTTTCTAACATTTTTTTGATTAACTCCAACTCAAACTCCTACTCACTCCCTGAACCAACTCAAGGCCTGCTATCTTAGTTTTCTTCCATTCACTGTTCTTTTTATCCACGAAATGTGACAGTTTTCAGTTACACAGTTTTTTCTTTCTTTCTATTTCTTTTCCTTTCCCACTTTTTTCTCTTTCTTTTTATTTCTCTACCTCTTTTTTTGCCATTTTATTTCTATCAATTGCAGTTTACATTGAAGTTCCTTTAATTTTGCTAATTTTATAAACAATGCTGATTGCTGTATATAAATGTACTTGTACTGATGTTACAATATCGATTCGCTGGGCACGTACGAGGGCCTGAGAGTAAAGAAAGGCGTGAGGGGCAGCAAGCTTGGGGCATGTGAGTGCTTGAGTGACAAAGGTGTTAGACTAGGACAGGCTGGACAGGTCCCTGTACTCAAAGGACCGGGTCAGGCAGCATCATCTGTCTGTTGGGTGGTTTAAGACAAGTAAGGACCAGGACAAGACATACAAACAAGACACTCTGAACTCTCACCAAGGAGGATGAGAGACAGAAAATATGAAAGACAAAGCTCTCAAGTCCAGATTAGGTCAGGCAGCATCCTCTGGCTGCTGGGTGACAAGGAGAATGAGACATAGAGAACAAAAGGATAAATTCCATCACTACTCAGGCAGCATCCTCAGGCAGCATCTGATGGCAGCTGGGTGGCATAGAGAGTTATGGAAAAGTGTCTCAGGTCCGTATAGGAGAGACGAAGGAAGAGAACCTACCACCTGTCCCCTGTGCTGGGCCCAACTTGGCGGTTGGGGTACTCGGTCTGCCTCAGAGGGGGCAAGAAAGGTGCTCAGACCTGGAAAAGAAACTAGGGAAAGTGATAGCAGGTTGTGGCCTCCATGAGGCTACAGCATAGTGGCTGGGGGTCCCTTTTGACTGATGAGGAACCGCCTGGGATGGCAGTGACTTGGGCAGGAGGCCGACCCGGTCGGTCACTTCCCCCTCAGAAGGATCCCTGTGCGGACGGTGCAGTATTACAAAGGAGCGGAGGGGGAGGGAGGACAGAGGGCAAAAAAAACAAATGCAAGACAAAGAAAAGAAGTAGTGCTAGGTTAATATAGGAAAAAGGGGAAGATTGACAGGCGGGGCTGCCAAATGGAACTCCCAGCACTGCCCCTTCCCTTCGCTGCGCCCCTTCCCTTATGGAACAGACATATATTTTTAATATATGGTAGACAAGTATGATCCTTATACTTTTCATATATAGAAATTTCCCCCTTTTTATATATATATATATATATATATATATATATATATATATATATATATATATATATATATATATATATATATATATTATTTTATATATTTATTTTATACAGACTAATGAAAATATATGGTGCACCATATATTTTCAACATATAAAATAAATATATGGATTACAGACTAAAATATATTTTAAATATATCCCATATATTTTAAATATATAGAAAAGGGGCCAATTTCTATATATGAAAAGTATAAGGATCATACTTGTCTACCATATATTAAACATAAATGTTTGCTCCATGTTCTTTATTCCATAAGGGTTGACTGACATGACAAGTGCTGCAAGTTGCAATGCAAGTTTTCTTAAAAGCTCCTTATGTTAATAACACAAGATAGTCTAACTAAATAACAAGGTAGTTATTCATCAAGATTCATTAAAAGTTACTTTTCAAACATTTCGAAACTATAATTAAAGTGCTCTAGTTATGTTTCATGTGGTGAATGTAACATAGATTACACTCAACAGTCCCGGACAACACTTACTCATTCGTCATCTGGAACTTGGTCTATGACATCTTATCCACAGTGATTCTACAACAAAACGTCAAAACAGTCTTTTGGTTCTTTACCAACATAGGAGATTTAGACGTTAGACGTTATTATACATTTAGACGTTATTTATATCAATACAGCTTTACAAGGAAATACCTATTGATCTGTTATTTTCAACAGGGGCTTATCAGGTACCTGGTAGTCTTCTCAGTTATTAATATTAATGTATCTTCAAATTAATGTTGTTCAGAAACATATATTTAGACAGGTGGATATGTAGAGGTCACCTATCCATCTGTGAAATTCTTGATTTGTATTGATTGCTGATCCTCAGAGGTATTATATAAAATCTTTGCAAAACTCCCATTTACTCTCTCTTTAACTCGATATTTTGTACTGTACAGAAACTGGTATATATAGAATTTGGCCATATATTTTCATATATGAACTTTGTATTTAATATCTTGATTACAATAAATCTGATTCTTTGGCTAAAGAAAGTGTCAATCACTGTCCAAGTTGCTCCTGAGACATTTGAGAAGATTATGAATTTGTGTATAAATAGACTTCTTCTATCTGAATGAAATTATTACACATATGGGACAGCAAGTCTGGAGCCTACAAAGTTCAATAATAAACTTATTTTTTATTTATTTTGTTTAATTATTTATATATATATATATATATATATATATATATATATATATATATATATATATATATATATATATATATGTGTGTGTGTGTGTGTGTGTGTGTGTGTGTGTGTGTGTGTGTGTGTGTGGCAGGCTGGTGAGTGGATAGAGGCCAAGAGACAGTCTGTAGTTCAAAAAAAAAATTATTTTATTATAAATACACAAAAATAAAAGGGCACAAGGGCCAAAACAAAGTGATTTAAACACAAAAAGAAAGACAAAAAGCAAAACTAACAAAAATAACAATTTCCAGGCTGGGCAATGCCTTCACTGGATTTATCAAAATTCAGAAATCACACACCAAAAACCACCAACCTGCTTTCTCAGCTCCCTCCTCCTAAATGAGAAGCAGAGGCCTCCTTTTATGTCAGGTGGCTGGGCACTGATTGATCGTTAATTAATCTAATCAACTAATCAACCCCAGCCACCTGAACATAATAAACCCAGGCAGGTAGGGGAAATTAACCCCATCCCTGCCAATTTAAAAAGGGCAGAGCTTTGCTCTGCCACAATATATATATATATATATATATATATATATATATATATATATATATATATATATATATATATATATATATATATATATATATCCTTCTTGAAGAATATTTTTCATTTATAATTTATACGTCATACAGAATATGAATGGCTTTTAGTAAAAGGATAGAGCTAAGTGGATAAAGCTCAGCAGTCCATCTAGTGGTGTTCCTAGAATTTGTCTCGGGTGTGTTTTCAAGTTTAAATTACTATATCTTATTTCTTTTCATCACATCATCATTTCAGAAATGGACAGTTTTAAATGCCATCCATTTGTTTAGCTCAGTAATCTTATTTATCGTTTACTTTATAAATAAGCCCTCTACAGAATTGTGGAGCTGGAGCACTGAAGGACTTTATTAGAACCTGTCTATCAAACTAATATCTACTGGAGGATGTAGCATGTTAAATAGAAAGAACATGTGCATTCCAAGTTATTTTCGTGCTGATACAGCAGAAAGTCTCCAATCAAGATGGTGATTTCATCTATCTAACAGGGCATAGGTCAAACAGATTGGTTTGTTGAGAAAAATGTTTAATTCACCCAATTTTCATGTCATTAAAAATGACCAGATTCTCCTTCAGAATATGCAAGAAGCCAAGCAATGAGAGGGAACTAACTGGATCAATAGTATTGTCTTGGAATAGTGCTAGTAATCTGGAAACTATTCAGAAACCGATGACAAAAATAACAGAATGCTGATGTATGTAGTCGGAAACTGAAAACAATACAGACATTCATTGTAATTCACAAGACAGAAGCAAGGACTGCAGAGAGGAGGAACCTCTGGAATTAAGAATAGGAGACAAGTGCTTTGCGACTTGTGAAGAGCCGTTAAGGCTGGGAAGCAACCGTTACTTCCCCCAAGGGGAACCTAGAGAGTAAAGGACAGGAAAACGAAATAGTTAGGCTACATTTGGCAGCGGGTCCCCTCTGGCTTGTGAAGTACCTTCCTGACGGAGGACGAGGCCAGCACTGCTGGGTCTCTAAAGGTTGGGAGGTGAGCTTCCCTACCTTAGAGGCAGGGGTGGAGCGACATAGTGGAGGAGGAAGGCGTTGTGGAGGAGTAGGGTAGGATAGTATGGTCCAGTGGTTAAAGAAATGGGCTTGTAACCAGGAGGTCAAATCCCAGCTCAGCCATTGACTCATTGTGTGACCCTAAGCAAGTCACTTAACTTCCTTGTACACCATCTTTTGGGTGAGATGTTGTTGTAAGTGACTCTGCAACTAATGGATAGTTCACACACCCTAGTCATGTATCTTGTAAAGCACTTTGTGATGGTGGTCCACTATGAAAGGCACTATATAAAGATTATTATTATAGTGGAAAACATAAAACTCAAGACAGAGAACAAAGGCATGACTTGGGGTATATTAGGGAGGTTGGCAGATATTATTGGTGGTACAGAATAGAAGAGGAGCCCTAGCTCTTGCTCCCTGAATCATACACAAGGTTACAATAAGTTTTGGAATAATTTTTGTTTTTCTTTGGTTTCTGCAACTGTCAATTAATGTTAAATGAGAGCGTACAGTTAGCCACTCACAGAAAAGATAAAATATGGCATAAAGATATAATTCCAAGAAATAAATTCAATGACCCAGACCTGGCAGTCCTTCACAGCAAAATGAGGTGATAGATTGAGCATGATGGCACATAAAGAAAAGCTACAGTATTAAATGGAGACAGCCAGGCCACTAAATGGGCTGTCCATCCCCATGCCTTACAAGAATTCGCTCCTTAAGCAATTCAAGACACCTTAAGCCAGGGAATGTGACAGCTGGGTGACTCCGTTCTTTCACCCACCTGCTTTTCTGCCATCAGCTTACATATGAGCCTTTGCTTCAATAGTATTCACAATTATAAGCCTGAAAATCCTTTCTAAGTCATATAATTGATTTGTCACATCCTCTGGGCACATTCTAACTATCCTGGTGATAAAATGATGCTATTGTGAAAATAAATCATGCTATTACGAGCACCACATATAAACACAAGGACAAATCATTTCAATTAGTCAAAGAACTGTAATATATATATATATATATATATATATATATATATATATATATATATATATATATATATATATATATATAAATAAATTGCTATTTACGTAGTTATTTAACGACAAACGATACGGGATTTTGTAACATAAAACCAAAACGACATGAAAACGAACTGAAATAACTGTACTTTATTATAGATATATCATATATATATATATATATATATATATATATATATATATATATATATATATATATATATATATATATCTTGCCCCTGCAACTCACATTTCAGCTCAGGATAGCTTAAGATCAATGATTGATATCTGATCACGCTCTACAGCCCTTTACATTTTTTTACCCAACAAAAGTAGTAGAGGTTGCTAAGCAGCAGATGTTGTTAAGCTACTGAATCCAGCCTAACTGGTCTCTCCCTGGACTCGTCTGTTGCCTGAATAGTAAGAGTCACTTTGATGCATAGTGAACCAAAACCATCTGATTTTCCCTTCATGCCTGAAAAAGCCAATGTAGTGTTCCCTATAGGTCCACACGCAGCAATGACCAGGATTTTAACTTACCCCAAACTCCATTCACTATTGCCTTTTCAAGGTGAGCCTCTGGAGACCCACAATATAACGACATATGAATCATCAAAGTGACAGGCAATAAGCCAACAATTGCTATTTCAGGCAGTTTTACTAAGCAAATACATATAATTCTAGGTAACCAGAATAGCATAACCTTCAGTACCATGCACCCATAATCAACAAGATAAGGATCACTGTAAGGTGAAAATGCACAATTCAGAAACACACAACTGTATTAGCAGTGTGGATTATATTGATTTATATGAGCTCTGACAAAGGGGATAAGTTACGCTGTTCCCCCATTATTTCACCATTTAATAACTGACAGTTCTGGTTAAGTTACGGACACGTTGACAATTTACGCTAATGACCAAGATCAATCCCTTGTATTTTCTAAGCAATATTTTCACAGTTCCCATTTTCATTGGGCTGAACAATCATACTGTACTACCATTCTGAACTCCATATTTGATACAATATCTTATTGCAAATTTTGTCTTTATAATAATGTGTAACCTACTGGGCTGTATTCACAAAGCTGACTGAAGTCAAAGACCAAAAATAGAGCTTAAGTTGTTTTTGCTGACTTTGTTGTGACCGAGTCTTAAGTCCGTTTCACAAAATTATTTTCTGTGGGGGGGGGGGGGGGTTAATTTAGACCAGCGTTTCTGTCCTTGTGCAATGTCTTCACTGTCTTCCACTCGAGAGAAAGCCGTTGCCTGAGAAACAGATTGATCATTTAAAATTTTCACTAGGATTTAAGAAAAATCATTATCTCATGTAAATATAAATTATGTCAAATGTAGATATTATATTATAGAATTACGTAATTTTCTATTAAAAATATATCGTTATAATTTTAAACTGACCTGTTGAATTATTTTACAGTGGTTAGGCTCTCATTGAGTGAATGCTGGTAAGTTCTCTGACCAGCCTACAAGTGCTAGATCTTTGGATTACACAAGACTTCAGTCCCTATACAGAATCTGATCCTGGATCAGACCTTGACCACACCAGTCATAAACTGACCCTGAACTGACCATCAGATGAACAATCAATCTAATTCCCATCCCTGCTTTGGATGCTTCTTGGTACGTAATACCATCCTGTTCTGGTCACATAGTCTCATTGCTGCTAAGATATTGGTCTAGTGATAAGGTACCAGGAATTATCAGCATTTTTAGAGCTATATTTGAAAATGATCTTATATATATATATATATATATATATATATATATATATATATATATATATATATATATATATATATATATATATATATAATATATAATATAATTCTAAATTACGTTATGTGTAATTTCGGAATCAATAGTACATTCCAACTAGTTGTATGTAAGGTATGAACTAAATATACTGTCTAAAGACAGATTACACCGTGTAACAATTTATTTATTTATTTATTTATTTATTTGGTTCCTGGGTAGTAAGTGTTATTTCCTAATTGCTTATGCCTCAAAAGTATAGAAAATGGCTATTATTCTCCACAAACTTTGCTTTTGTGACCAGGACAGTAATATTTTGAAATTTACCTATTTTCCAGAACATTCCAGATAGATTCAGTGCTGAGTAAACTTGGAGTAACTTCTAGAACTTTCTAGAACTTTCCAGTAATATAAATAGTAGTATAAATACAGGGTCCTTAAGCCCACCAGTTCAGTTTAGTTCCAGCTGCCTGTGGATACATATATGTATTTTTCTGAGATGGCATCAAGAGGCTGCAAGCATCCGGCAGATGCATTTTGCTATGTCTGCGGCCAATTTATCAAGACAAGAGCGAAAAAGTACTCCGTGGAAGCATCAGCTAAGATGTGTGAGGCATGCCTGTCGGGGATCAAGACAAACCCGGGGCACCTCATTTCACCTGCGAGCACTGCAAAAAAAACTCTGGAAGGTAAGATGGACAATTGTTGCTCAGAATTTTATGTTATAAAATTTGTTAAAATTTTTAAAATTGTAAAAGTTTTTAATTTTAAAATGTTTTACAGTTTTCAGTGTTATTGAAAAAATATATCATATATGAAAAATGTTGCGAGAATCTCTTACACATTAGTCATGGGTGAAATAAATGTATTTTTGTAGGATGGTACAGAGGGGAAAAGAGAGCCATGAAGTTCGCTATCCCAAGAATTTGGCGGGAACCCACTGACCACTCAAGCAACTGTTACTTGTGCATGTGGCTCTAGATAAGGAGTCGGCAGCCTTCAAGTACCTTCAAGACTTCTTCTCTAAGCTGTCTGAGGCAAAGGTCAAAGCCGGTGTCTTCGTCGGACCACAGATAAAGAAGATCCTGGAGTGCAATGAATTCCCCAAGATGCTCACTAGTAAGGAGAAAGTGGCTTGGAACAGCTTTGTCGCAGTGGTTCGGGGCTTCCTGGGTGAAGAATTACAGCACAATGGGCTGTAGGATGTCCCTCAAAGGCCATATCCTTGATGCTCATCTTGATAAATTCAAGGAGAACATGGGAGTGTACTCAGAGGAGCAAGGCGAGCGCTTCCACCGGGATATACTGGACTTTGAACGCCGTTACCAAGGACAGTATAATGAGAACATGATGGGAGACTACATTTGGGGGCTGATTCGTGAAAGTGATTTACAGTATAATCGTAAATCTCGAAAAACTACTCACTTCTAAATCTTTTGTAGTCATTTTTGTATTACTCTAGTACAAATACATGTTAATTTGGATTCATATGTTGTTTTTTTCTGACTTTATGTGAACGAAAAGACACAAATTCGCCTGTTTTCTCTTTGGAAATAGGCAAATTTCAAAATATTACTGTCCTGGTCACAAAAGCAAAGTTTGTGGGGAATAATAGCCATTTTCTATAACTTTGAGGCATAAGCAATTAGAAAATAACACTTACTCCCCAGGAACAAAAATTGTGTTACATAGTGTTACCTAACATCTCTTTTTCAAAGAGAAATGTATTTTATACTTTTAACTGTGGCAGATTTTAAAATTAAATGACTTTGCGCAAAGTAATACAGAATATTGCCTGTCATATCCAAAAGCAGACGGTGGTTTAATTAATCCAACCTGACACTGGAAAAATCAGATGTTACATTAAAATATGAAACACAGGAATTTGTACCATATTAATTGCTATTTAAATGATGTTTTAAAAATGTGTTTAGTATTTTTTGTAGAACAAAAGACCTTGCTTCTATTATTTTATAGGGTGCCAAGGTTACTATTATACTGTACACGTGACACTTGCAAAGATAAACCTGCTTGTTAAGATAATCTTAAACCTAGGGTGCATGAATCTACATAGGCACACACATTGTCTTTTTAAATCCTGCCTAAAATATTTTCCATTAATCATTTTGTTTGTTTATATGAAATGTTCTTAAAATCACCATTGACTATCCTTGCCCAAAAGAAGGCTCTTTATTTGCCTTAATTTTATTTAGAAATGCTTAAATTCTCAAAGCTTCAAGCTGTCAGTTGGGACATTAAATGTGTTTCCAGCATTTATGTTCTGCTATTAGGCACCCACCTTGTGAATCAGATTTTAGTCAGATTGCCTTTGTGTCCAATGTCCGGAATATCTTTCCAGCTGTGTGATTGGAATTCAGCCTGCAATTATGCCTTGGATGTTTTGTTAGTCACTGTGTCTACATTTTAATGTTGTTTGTCCTTCTTGTTTAATGCAATCATAATGTAACATAATATTGTTATTGCTGGGTTGCTTCCTAAAACACCCTTTAAATGTGGTGGTTCTCAAAGGGTCCATAAATCATAAACCCAATTGCATGAAGGGGAAGCTCTGTTTGTCACTACTTGCACCATTCATACTTTGTGGAGGGAGAGAGATCATTCAATCTCCAGTGTTGCCAATACATTACCATACTAATTTATAGCATCTTCTTGAACAATCAACAGGGAGTTTACATAGCAGGATAGCAACAGTAGAGCACAATTATAAGAATCTATAGTTAGATATGAGTATATATATATATATATATATATATATATATATATATATATATATATATATATATATATATATATATATATATATATATATATATACACATACATACATTATTAATATTAAACTCAGTTTGATTTTATCATTTGATGCTTCGGCTGTTGGTTGTTTTAGCACTCACTGACTGAAGTTGACTTGTTTGTGTGTGCCGGTATTTAATTATTATTCACCTGTCACTTTAAAAAATAAGCCAGTGTCATCCACACAGTTGAATTCTTTCCCCTCTTTGTAATGAAACAAGCACTTCAGTGCGATGGGGCTAGCTACAAATCCCGTAATTCATTGACTGGGGTTCGCCTGCAATCCTGTTCCAGGGATTTCCTTTGCTTAGTTACACTTCAGTGGTAGTTGAGCGCAACCAAGCGACCGTGTGCATTTCACTACTGCATTACATAAGGAGAAACGAGTTGTGTAGCTTTTTTTTTTTTTTTTTTTTTTTTTTTTTTTTTTTTAAACAGCAGATTTGTAGTAAAGTGGAATGCAATGGGCGATTCATGGATGTCATACAGGATTTTGTATTTACCGAATACAAAAAAGAAACCAAAGCTATGGAAAATAATTAAAGCTGCCGTTTTCTTCAAATTACTGCTTGTGTCCTGATACGGCATATGAACTGTCTGAAGGCAGAACTTGCATTTTTTTTATTAAAGATAGATATGATTATAGTTGGTTTGTACTGCACCTAAACTTGATAATATAATCAAAATGTATAGAGCTGTTATTGTCTAATGAATCTGGGAAGATAGTTAGAGGTTAATTCGAAGTGATTAATTTCGCTCATGTTCGCTTTTTTTTTTTTTTTTTTTTTTTTTTTTTTTTTAGTCACAGAAGAGCCTGAAGGGAGAGAAGCGCATAACTTTCCAGGATTTCAAATATTTCACAAAAAAAAAAGCGAATCGCTCCTTTGCAGGGGCCAACCGGGCTGCAGGTGGTGAAGGAAACCTTCGTTTTTTATGTGACTCGGGATTGCTTGTTTATAGTAATGTGGGGGGTGTGTTTTTGGGGTGCATTTGGCAGGGTCTTTCTCCTGCTGTTGCTTATTCCGTGTACCTTGCTGCTGCTATGGGTTCCCGGGTCTCTGCCTCACCCACAGCCCTGCCAGATTTTAAAGAGGATTGGGCACACTGTTAGAGTTGGGGCTGTGCACCTTCAGCCCCGTTTCTTTCACAACATCGGGAGTGAAAGCGACAAGGAGACTGAAGAGGGGGCCGAGAGTGGAGAGGAGAAGGAGTTGGAAATCATCACTAAAAGTGGCGATGGGCATGGATCGCGGAACACAAAAATTGAGAACGCAGGCAGCAGACAGAATAAGGGAACTAAAAGTGGAATTGGAAGTAAGATTTTGGAAAGCGAGACAACCCTATTTTTGCCTAAAGATTCACTGCTAATTGCTGTAGAACAGCTCAATAGAATGGTCGGGCTTTTACCTTACAACTTGTCTTTGGAGGTTGTGTTGGCAGTGGAAGCTGGGCTTGGGGAGTCGCCCTCATTTTCTTTCTCTTCCTCGCCTCCATCAGTGTTTACGGACCCCGTGTCTTTCCTGCAAAGCGTGTGCCATTCAGTAGTTGTCCAAGGTGTCTCTGCCATATTAGCTTTTCCACAAAAAAAGCGAGAGTTTTTGGAACTGGAATTTATATCCTCTGTACTACAGACCCCCGTGATAAGCATCGTACAAAATGAGTTTACAAGAACAAGTAAGGTAAGGAAAGGTTTGTACAATATTTATTATGTATTGTGAGCTCTTTTTGTTGAAGTGGAAACTTTTTATTTATGTATTTTAAGCGATTTAAATACCAGAGCGTAGCTAAAAGTTCTTAGAAACTTGATCATTAATATGCCTACAATTAAAATTTAGCACCATGGACAGTAGCTGCTCGAAAGCAAGCATACACTCTCCTAATACAGAAACATGCTACAAGGAATGTTAGGGTTAAAACAGACTCAAAATCAAACAGACAAAGAAAAAACAACATCAAGGGGCCGTTATGTATAACAAGTGCTGGTTTAAAAATAATAAATAATATAATGAATAACCAACAACAACTATATTGTGTAGAAAACTGACAAGCTTAAGGGTTATTTTTTGTGTATTCTTATCAGGTTCTTCGACTTTGCCCTATAAATGTAAATCCTAATTAGTATTAAACGAAAATAAGTCGACCTGTGCAAACACCTTTTACAATTATGTGGTTATGGTAACACAATGCATAATGAAACTGTCCCTGATGATCACCTCCAAATAGTTGTACATTTGTGATGATACATTTCCCTTTTGTACTACTGTTAGATAATAAGCTGTTTAAAACCATCATTCACCTGGTGGTATTTATTTTTCATAACTCAGGTATTTGCAAAGGAACAGTTAATCATATTTCAGTTGTAATTATCTTATATACCAAAGTATTAAACGTGAACCCGCAGTCGTGTTTTTTTTTTTTTTTTTTCAATAGTAGATTACTCCACTAACTGACTCATTTAAAGGATACAGTCTTGTTTTAAATACAGTGTTCACAATTAACCACAAGTACATTGGTATTTGCTACACTGAAAATACCCTTGTTAAGTAGCAATGCTTTTTTCATTGGGTGTGGACTCATTGATACACAATGCCCGCAGGCTTGTAGTCGATAACGTGTGGTTCAGGTTTAGGTATAGGTATCTGGGTGTCGTGCTTCCCTTTTTTGTGCAAAAATCCGTACATGCTTTTCCAGCAGCATAGCGCAAGCAGATCATGTTACCTTGTAACATTTTATTAATATTTACGATTGGCACAGGTAAAAGGGCCAGTGTAATTTAAAAAAAAAAAAAAAACATCTGGTTAAATGTGATACCTATGAATATTGACCATGTCTATAGTAAGGTATACACTAGCAACATTTCAAAGGGATATATTTAATTTGATATGGGTGAATATGTTCTCTTGACCTTCATTTTTAATTTAAGGCATACCAAAATGTTTAAATCACATACTTAAAGACTAAGCAATGATCTCATTGCATACTTGTTGTATAATTTAGTATAGAAATTCCTAACCCCTCTCTCTTTTAATACACACAACGCAGTGTTGTTTAGATAGCCTTAAACTATGTGCCCCAACTGGTTTTGCTAGAACGCTTGAGAGCACTCTTAATTAAAGACTCTGCAACGACAGCAGGCACAGAGGCCAATGTTGTCATTTACATAATTATCTCAGGAGCCACTTTAGATTTTAATGAATAATTCATTTATTATAGGGTATTCACAACCACTTTCTGGTAATGTCTCCTGTGCTCCACCACTGAACTGGTATTTTTCAATGTTGTCTTATTGGTAAGTTATAGCAATTCAACAATCTTACAATATTAATTAATTAAATACTGACCACCATAAGGTAGCAGACCTTTTCTTATCCATGACCCCACTAAAGTTTGATCATTTTTTGTTAGTTTTAAGCTATGTTTCTACCGTAATACATCTTGTATGCAAGTAGTTTTGATTAAAATGATGGACAACCAAGACCATGAAAGGCCCTAAAAAGAAAAAAAAAACATAAAAAACAGCATCTAAGATAAAAGAATAAAAGGGTGACAGTCCTCTATAGAGCTTATGTAGTCATGATGGTTTTATTGTTAATTCCCACATTCTACTGTGAACCCCTGATTTACACAAAAAGCATTTCTATCTGTTCTCTATATCAGTGGTTCCCACTGCGTCTGCTGGTTTTCATTCCAAATGAGCTCTCAATTACTTAACTAGACTCTTAACTGGACTAATACTTTGCTTAATTAGACCTTTTTAATTATTTTCAGCTCTTAAACAATTGCAGAGTTCAAGTTACTTATAAAATGTTATAGCTAACTTGAAATATTTAACTGATAAGAGCTGAAAACAATAAAGATGTCTAATTAAACCAATAAACAGTTCAATTAAGGGTCTAGTTAAGTAATTGAAAGCTCAGTTGGAATTAAAATCAGCAGACACAGTGGACAGGATTTTCAAAAAACGGTGTTATTGTATCAAACACATGGTATAGTAACGAGAGCTTTAGTAGCAAGTGATTTTCAAACAGAATGTGTTAATTAAATCAATCCGTTAATGTTTTGAAATTGAGTTGATGAGGTCGTTAATGAACACATTTCTCGTTAAAAAGCTTAATTGTCGCAGGTCACCTACATCACTTCCTGTCTCAACGACTAGATAAGGGGAAACTTGTTAATCAAAATGCATGTTAACGAGATCAAGGAAAATGATTCGAAGCATAATTTGCTGTTATGGAAACTACTAGCGTACAGGGAGACGGCTCTCCCACCAGCGAGCAGCAGCCAAATGGAAATACAAAATAATGGTGATATCTAAGTTTTGTGTAATTTGTATACTTCATTTAAAATTGTGCATTTAGAAGAAATGCTGATTTATGATTATCTGGTGTGTGGGTAAAAATTGGACAGCACGTTTAAAAAAAAATGTAAAAAATAAATTAAAATTTAAATCCCACTAGTCATTTACCCTTTTTCGGGAGGATATTTTGACACAGCTTACTATATACAACTCTTTCAATGTGAATTTCACAATCTTTTTTTTGCTAAAAAGAAAAAAAAAATATTGTAAGCCATCTATGTATATTGTATGTACAATTGTAGGCTATAAATAAATAAGTTCCAAGTGCCACTTGTGTTTGTAGTTGTTAGCTATATTGTACATGTGTACCATGTATGTAACACTTCATTATTAAGATTTTAAAATTACAGTAGAACTCCCTACCCAATAGAGAATTTGTTTATAGTTAATTGTTCAGTGAATTCCTCTAATCATGCATTTTCTCTGGTACTGTTCGCTCGCCTCCGCGATAAATAAACTCAACATGAATAGAAGCAGCCACAGTTTTATAAGAACATTTTATATGCATACAAACAAGTTAAGGTGACATTGTACAATGTACATGAAATGTGGGGGGAGTCTGAAAACATTAAATATGTTCAGGCAAATTCCATGTCAATGATCTCGATCACATTCCTAGTGGATCTATGTGTCCTTGTATGTCTGTTTTTCATTCTTGTGTGTGTTAGCCACAGGTGTTAAAGTCAAGGGAGCAATGCAAATCCACCTAAACAAAATTTTATTGAAATATCTAATATGCTGTTTTCTATACCAAGATTTCATTATTTACTCTTAGGTTTTTATTTGTGTATTTCAAATTAAATCTACAGCAGAGGTCCGCAGTCATATAATGTACATATCCAGAGTTCAGATAGGCTACATTTACATTGATAATTTCTGTAACAATACAGTGGGTGCAAATGATGGTCTATCATTTTACCAATACAACAAACACACTGATTAAAACAACTGAATAAATTTCATTGGTAACCGCAAGTATAGAAAAGGCTTAAATATTTTCATAACTACAAATATTGAATTATCTAGGTTCTGTAAGATATTATCTCTGGTCCTGTACACTCTGTCTCTGTATCATCAGCCGCGGTCTGTTAAATTTTTGTTTCAAGTTGAGTTATGTACTGTTTCTTTAATTAAAACCTTCCTTTTCTAAGTGCAAATTAACTCCTGATAAATTATGACAATTAACACAGATTTGCTTTTAAATTCCCACGCAAGCTAAAGAAATAGTGGCAAGAAGCCCTGCTCATTAAGATATTAACATTATTTCGTAAATCAACCTAATTTTGGAAATCATATTAGGGCGATTATTTAATAATGAAATAGGCATAGCAACCTCTTGAAAACGTCAAAATCAATGATAATGATCTTAATTAACACTGGAGTTACACTGGAATAATTCATGTAGCTTTTAATTAGGGGCTTCTCATTTGAATCATATAGAAACAGTCTTTGGTTTCATATGAAAACAGTATAGAATCAAAAACAAGTAAAGTAAGTATTATTATTATTATTATTATTATTATTATTATTATTATTATTATTATTATTATTTTACATGTGTTACTACATAAATGTATGTGTCCAGGTATAAATAAAATAAATATCCTTTAAAACTTAAACGTAAAGACTAGCAGTTACTGGATCGTCAATTTTTTTTTTTTCAATTAAAAAAAGTGATTCTTGTATCACCATCTTTTATTGTTTTATAGAAATACACAACCTCAATTTTATGGTTTTATTAAATCAAAAATCAGGTATGTTTTACCATCTTTCCGTGGTAGAAGACCAGACTAACTTATATATATATATATATATATATATATATATATATATTTATATCTATATTATATATATATCTATTTTATATATATCTTAGCCGGCCAAAATTTTTCTAGATACAAACAACAAAGTTTCGTGACGTAAAGATAATATTTAATTGAAATATTTTCTAACATTAAATTTTTAAACATTAGTTTTTAAAAGGTGTCCCTTTGGAATGCTAGGTTTTTAAGCCTTTTAACTAGTGTCCCTTGGAATTGCTAGGTTTGGGATATAAGTTTGCAAGGCTCAGCATTAAATTTATTGACCCTATCATGAAGACCTGATCTAAGTGAGTTGCTAGTGAGTTATAAATATTCACAGTGCTGGTTCATGACATATGCAACATTAGAGTAATAATGCCTTCCAGCGTTTCAGATCCATATTCTGTTTCATGCTGTGAATTTTCATTTGCATAATTTGTTCTGGTCTGATGTTTCAGCTAATTTGTTTACTTACAAACTACCTATACAGTATGGTGATTTTAATTGACAAATGTCAGGAAGAAAATGCAAAAATGTGTGACAGTAATAAAATAGACCAGCATAGGTCATTGAACATGTCTTATAGGCACCTATTGGCACAACTTTAACGTATGTTTATTAGGACATGTTTTGTTTAAAGACACTGTAACACTTATATAGCAGAAAATTTTATATATATATTATATATATATATATATATATATATATATATATATATATATATATAATATATATATATATATCCTGGTATGAATCACTTAGTGACAAAAAATATTTCAAATATAACATATAAACCCAAATATAACATCTAAACCCAAATTCCCTAAGGGAGATCTAACTCAGACTGGAAGTAATACAGTTAGCTTTAAACTATGACTTCTCTAAGACTTTTATTTTGTTATTATTGGACAGTTTTATTTTTCGACTATGTTCAATGTATTATTCTCTCTATGAAGAGATGGTATTATATATTGGAGATATTGTTGTGTATTGTAGTGTAGTACTACCCTTTTTTCAACAGTTATACAGTACAACTAAACATTTGTTTTGTGACTGATTTTTCAACCATATACTTTATACTTGTAATTAGTTCTCATGTCTATAAAATGGGAAAAAATCACCTCTTCTTTAAGCCTGGTCAGCAGGGTTGCCTATATAGTATACAACAGGGGTCTCCAACCCTGGTCCTGATTAGCCCCTCTCCATCAGGTTTTGTAGGTGTCTTTACATCATCAATGGCTAAAGATCTGGAACACCTGTTAATCTTGACTGATTAAACCAATAATTGGTTTAATTAAGTAACTAAGAGATTGATTGAAACAAAAACCAGTAGCCACAGTAGCTCTCCAGGACCAGGGTTGGAAACCCCTGGTATATACTATCATTGCTTCTTTCTTTCTTTTTTGTTTTTTTTACAAAGCTCTTACATACTTAAACTCCACAAAACTAATAATATAATTATATTACCTTTCATGTTCTGCTATTCCTTAGGTAGGCCTCCCTGTGTATATTTTGTGTTATATATTGTGTGTGGTGTGTTAATGTTGGTGTATAGGTATTGGTGCATGAGATATAATAGGGCTGTGGAGCACGAGTGATTTAAAATATATAGATGTATTTAGATACGAGGATGGCACAATCACTTCATGGGCAGATAAAATGTAGTAGTATGTGAGCACAGGGAGTACACATATTAGTTCACGTGCATGGATTCAAGTGAATGATTAATTAGTAATTGAATCCCGGCACAACTGTATAGATATAGATGCACATTTCACTCACTCAGGGTTGTGTTTTCAGGGCAAAAGAACGTGAGAAAATGAGGAGAAAATAAATAAATAATTGCTACTTCATGCTGGAGGACCAGCACGGTCCTTGTTTGTTTAGGGTTGGTCCATTTTTCTTTAACCTGTTTGTTTTGTCAAAGTGTTTTGTCTGTTCAAGTGTTTTATTTGTTCATTTAATAAATGTGAAAAGCAACACATTTATCATTTCCCCAATCTGCTGTGGATGTCTCTTCATTTCACTCGCAGTGCAAATGGGGTATTTTGATAAACATAAAGAAAACATAATATTTGAAAGAAATATGAGGACAGCTATTATGGCAAACTTTTCATTTTCCTTCTTTTTCATAACTTCAGAAGTCATTTACATTATCAGTGTGGTTCAGATTTAAACAGGATATGGAATCCATCTCGCGACTGGCTTGGATTGTTTAAAGCAGGAAATAGAACATCAAAAGGTCAAGACAGATTAAAAATGTGTGTTTTTCAAAGACAGTTATCTTGTTTGGACACATCATCTATTGGTGTTGTTTGATCCAAGGAAACACAGGTAGTGAAGGAGTTTCCACGAGGTGTTGGGAAGATCTCAAATTAAGGGATCCTTCAGTTGTCCTAATGTTTTCTATGGTCCACAGGTTCACAAAATAATCTAGATTACCTACTATTAGTAACTGTTTTTGTTACTTCTTGCCAAAACTGACAGAACTGTCTCTGCTTTGTCTCCTTGGGATTCACATTTGGAATTTCAAAAGCTGACTAATTCCTAAAGTTGCCCAGTAGTTGACAGTGTGTTACAGTGATTTTTATCAATACTGAAACATGTCTTCTACTCTTCAGGCAGCTTGTATACAAAGCCACAGTTTGTGTTCCATTTGTTATATATAAAGAACACAATTGATTAGATATTTTGTACAGAAAAGTGTAAATAGGCCTATAATTACCAAAGATCTCAGGATGCTACTGTATCTGCATCATTAAAATATTAATCAGTGCTTTACAATCACTTGTAAAGGGCTTTCACTCATTGGCTACTTTCAGTCTGACTGGGGGTCATATTGTATTGTATGTGAAATTGGTCTGGATGGTATTTGGATGGCCTCTTGCGTGCTGGAAGTCTTTATCAGGGGAAAATGAAAATGGACTTGGCAATTGGCATTATTAATTTGTCATTTAGCAGATGCTTTTATAACAAAGCGACTTACAGACACTAGGGGATGAACTATGCATCAACAACTGCTGCTGCAGACTCACTTGCACTAGGACCTTGGTTTTACATCTCCTCAGAAGGATGGAGTGCAAGGAGGTTAAGTGACTTGCTCAGGGTCTCACACAACCAGTCAGTGGCTGAGCCGGGATTTAAACCAGGAACCTCCTGGTATCAAGCCCCTTTCTTTAACCACTGGACTACCAAGCCTCCCCAACATATAGAACCCATACAGGATCTGTATTATACAGTGCTTTATAGGTGAGCTCTCAATGCTGTACCTGCCCTATAAGAGAACAGAAGGAAACCAATCTGAACTGTAATTGTGATTACTAACTTTTAATACCTAGACCAAAACTCGCAACACTATTGCTCTGTTATGCATGTAAGTGAGATTAAATTAATATTATTTATGAAAACAAAAGCTTCAGTCACTTGAAATGGTTTTGTTTTTGCTGAATTAGCAAGGCTCTTTGTGTATTGTCTGCAATGTTGTTGTTGCTGTTGTTTTCTGATTTATAATAAGTTAACATGTCCTGTGTTAATACATTGTGTGACCAAATACGACACCAAATACAACATGTGGTACATTGTGTGTAGGGTGTCTCTTATTATAACATACATCTCTTTACACAGTTTGAGCAGAAATAACCCAAGCTGCTTTTAATAATAAGGTACAACCTGCACACAGTGTATTAACTTACAATATAAAATGTCTGCCGCCTGGAATCATATACCTACCTCTCCTATATTTTACCACTATCTTCTCAAAGTGTTTTAATATAATACTCAAAAAATGAATGCTGCTAAAATGATTAATTTTATTAATGTGTTTGCAGTCATAGCATGTATGTGTCACCACTCGTTGCATTATTTATTCTGTTAGTATGCTGACACTTGTATAGGGCCTTGGCTGACAAGCTGTGTAATCCTAATGTTAATTAGGGAAGTGTAAATTATTTTATTATATATTTTATTTAATTCACTCAAATCACCACATATCAACTATAAGCCCATGTTGACCTAGCCCAATAAAAGTTTGCTTTCTTTGTATTTTTTCTTCCTTTAGAATCCCCTTCACCTTCAGATGGCTTTGCAGAACCCTTTTGCCCCACAAGCGAACATTGTTTTCTCTCTGCTTGCCATGAACAACTGGTATGATGTCAGCTTGGTACTGTGCCAAGACTGGAATGTTGCAGATTTCCTTTTTCTTCTGCAAAACAAGTCCAAGTTTCACCTGGAATCTATAATCAACATCACTACTAATAGCAGCTCTAAGAGTGACATTCAGAGTTCCTTCCAGGCCCATTTGGAGTCATTGAAGGAAACAACAGTTGTAACTTTTGGCTGTGATATAAGGGTTATCAAGAAAATCTTTGAGGTTGTTACCAAATTTGGCCTGACGTTGCCGGAATACCATTGGATTTTAGGGGACTCACAGAATGTAGAAGAGTTACGGTCTGAGGGACTGCCTATGGGTCTGTTGGCACATGGGAAAACAGCCGAGCCAGTTCTGGAACACTATGTGCAGGATGCTCTGGAACTGGTGGCAAGAGCTGTGGGGATGGCTGCCTATATACAACCAGACCTGGCTCTCATTCCCAGTACCACAAACTGCATGGATATAGAGGAAAGAAATATAACCTCAGGCCAATACATCTCCAGGTAATGTCATCTATTTGTTCTTACTGTAATTTATTTCATTTGTGTTTCGGGAGGGGGGGGTTGGGGGGGGGGGTTGTTACTCAAATGAAGCACTTGGCAGAAAACGTTTATTTCTTTTTGATTCTTAGTTTTTTTTAAATCACACTCATAGTCACAGCATTATGAATTGCTTTATCTTTTTCAAGAACTCAACTCCTCCATGCACAGCCAGTAACCATAGCTGCTTTCCTTATGACTGCACTGTTGACTGCATTCCTTCATGTGTCTTCAATTTTTAGTTTTCAGATGACCACAATTAACCAAAATCCCAGTTTCACTTATTGAACAATGATGACATACTGTCCTTGTAGGTGGATATATTAAACATGTTCTTAGCGAGATCTCTAGCATTATACATTGTGAGAGTCACGTGACACGGTTCAAATAATTAGCAGGAGTTGAGTTGTGGTTTGCTGCACCAGAGGGTCCCCAAAGGAAAATGTGTTTCTATGAAAAAGCTTTTCATAATCATATAATAGCCCCTCACTAAACTGGATATGTTTATCTGACATTAGGAGGTGTCGGGTTTAAAAAAAAAAATCCCTTTTACAAATCTCTCAGTATGAAATTAACACAGTAACTAACACAATTACATTTCCTAGAAGAACTGTTGTGTGTTACTAGCATACTTAGTTAACGATTGTGTTGAACGTGAATCGTGCTGATTGGTGATACATAAATGTTGTGCACTACTTGCATTCTAATAACATACATTAGAAAAGACGAGACAAACTGAAACAAACAGTTCCCTAGTTTATTAACATGCTTCACAACCAATAGTTTGTAAAGTGTTATTGAATTGCAATATTAAAACTTTTTAGCTTTGGACTGAATTTACCAGAGCTATTTATCTGTAGCAATCACATACATAGAGATGATTTATTTTACTTTTAATTGACAAAAGGCAAGTAGCGGAATGGAACAGATTCTTCCAGATTCTGGAAGCATACATACAGTGCCTTGCAAAAGTATTCAGACCGTTCATTTGGTGTCCCATTTTTTGAAATTACAAAATGATGTATACACATTGTTTTAAGCTCGAAAACTCAAACTGAAGACTTCCAAGGGTAAGATAAGATACAGTAAATGTCTGCATAAATTAAAGAGAAAAAAACTGAAATATGTTGAGTGCATAAGTATTCAAACCCGTCAACTCAATATTTGGTGGAAGCACCTTTGGCAGCAATTATAGCCGCAGGTCTTTTTGGGTAAGTCTCTACCAACTTTGCACACCGGCTTGGTGCAATTTGTGCCCATTCTTGGCAGATTTGCTCAAGCTCTCTCAAGTTACTTGGGGATCGCTTATGGACAGCAGTTTTCAAGTCTTTCCACAGATTCTCAATAGGATTCAAGTCAGGACTTTGACTGGGCCACTCAAGGACATTCTTAATCTTAAGTCACTCCAGTGTAGCTTTGGCCTTGTGCTTTGGATAATTGTCGTGCTGAAAGGTGACTTTTCGCCCCAGTTGTAAGTCTTTAGCAGAATGAAACAGGTTTTCCTATAGTATTTGCCTGTAGTTTGCTCCATCCATTATTCCTTCAGTCCTAACAAGCTTTCCAGTCCCTGCTGAGGAGAAGCATCCCCATAGCATGATGCTGCCACCACCATGCTTGACTGTAGGGATGGTGTTAACTGGGAGATGTGCTGTGTTGGGTCTGCGCCAAAAGTAATGCTTGGCATCTAGACCAAAAAGTTCCACTTTGGTCTCGTCTGACCACAAAACCTTTTGCCACATTTTTGCAGGATCACTCAGGTGCTTTGTTGCAAACTCTATGCAGGCTTTGAGATGGCTTATTCTTAGTAATGGCTTCCTTCTTTCCACCCTGCCATACAGGCTACTTTTGTGAAATGTTCTGGATATTGTTGACTGATGCACGTTTTCTCCCATCTCAGCCACTGAACTCTGTAGCTCTTTCAAAGTTGTCATTGGCCTCACAGTGGCATCCCCCACTGGTTTCCTCCTTGCCCGGCTGCTTAGTTTGGAGGGACGGCCTGATCTAGGCATTGTCTGGGTGGTACAGTGCACCATCCATTTCTTGATGATTGAGTAGACTGTGCCCACAGGGATATTCAGAGATGTCGATATTCTTTGTACCCTTCTCCTGATCTGTACTTTTCAATGATTTTATCCCTGACTTGCTTTAAAAGCTCCTTTATCTTCATGGTCTTTGCTTGAAATTCACTACCTGACCAAGGGACCTCACAGAGACAGGTGTTTTTATTCTGAAATCATGAGAACCACTAATACTGCACATAGACAGAGGTCATTCAACTAATTGTGTGGCTCGTTAAGGTCATTTTGTGCACCTGAATTAATTTAGGTTTGCCACAGCAAAGGGTTTGAATACTTATGCAATCATGACTTTTCCATTTTTATTTCATATTAATTATCTATTTACTTCTTTCTTTTTGTTTTTGCTTTGAATGTGTGGAGTAGGTTGTGTATATAACACATATTAATTCCTACTTCAAAGTGTCATGACTGCAAGCTTTAAAGCAACAAAATATGAAAACTGTGAGAGGGTCTAAAGACTTTTGCAAGGCACTGTATATAAAATGTATTTGAGTTGAAGTATCTAAAACATGGGATTTTTACTAAGATTTTCTGCCATATGTAACAACTTTCAATCATTCTTGCATGATTGTTGCACTTTTCATGGAAGACTGACAAAATCTATTGATCTTTCTTTGCTGTTACTTGATGGGGTGCATAGGTGTATAAAGGAAAACATACACAATACCTCAAACAGTCTGAAAGTCCCCAAAGCCAAACTCTGAATAAAATATCAAACCAGGTTCCAAATTCTTGAGAACACTAGAATTTAAATGTTACACTAAGAACTGCCATTATAAAGTAGTCACAGGGCTAGTAGATGTTTTTAGTGTCTATTGAAGGCTGTTGCTATCAAAGTCTGCATTTGGTCAATGGGATCCTTGGACAGCAACTTTCCAGCCAACTGAAAGGAAATGTGATTAAGACCTAAAGTATCTGTATTTCTATATTCATTATTGAACGAGATTAATTGCATGTGCAATGACTGCATAAGGGATCCATCATTCACTGAACAGTGTTGATTGGAAGATGGTGAACAAAAGGGTGAGTTTTCACTGCAGTTTTTCACAAGTAAGATATATGTTAGCATTTGTTAATTTTTACTTGAGTTGTATCCTTTTCTTCCTTCAGGTTTTTGGCCAACACATCATTTGA
This sequence comes from Polyodon spathula, assembly GCF_017654505.1. NCBI lineage: Eukaryota > Metazoa > Chordata > Actinopteri > Acipenseriformes > Polyodontidae > Polyodon > Polyodon spathula. The sequence continues at coordinate 90,090,479 of NC_054535.1, read as the reverse complement.
TGGTCTGAGTGGTCACATCAAACTTTTGGACGATTCAGTGATTACCTCAGACAGCCATTATTTCATTTGGAACCTGCAGCACGACCCTGTAGGAAACCCTATGTGGACGCGTCTGGGAAGCTGGAAGGAAGGAAAAGTTGTCATGGACTACGGGATCTGGCCCAACAAAAAGCTGTTTCAGCAGGGGGGCAATGGTAGGCATTCATCCCGTCTTCATCTGAGGGTGGTCACCCTGGTGGAACACCCCTTTGTGTTCACCCGGGAGGTGGACGAAGATGGGCAGTGCCCAGCAGGCCAGTTGTGCCTTGACCCCCTCACCAATGATACAGCTGTGCTTGAGAACTTGTTTGAGAATCTTCAGGGTGTAAATGACACTGTGCCCATAGAGTTCAAGAAATGTTGCTATGGTTACTGCATTGACCTTCTGGAGAAACTAGCTGAGGACATGGGCATTCATTTTGACCTCTACATTGTTGGAGATGGGAAATACGGTGCCTATAAAAATGGCCGTTGGACAGGACTGGTTGGGGACCTCATGAGTGGGGCAGCACACATGGCTGTGACCTCATTCAGTATTAACTCTGCCCGGAGCCAAATAATAGACTTCACTAGCCCTTTTTTTTCCACCAGTTTAGGCATACTTGTAAGGACTAGGGATACAGCAGCACCGATCGGGGCTTTTATGTGGCCTTTGCACTGGAGCATGTGGTTGGGGATATTTGTGTCTTTGCATGTCACTGCCATATTTCTCACCCTTTATGAATGGAAGAGCCCTTTTGGCATGACTCCCAATGGTCGTAACAGGAAGAAGGTGTTTTCTTTCTCGTCTGCCCTCAATGTCTGTTATGCCATCTTGTTTGGCAGAACAGCTGCCATCAAGCCACCCAAGTGTTGGACAGGGAGGTTTCTAATGAACCTCTGGGCTATCTTTTGCTTATTTTGCCTATCCACATACACAGCTAACCTGGCTGCTGTGATGGTGGGGGGGAAAATCTATGAGGAGCTTTCTGGAATACATGATCCTAAGGTAAGAAAGTACAAGTATGATAATATTTGTAATGCCAAGATGATTTGTCTATACATAACTGGCCTCTTGTAAACTTGGTGAGTATCTTTATAGAGTTATCCTAAAGAAAACCCTAAAGAAAACTATATGTATCTGTAGATATAGTATTTCTATATCATAGTAACTTCAGATTGTTAATATTATGTTTACCTTATAACAAATCTGTGATAAATATATCACAGAATCATAAGACACAATACATCTTTGTATTTTTCTTTAATTGGTTTTATTTGAGTACAGACATTCTGATGATGCATTTTTAATTGTGTAATTTCACAGTTTCATAACCCTTTTATCATATGGAAAGTAAACTCATCGAACGTTGGCACTTACATTACCAAACAGATGAGTGAAATTGCTACTGAGTTGAAATAAATCAATTTTCCTTGTAGTGTTCTAATTGAAGCCTTGTAAAAGGAGATCATGATGAAGAATACATTTAATGAGCTTTGAAAACTTTCATTAGTCCCATTTGTAATATTTGGCTACCCAATCATTAGATGCAGAGTTTTTATCTGAGCTTGGAATAACCAAGTTTTTGTTTGTTTGTTTGTTTTAGCTGTTTTTAGTATGTAGTTTGTAATTTACACAGATTAAAAATAAATGGTCGCACTTTAGATTACGGTGCACAAATAACCAAGTAATTACTGTGTAATTATATGGTAATAATCCAGTTTTACTGGGGAAATACCAATTGTTTTCTGTTCTTTCATTGTAACTAGTGATGGAATAAGTAGGTAGTTAAATGGAAATGGTCTTGTTTCCTGCTATAATTACAATTTTAACAATCTGCTGTTGCCTGTCATGTTAAATTGGTATTCTCATTAATGCAGTTACTGATTGCAATGAGAAACAGGCTGCAAATAAATGAAAGTTATTCAGTTACAGTATTCCAGGCTATTCCAACAGTAGTTACAATCAAAGAACAGAAAATAATTTGTATTTACCCAGTACAACTGGATTATTACCATAAAATTACACAGTAATTACATGGGTATTTGTGCACTGTAATCGAAGCGTAATTTGACTAATAAAAAACTCAACTTGATTCACAACTTATATCTGAAAGGCTGTAGTAATAATGGAGAGTTTGCTTTTTGAGAGAAGGGCTCTAGCTTCCCTGTGAAACATCTCATCAGTAAGCTTTTATTTTTATTTTTTTTAACTGAAGTGACTGATGGTAATAGACATTTGAGTTGCCATACTTGACAATTCAGGCTTTGGAACAATCTAAACAACCAAATTATATTAGATAACAAAAACACATGAATGGTTTCTGTCTAGGCTCTCACCATAAATTGAGCAGCAAAACTATAAAACATATTTTGAATTATAACCATTTTGAAGACATCAAAGAATGTAAATTAGTCTTCCTTTAAAAAATAAAAAAAGAAAGAAAGAAAAGAAAATCGTCTGTTGCCCAAGGCACTGTTTTTTACATTTCATAGCAAAAGTAGAGCAGGGACTAGATTATCTTTAAAATGTGCACTCCATTGCAAGCATTTCTGCTTCAGAGTTATACAGACACTGAGATATTCAATTAAAAACATTCTCTCTGAATATTAATGCAATAGTATAATTTAGTCCTTCTCTTTGCATGTTATATTTAAAAAAAAAAAAAGGTGAAAATGATTATACAAAATTCAACTTATTTAAAATTAAATGTCATCATATTTTTAATTAGTTAACATACTAGACTACAAACCTCAGGCACTGTTGTAAAAGACTTTCTGTGCTTCCAATGTTTTCTAAAATAAATGTTTGTAGTTGTGGAAGTTTAACCAAACAGGCACCGAGTGGATCTATAGTATTCTGACCTGTGAAAAGAATACAAGTGTTTTATTTTTAAACAAGACATCAGGTTGATGTTTTTCATTTACTTAACATTTTCAGCCAGAATAGTAATTTATTTGTAGTTCAGCAACAGAAGAATAAAAGTATACAAAAAACTACACAATAAATAGGCATGGTCATTATTGAAGCTGTATTATGCAGGGGTGTGAATCTGCTGCTAGATTCTAGCACCAGGGTACCTCACAAACCACCAGCAACATTCAATTCTGCCACCAGTAGATATGTTTATTTATTTTTATTTTATTTTAAAAAAATAAATAAATAAATATTCCTTAGCAGCCACAAGATGGTGGTTTGTGTCATGTGGGAAGTGTGATGATGGCTTGATAGGGGCAGGGTTTGATCATTTAGCACCAGTATTTAGTGTTATACATAACCCGGGTGCAAATCTTTTTGAAAATTTGTGATTTGCATCCCAGGTTATGATACATAACACTATGTAATACAATTTTTGTTCCTGGGTAGTAAGTGTTATTTCCTAATTGCTTATGCCTCAAAAGTATAGAAAATGGCTATATTTCCCCACAAACTTTGCTTTTGTGACCAGGACAGTGATATTTTGAAATGTACCTATTTCCAGTGAGAAAACGGGCGAATTTGTGTCTTTTCGTTCATATAAAGTCAGAAAAAAACAACATATGAATCCAAATTAACATGTATTTATACTAAAGTAATACAAAAATGACTACAAAAGATTTAGAAGTGAGTAGTTTTTCGAGATTTACGAATATACTGTAAATCACTTTCACGAATCAGCCCCCAAATGTAGTCTCCTATCATGTTCTCGTTATACTGTCCTTGGTAGCGACGTTCAAAGTCCAGTATATCCTGGTGGAAGCGCTCGCCTTTCTCCTCCGAGTACGCTCCCATGTTCTCCTTGAATTGATCAAGATGAGCATCAAGGATATGGACTTTGAGGGACATCCTACAGCCCATTGTGCCATAGTTCTTCACCAGAGTCTCAACCAGCTCCACATAGTTTTCGGCCTTGTGATTGCCCAGGAAGCCCCGAACCACTGCGACAAAGCTGTTCCAAGCCGTTTTCTCCTTACTAGTAAGCTTCATGGGGAATTAATTGCACTCCAGGATCTTCTTTATCTGTGGTCCGACGAAGACACCGGCTTTGACCTTTGCCTCAGACAGCTTAAGGAAGAAGTCTTGAAGGTACTTGAAGGCTGCCGACTCCTTATCTAGAGCTCTGACAAAGTGTTTCATAAGGCCCAATTTGATGTGCAGTGGTGGCATCAGCACCTTTCGGGGGTCCACCAGTGGCTCCCACTTGACGTTGTTCCTCCCCACAGAGAACTCAGTCCGCTGTGGCCAGTCCCGCCTGTGGTAGTGCGCCTTGGTGTGCCTGCTGTCCCAAAGGCAAAAACTTGGTAAAACCGCCTCGGAGACCCATCAGGAATGCTACCATTTTAAAGTCTCCTATGACCTCCCAGCCGTACTCGTCATACTTCAAGGCATCCAGCAAGGTCTTGATGCTGTTGTAATCCTCTTTGAGGTGCACCGAGTGAGCCAGGGGAAGAGACGGGTACTTGTTACCATTATGGAGCAGCACGGCTTTGAGGCTCCTGGATGAGCTGTCAATGAAGAGGCGCCACTCATTCTGGTTACAGGCGATTATGATTGCCTAGAAGCAGAGCCCGTCTTGACGGGTGAAGAAGCTGGAAAAAGGTTGGTGACGCTTCCTCTGATCTGCGACTTGCACAGTTTCATCCAACAGGTTCCATTGCTTGAGCCTAGACGTCAAAAGCTCGGCATTGGACTTGGTGAGACCAAGATCTCTAATCAAGTTGTTGAGGTCTTTTTGGTTGGGGTAGTATGGGTTTCTCTCCTCAGCTCCACCTCTGAAATTGTCATCTGGATCTACAATGTCTTCCTCGCTCTCTGACTTGCTGCTGTCTTCTAGGAGTGGGTACAGGGAGCTCATGGCAGTGTGGCACCGGGGCAATGGATGAAGGAAGGTCCGGATACGTGATAGCAGATGCATTCTTGCCAGTCCAACGTTTGGAAGGGTCCACCATGCAGAAGTAGCAGTTGCTTGAGTGGTCAGTGGGTTCCCGTCAAATTCTTGGGATAGCGAACTTCATGGCTCTCTTTTCCCCTCTGTACCATCCTACAAAAATACATTTATTTCACCCATGACTAATGTGTAAGAGATTCTCGCAACATTTTTCATATATGATATATTTTCTCAATAACATTGAAAATTGTAAAACATTTTAAAATTAAAAACTTTTACAATTTTAAAACTTTAAAAAAAATTTATAACATAAAATTCCGAGCAACAATTGTCCATCTTACCTTCCAGTTTTTTTGCAGTGCTCGCAGGTGAAATGAGGTGCCCAGGGTTTGTCTTGATCCCCGACAGACATGCCTCACACATCTTAACTGATGCTTCCACGGAGTACTTTTTCGCTCTTGTCTTGATAAATTGGCCGCAGACATAGCAAAATGCGTGTGCCGGATGCTTGCAGCCTCTTGATGCCATCTCAGAAAAATACATATATGTATCCATTTAGGCAGCTGGAACTAAACTGAACTGGTGGGCTTAAGGCCCCTGTATTTATACTACTATTTATATTACTGGAAAGTTCTAGAAGTTTCTCCAAGTTTACTCAGCACTGAATCTATCTGGAATGTTCTGGAAAATAGGCAAATTTCAAAATATCACTGTCCTGGTCACAAAAGCAAACTTTGTGGGGAATATTAGCCATTTTCTATACTTTTAAGGCATACGCAATTAGGAAATAACACTTACTACCCAGGAACCCCAAAAAAAAAAAAAAAAATTGTTACATGGTGTAATTTATTAAAGGCTGTATTGACGGCCAAGCTGGTAAAGACTGTTTATGTGTGTTTTATTAAAAAGTAATAGCACTCTCCCTTTTTTCAAGCTTCACCATCCTTCTCAGGGTTTTCGCTTTGGGACTGTCCGGGAAAGCAGTGCAGAGGATTATGTTAAGAAAAGCTTTCCAGAAATGCATGAGTACATGAGAAGATACAATGTGCCAGCTACACCAGATGGAGTGGAACACTTAAAGTGAGTAGAATTAAGATTTTTGTAGCAGTTCTAAAATAATAAAATAAATAATAATAATAATAATAATAATAATAATAATAATAATAATAATAATAATAAAATAATAATAAAAAATGACATTCAAGTAAAACTGAAAGCAGCGGTCTAGATAAGCTGTGTACCTGCTGTTTTTACACATTAAAAAACATAATACGCACTAAATTAAAATTTCATGCATAAAAATGCACATAGCAATTTTATTGCACAGCTTGTCTGCCTCCCCTCCCGCCTGCCCTAAAACTTCCACTAACAACTACATCTCCCAGAATACAATGGGTTCAGTTAATAGGAAACTGTACACAAGAAAAGAAAAACCAACCAAACAAACAGTATCCAATCTCTGGATAGCCCTGTTGTCTTTGCAGCCAATCACCAATCTACACAGGTTGAAGCATAAACACCACAGCCCAGCTACAAATCCAAATCCAACTGGAACCATCGTCTGAGGCAACCGCTAAAAAAAAAAGGTGCCTATAATATTAAACTAACTGTTTTATAACTTATTACTGCATTTCCTTGTTTTATTTATCTGTACGGTAGTTCAAAGTAACATTGCAGTTATAATGGAAGGCTCCTTTTTAATGGCTACTCCATTACCATTAAAGACTTTACAGTATTTGTCGAGATTACTCATGACTTCATGGTAATGTTGAATTTTACCCTCTGAAAATACATTTTACTCTCTGCATTAAAATTAGAGGGTGTTACTCGCAGACGCAAAACCTTATCTAGAACACTGACTGAAAGTATTGAAACTTCTGAGACTGAGAATCAGTTAGCTTTAAGGCTGCCACATTTAAACGTGTAAATGCCTACATTTAGTTTACTAGTAATAAACCTTTAGAAAATCCGTAAACTATAAATTAACATTAAGCAGCACACAAGTCTGTATCATTTTATCCCTGGTGTGTTTTTGTATTACATTGCAATCATGTGCTGTCTGAATGGCACTGTGGTTCTATATTAAACAAACTAGCTTATTTTTCTTAAAAGACTGTCTGTAAATATTTTTTTCTTTACATACTTGCGTGCTAGCACCCGAAGCTGTACTAGCGCTCGTTAAGAAACTGCAGTCCACAACGCACCTGACTGGACTCAAATGAATGTTCATTAAATTGCTTTGCTAGTTTATAATGATGAAGTGTCAGCATTTTAAAATAAAACATCCTCTCTAAGTGAAAGAGGAGAAAAAAAGTTCAACAAAGAGTTGTTTTGTGTAAGAGATATGTGCTTAAGATTGTGCTTTATGTTAATTAACCATTTTCCTGACCTATATGAATTCCGCCTCAGGAAAATTAATTTTCTAAGCATGTTCTTCTACTTTCTAGACACTCAACTTTTGGGAGCCCTTTTGATCTTTCAAGCCCTACAGGAACTTAACTCACTTTTTTATTTTTCATTTTGAGCATTTATTTATTCATTAACCAAGAATAAACTCGAGACCGAGCCTTTTTTGCAATGACTAATCTTGCATACCATTCACCTCTGGGGCCTGCAATGCAGGCCCTAGGGCACAAAAACCAGAGGTAACTTGCAAAGCCAAACTAATTGGAAAAATCCCTGTGGGTCCTCAGTCAAATCTGAAAAAACAAGAAACATATTTCTAAGAAACAAAACTAATACTTTTTTAAATGTGCCCTGTGACTGTTTGTACTCCCTTAGTTCAGTAATGCTAACGTGTAACATTTTCTTATAGGGATGATCCGCAGAAGCTAGATGCCTTTATCATGGACAAAGCGCTTTTGGATTATGAGGTGTCAATAGATGCTGACTGCAAACTACTAACAGTAGGGAAACCATTTGCTATTGAAGGTATTTTTTTAAAGAAACTGAATCTCTACAGTTTGAATTGTGTTCTGTCAGGATTTTGTGAATGATTTTCATTTTTAAAGCCACACAGTTGAGTTTCACAATCTTTCTTCCTTGACTACAGTATGCTTCTACTGTATTGACCATTTATATAAGATAATGTATTTAGCTACTTTTTATTGTTTCTAGTAAGTGAAGGAAATTCATTTATAAGACTCTTAACAACATCGTGGTGATGGTTTTTAATAACACCAATTTGTCTGATGGAATTTTAGGGTGATTATTGGTTTTAGTACACCAGTGAAAGACTACTAGTTCAGTTCTCCACCAGCATGAATTTGTAATGTCAGAACATTTCTGAAGAGAACAATATATGGTTAGGGTTCATGCTTTTAATAATTGGTGCCATGACTCTGATCTCATAGCTGATCGTGCAAGACTGAGGAAAGTAATGGGAGTGTATTGGCGCTACAAACTTTGACCCCTGTCACTAAATTTAAGTTAAAACATTTGGCATAGTGCATAGTGCATAACTGTTGCCGGTTCGTGCCGGTTCGTGCCCAGCCTCCGTCTTGTCACACGGGTTACAGCTGAGTGCTATGAACCACATCTCCGAGCAGCATTTTGGAAATCTAAAAGGCCATTTAAGAGTAAAGAATGCCAATATTGGTTACCATAGTTGTTTTTTTCTTTCTTTTTTTTTTAAGTTAGTGTATACCATACTACCACATGCTGTACATCCCAGTAAACATAAGGTTATTTTACTGTATTTGAGTGACTAGGGCTCGGACCAAATCAAAACTTTGATAATTGCTAAAGAAAAGTTAAACATTGGACTGTCAGACTGTCACATCAGAAATGTTTATTTCATTTTTAGTTTAAGGTTTTCTGCACTAACTGGACATCTTATCAACCCCTTAGGATATGGAATTGGCCTTCCACAGAATTCTCCACTAACCTCAAATATTTCAGAGTATATCAGTCAGTTCAAATCTGATGGCTTCATGGACATGCTGCATGACAAGTGGTATAAAGTTGTACCATGTGCCAAAAGAAGTTTTGCTGTGACGGAGGTAAGAACTCTTTTAAAGTATATATATAATGTATCTACACCCCCTTGAACTTTTTTAACATTTTGTTGTGTCAGTGCCTCAGAGTTTCATGCATTTAAGTGCTATTACAAGCATTATTAATCTTTGCCCTTGTCAACAGCAAGGGGCTCAAATGGACCCAAGCATATTTAAAATGAACAGATATCATAACTCTTAGAAGATTGTGGGATAGCTTTACACTGGATTACACCTTAATCATTTACCTTTATTTTGATGTCAAGAACAAACTTGTCCGACTTGGGAAACGGGAGTAATCCTTCTTCAAAGTGCACATGGTATATTGTTGGGGTTCACCCTTTACAAGGTTTACAAAAATTTAAACTTTTTTTACATAACACAATCACAGATTCTAATTACTGAAAGCATACACTTTTGAGTTTTTCAGGAAAGCTTAGGGAGACATAGAAACAATGTGTAGCATCTAAAATTATTGATGTAAGTATAAATATTAATTTGTTTAGCCAATAGTCATTTTCATGAAACGGTGCATCAAAGTGTGTATAATACATTTGTTTTCAGCACTGTATTTGGTAATTGCAGTCTTCACAGTATCCTGCTTATTCCTTCCTGCTGTACATTATTGAAAAAATATATATTTATTCTTCAGTGATCAAAAAAGGTGTGTCTTTCATATACTGTTTCGGCTGTCATGAGCAGCTCCTGTTTACTTGTAGAATAGAGAGCTGAGAGTTGCAGGGGAGCTAGGATGGATGTGGAAGAGGTACTGCTTCTAAAATGATTGATTTAGCACTGCAAATTAATTTATTTAACCGTATGTCAAGTTCCTATCTTACATACAGGTCTATGTGTGTTTAATGCATATGTTTCCAACACTGTATTTGATCGCTGTATTATTTACAGTAGCATGCTTAATACCTCCTACTGTACATTGTTGAAATGGAATATGATTTTATTCTGCAAGTTTAAAAAAAAAAAAAACTCTTTCATAGACTAGGGTACCACTATTGCACTATCCCTGTTGACTTGTAGAATCAGTGTAGGAGAGACGATTGGACAGTTTGGAGTTAATGTGCCCCCCCCCCCTTTAATTTGACTTTGAAAATTTGATAACAACGTTATTTGGATTGACATTCTCTTTTATATTTTTGAAGGGATCTAGCCTGTTATGAAGATTCAGGGTGTGAAATTATTTAAGACCACCATCCCCTAAATTTGACACAAGGAGTACGGGAGTCTCAAATTATCTGGGAAATCTAACCTCAAAACTTTAAAAGTTCAAATATATGACAAAGGTGTATCAATAACAATATATAAGAACACTGGTAAAGTAGTTTATTGACTACAAACTAGCTTGACGAATGTACGAGTGATTCAGGTCTGCAGTTCACAAAGTTACAGAATGACATCAATCAAAGAAAATAATCAAACGGTTAAATCAATGAATGAATCAGAAATCAATTTGTTTACCATAGACTGGAGTACTCTAAGATGTAAATGTTATATGAACCTGTCTCTAATATGAACCAGTTTCTTAGTAGCTGGTCGAGGATTAGGTCATTTAACAGTGGAGCAAGGAAGAGATGTGAGCTTGTCAGCGCATCTCTGCATCTTTGCTTTTGCCAACAGCAATCACCAGAAGGAGTCTGTGAGATTGTTATTGTATTCAAGGTCACAGGATAGTGGTTTGAACACAAAGCAACATGTGCTGTAAGACGGGACAGAAGTGTTGAAACTCAAAAGGTAGAGAGAGTTTTCTTGGTTCCAATACAGTTTTACTGGGCAACTTTAAGGTTTGGTATCAGCGCTCTCCACTTTGTTAATGGAGGGTCCTTACTGTTATACCCCATGGTTGGGGTCTTAAAGGTGACTTTATTGTCCAATAAAGTTATTGGTTTCCATATGATGTTCTACACAGTGACTGCAACGCTTAATACTCATGTCACTGAACTTTACAGTTGAAAAGAATATCCAATAAGGTGCAGCTAATATTTAGAAAATTTACTTTTTAGCATGTTTATATTGAAAACAGAAAAAAAAACTCTCCTGGAAGAATTTTTCAATAGGAAGCAAATTTTGAAGTTACATCGTGATAAGCCCAGATGGATTTTTATTTTTTTACAGCACTGGGCAATCACCCTTTCTGAGTATTCAAGTGCCATGCAAAAAAAGTAGATCTCGCCTTTACTGCGCATGCGCAACTTTCTGAGTTTAAAGGGACGTTTCGTCTAGTCGCTTTTCTGTCGGGACTTTTTATCAATCAGCCTGTATCTGTTTGTGGACACTCACTGGTTATGTTTGATTACAGAGACACATTAATAAAACAATTAAAATAGATGCAAATCAATAATAGTATAGTATACATCAGGTTTCTAACTACATAATATTTTGTATTAAACATTATTAGATTTTTTTTTTACATTTTGACATAAACAGACCTCTCTTTTTAACTAACTGCCTATTTGGAGTAAATACTGCCCATGTCCTCTATAAAAATATAATAATATAAAATACAAAACATAATTTTACACTGCCCTACTATTGTGGGGTTGTCATAATAATTGCACATACAACAATCTACCCATTAGAAAAATGATAGGAATTGTATTTCAATCCCACTGCACTGAAGCAGGGTTCCAGTATACAAAACAAGCCTGGGGTTTCTCAGTATTTAAACACTAAAAAAAGCAGATTCATTAATTCAAATCCATTCAAAACCAAAACAGCATTTGCTCCAGTGCAAAGTTTCAACCACTTGAAATAAAACAAAGAGGTAGTATACTAATACAAAATACAAGAAAACAAGCCATATTTTCTCCAGTAGGAATAAATAGCTAATGCTTAACGACAGTATATTTCGAATCCCGTTCCAGTCAACTGTCAGCTGCATACACCCCTTTTTGCAGCGTGGTTTAGGCATTTTAGAAACGAACGCCTATTATCTTCCATCACAATTTGAATTTCCAAATGACTTGCTCCACATTATACATCTGTACAAGTGCTAGTCTAAGATAACGACTGAGCCTTGACAACTATGATTGCAAGTATTTATTTAAACTATTTTTATAGACCTCCCAATTTAAAAATATCATTTAATGTTTGCTTTATAACGAGTTTTTGTTTTATTTTATTTTCTATTTACATTTAGTTTTGTTTTATATGTTGTATTTCATGCTAGTTCATATTTGCGAAAAACACGGGGCTCTTCTTATATTGAACTATTTACAATTTTTACAAAAAATACCGAGTTTTGTGTCTTTGGGTGAGAGATAGTCTGGCACTATTAATTTCCTATCCTGGAGTCAGACAGGTCATGTGAGATTAAAAATGGCCCTTCTTCGGTCCTGGTCACACGGACCCCTTCGCTACTAGTGCTGGTTACAGAAAACACCAAATTTTAATAATTAAATGGCCGGGTTCTCCTCCTTCTCTCTCTCACTCCCCATGAGAAACTAACCCCCTCCCAGCTAACACGGCTCCAAGCTCCGTTACCCATTAATCCAGCAACCGCCAATCTCTAGCAAATTGGTCCATTGCTTAATACTGGTTTTGCTGAAGTGAAACCAGGAGCACCTGTGTAGCTGCACTAACCCAGATGTAAAACAGACTGCAACTTGCAAATTTGCCCATCGTTGTTTTAAATTGTTTCTCAACACTGGCTCAGTAGTTCTGTCCGTTCTCCACCCATAAACTACCAAGTACCAGGTATCCTATGCAAATAACGTCTTTCTCGCCAGTGTGAAGCTGCAGCACAAATCTAATATGGATACCACTTGTTATTACCCGGGATAACAAAGGACTATTTAAAACAAATAAAGAAAGAAAGAAAGAAAGAAAAAGAAAAGAAAAATCACTGTTTTTTTTTTTTGGTTTTTTTTTAATATACTGTACCATATGTTGTCTGGGCTTTATACAATACAATGCTTACCTATGTTTAACATGCTTTCACTGTGCAAAAGTCTTAGACATGTTGCATTTTCTCCTCTGATGCATTATGAGCATCAATAATTTACTCAAAGCCTCCACTAGTGTTTTCTACTTTTATAACAACCTTGACTTGCATAAAGAAGGAAAAACACTGAGTGAAATAACTCATATCACTAGATTTTCAAGGTGTGGTATGCGAAGCATAATCAGTAAGTACAGAGAAACATCATCTGTAATTGACAAACCTAGGACTGGAAGACCCACAAAGCTGTTTAACAAGGATGAGCAATACTTGAACATAATAGCCTTTAGTTATAGAAAGAAGACAAGCATGGAATTGACAACAGAACTGGCAGAAAGCCTGATTTCACTAGTGACCTTCGTACTGTTGATTTGAATGACAACGTCACCTGTGCCTTCTGCCAGTTCTGTTGTCAATTCAACGCTTCTTTCTATTCCTTAAGGATATTGTCTTGTTTCCCTTTGCCATTCGGGTCAAAGGACAACTGGGCTATTCCATTCTGTTATGGGTTCACCTAGTCTGCAGTATTTGCTTACAGGAAATTATTTTATTATTTGTTTGGCATTGTGCACGGTCGGATGTCTCTGAAATCTTCTGCCACCAGCAACTGCATTCCAAACTATAACGGAAACTGTGATTTTTCCCTACCATATTATCACTGCACAGTAAGAACTTAACAATCTACATTTTCTTTTTTCAGACTTTACAGATGGGAATCAAGCATTTCTTAGGGCTTTTTGTAATGCTGTGCGTTGGAGTTGCATTGGCCCTTCTTACAACATTAGGAGAGCACATTGTCTACAGGCTGGTGATTCCAAGAATTAAAAAAAAGTCGAAGTTAACGTATTGGCTTCATACAAGTCAGGTATGTACTGAAAGTAGATTATCCCAATCGTATAAAACTGTTTAGTAAATAAGTAGGTAACTAAAAAACATTTAAGGTAGACTCTAAAATAAACATAAATTGACTATATTATAACCATTGTATTACTTATAATATTAGCAAACTACATGGACTTCCCAATATAGTTTACCTCAGTTGTTAGTCACAACAGAAAAAATGTGGCAAGCTGTATACACTGTATATGTTTGTTTTTTTTTCTGTAGAGATTACATCGTGCACTAAACTCATCTTTTAATGAGGATAGGTTCCAGCAGAAGGTGACAAAGTTGGAAAAAAGGTATTTGTTTTCAGTATGACACTTACTACAGAATCCATAATTTCAGAAGTTGCAGAAAGCACAATTTTGACAATACATGTGAGTGAAAGATTAGAAAAGAAATGTCCAAAGTGTACCAAAACTGTAACCAAACTTCACTACTGTAAGTTTGTCAATTGGATTCTCATTAGTTATTTGGGAAACATACTTTCAGATTTACCAGAAGTGGTTGCACCCTAATTGAGAGATTAATCTTGAAGCACAGGTCGTGCTGTTTTAGAGAAACAAATCCCTTATTAACCACAAAACACTGATGGCTGTAAAATTGCTTTTATTGTAATAGCACCACTTTTGACTGTGACAGAGCTTAAAGAGTTGTTTTTTGTTTGGTTTCTTTGGTTACTCCTGGGTAGCTTTCAAGTTTTTTTTCCTAGTGAAAACCTTGCAGTTAGGTCAACAGCTGGTCATATATCATTGTCTGGTATAAGTTTCCCTGATTTAGCAGCCAGGGTGGTATTGAATACTACATTTAGCCAGTACTGGAGCAGAAAATTAAAAGGCCGCTAGACAATAATTCTGGCACCAGTACAAATGTTGCCTCAATTTTGACAATTAGAAAAAACAATGTAAATATTATAAAGCTAGTAAACACTGCTTCTTCCTAAACCCAATATTTTTTTGTTTGTTTTTGTTTTGCTAGTCTCCTTGTTTAAAAAATAGAGTCAAACCTTATATTGTCAAAATACATTATTAAAAATCAACTGCCTGTCTCTAGCAGGGCTGCCAACTGCCTCAAGAATTTACAAACACTAAGCCAGGTCAGGTCTTTTAACTCGCCTCGCTAACAGCAGATTAATTGATTTTATTGAGCATGTAATGAGAGTGTAAACTGTGGGATCTGTCGCTAAAAGAATGTAATTGTTTTGCTAACTATTACTAAAAGTACACAGCTGTCTTGGGGCAGGAATTGCTTCCTGCGAGGATCGGTTCCATCAATCAGACGTATATAGCTTGCTGATTTGCTATATTTGTCTGGGGCCGGACTGTACGAAGAAGAAATAAGTATTAGATTAATAGAAACTTAACCCCAAGGTTAAACGAGAAAGAGTGCGGGCGAGTGCAGAATTCTCTATAACAACGGAATTGCACTATTTTGATACATATTGTTTACCATATAACATTTCAAGCAATATGATTTGAATACATGGTATGATGCTCTCTGGATAGAATTGCCACCACAATGAAACAACTGAACACATTTATTGAAACCACTCACGCAATTCACACCCTGTTTACTTGTTGATTTAACATCAATTCATTTGTAGTTTAGTGGCAAGGTAAAAAACCTGACCTGGCTTAAAGTGTCTGTAAATTCTGGAGCCTTTGGCAACCCTGGTCTCTAATATAAATAAAACCAGTCCATTTGATTGTCCAATTGTATTTCTTGATTTTATTTTTAAGGTGCAATGTTGGAAATAACCAACAAGCTGTGTGGAATACTGCAGGGAACACAAACTGCAACAGAAGGAAGTTTCCATTTCGAGAAAACAGGCACAATGACTTTGAATTTAAACAATATAAAGACATCCCTCTCCCTCAGGTGAGGAGAGTGATCCCTGCTTCACCCACCTCAAACGGACGAACAGACTCCTTGAGCATGGCAAGGAACTCAGTGATTCAGGAGCTGACAGAACTGGAGAAACAGATCCAGCTCATTAAACAAGAGCTCCAGCTGGCTATGAACAGAAAAAATGAACTGGAGGATTACCAGCGGATAAATAAGATCACAGAATCCTAGATTAGCACATGAATATGGAATGCACTTTTAAGGAGTTGTGAAAACAAACTATGGTTGAATTTAGCCCAACATAAAAGGTCTTCTGTAGGCACTCTGTTTTAGAAACTTGAGTCTAAATGCCCACTCAAGTTTCGAACACGTCTTGTTGTTTTAATCACAGACTTTTGGTATTTTTGGGTAGTACAGGAAATGCAGCTTTGATGACTACCCAGTTGAAAGCGTCAAGCTACGATGCACATTTTGTTTCCTCCAGTATGTATGCGTGCATTGCAGTACGTAAGCGAATGTGGGCACCACCACCCACAAAAAGGATGCCTGTGAAGCTGAAGTTACAGTAACTGTGCCTCCATCATAAACAGAAATGTTTTTTCAGTCCCTTGTTAAGTTGGATATAAAGATGTGGTCCAGCTGTTAATCCAGAATTGCTAGGATACTGATGTGCTTGGCTGTGTCTTTTCATAATGAAAGGCACTGTTGTTGTTTTATTGGTTTGTGTGAATCTGACGAGACATTTCCAGTTGCACCCTGATTTTAGAGTCCATTTTTTTTATTTATATAGTTTAATTGTTACGATATGGAATTAATCAGGAGTAAATCAGTGCCCAAAATATGCATGCTATTTAAATGTCTGATAAAATGGAGCACAACCCACAGGTATCAAAAGCACTTACAATGATGCCTATTTTTATAAACTTTTGTTATTTGGGAGGCATGAGCGAGGGCTCCTCCCCCTACTTCCTTCCTACCAATAACATCTGCTCATCCCCTATTTAAACCCCAAGCCGTGAGTTTGATGTCTTGTGCTTTTTGTTTTCCACCAACCTCCCCCACTATGCCTTCCTCTTCTATCCGGCAACTCCACCTCTGCAGCTGGGGTTCTCCACTGCAACAGTCTCCCTCTTGCAGGTAAGTGAAACTCTTCCCAACCATAGAAGCCCATCTGCCTCTGGTTTCGTCCTCCACGAGGAAGGTTCTCTGGGGCTCAAGGGAGACCCCTGGCCAAATTTATCTATCGCTGTCACCTTCCAATTTCTCTCCTCTAGATCCTCTTGGGGGAAGTATTGGTTGCTTTCCAGCCTTGGAGACTGAAGGGTTCGGTCTCACCTCCGCGAGGGTGGCTCTCCGCGATCCAAGGGGAATCTTCTTACTCTTCTCTAAGTTATAAGTACATATCTTCTATTACCAATTCACAATGTCTCTTCCTTCATGCAGCCCTCGATCATGTCCAGTGAATCATGTTAAGACCATACAAAAAGCACTTAAGTAAAATACCATGAACTGTGAAAAAAATGAAACCTCTAGTGTCTGTTGTACTTTTGCAGGAAGGTATGTTAATATTTCAAGCTAAATAAAAATTTCATTTTTTTTATTTTTATTTTTTTAGTCAAAAAGCATACATTGCCTTCAACCCCCTCAGCACACGCTTTGTCCGCTTTAAGAAAATGTTGATAATTTTGGACGGAAGTTAATGCAGTAAACTTTTTAAAATAACCACGAATTTTAAAAGTCCATGTAAATACATTTCATTTCACATCAATTTCAATGCCTAAACATTTTTGTCAAAATGGTCTCTGAACCACATTGGTTATTGTTTGACATCTATAAGTTTTTTTTGTTTGTTTGTTTTAAGCACTGGAGCTATTTTTTTTAATGCTCTCCTCTTCAGAAACGAATATATAGTTTGCAAGGATCTACCAGAAGCAGAGTTTGCAATTCCTTAAGTTGTCATAATCCATCTTTATGGTGTTGATACCTGCTAATAACAAATGTTTTGGACATATTTAAGTTTTAGAAGTGATTTTTAGCCATTAATACTTTTGTGACTTTTTGTGTAACTGTTAAAAGTCTTGAAAAAAAAAAAAAGATTTTAAAGTCAAAGCAATCTAGCACTGCTTTGTATTGCTAAAGGCGTTTTGCAAGCCTGGAGCACAGAGTGTTTTAAATAGCATCAGCAGTCACATACTCGGGTTGAAATCGAGTACTTGAGTAGTCACCCCTTTCAAACACAATGTTGTTTTGGGCACATGTTTAGCCTATTTAAAACACTTTAATATCATGTTAACAATGTTTTTAGCAGTACTTTTTTCCAGGGACCTGTGATATGAACGTCAGTATTAGCAAGCCTGTCCCATGTTAACATAATGTTGTTTTTGGCTGTGTACACTTAAACGCCTACTTTTGAAGGTCATATTGGTATAATTTTATTTTTTATGACTGTGTTCAATCTGTGACTTCTTTAAATTTATACTGTCATCTATGCTTTGTCTACCTTTTCTGAAGTAAAGCTGTTCAGTATAATTTGCCCAGCTGCCTGTACCAATGAAAGCAACTAGTTTTCTTGTATTGCAAAGCAAATGCCTTGTCCACACAACTTGCTACTGTTATTTTCTTGCTTCACTAAGGTTTGGAAGAAAAGAGCAGTAATGCTTATGCTTACTATTTTAATCTGTTTTGCCAATGGATTTAAATATTGATTAAAAGGTTATGTCACTAATCAGTCGTACTGGTAAATGAATTGCAAAACTGTAAACTGTAAATCTGCAATGATGTAGGAATTCAATGTATTTTGGTAAAACAATAAAGAGAAAAAAAAAAACTAGTTGATTTATTTCCACATTCAAGATGTGGTGATGTAAAGAGACCAAATACCATGCGCGTATACTCAATGCCCTCTAGTGTCCATGTAAGCACATTACCATTGACAGCATCAGGCATCCTGTGGCGAACCAATAACAAAACCATCTAATTCGCATCCTATGTATGATGTGCACTGTATCAACTGTAACACGTCCGAAGACGAGAACAACTGACCACGTGTGGAGAAACACATTTGGAGCATCCAATTCATGAAAACAATTCTTCCAAGATAATGTCAAAGTGATTTCTTGAAGTTAAGAAAGATAAGTTGCAAGAATCGATCACTGACTAGGGTATAGGTAGGAAATATCAGTTATCTTAAGTAATATTGATTTTAAACATGTCGATTACACAATATGTGTATATGGCATTAGTAAAGAATGTCACTGACATGTTTGTTTTCAAAGTGTTTTATCTTTAAATTGCACCTGTTCATTTGACAACAAATAATCAATAAATGTAAGTTCTTTGAAAGCAACCAGGTAAGTTATTGTGGTAAGAAGCTTCAAATTATATTTTAACAGGTGTTTTTTTTTTTGTTTTTGTTTTTTTACTTTTTACAGAATTATATTTGCAACTATTCTGAGAAGTTATGTGCGCTATTTATTTTTCAGATAACAAATTCTTAATTTTTAAGAATTAAGAAAATGCTTTGAGGAGTTTAGTTTAGTAATAGAATTGCTTAAACTTTTCTGTGTTTACTTTTGACCAGTCCCCCCCAATACAATTTATCACTCATCTTTTGTGTTTGTTTTGAGCCGACTTACGCTCAGTTCACAATACCTAAATAACGTGTGATCATCTCATTTAGAAAATGTAATTGTGAATGAAGTGAACGGCAATAACATGGTTTTAATGCATGCTGATCATGCATTATTTACTAGTGTGAATAGGGTATTAAGGTTTGTCACTGGAACATTATTAAACCTATTCATTGTGCAATAGGGTTCAGCTCCTCCAATTTGCTGGAACTTCTATTGCACTTCATTCTGATAATGCTATATACACGAAAACTAGAATCAGATTCCGATTCACGTTCTGACAATTATTCCTGTACCTGATGTAATAAAAATAAATACATTTAAAACAGTTCAAAGCAAAAAAAAAAAAAAACATTTTAACTAATAATCCCAGCGGTGCTCTTTTATGTTTGTTTTTTAAAAAGAACAAACACATCACTTTAATATACAAATTACTGATGTTTTCCTTTGTCATCATAAAAAAACAAGACCTTTTACATGACCTCCTATTCTTATATAAACCTATTTAAATAATCAGCCAGTGACATTTGGTTTAATCTGTAATCTAGTCTCCTTTACAAACACACATTTTAAAATGTAACTACAGTTTCTATTTATTTCTGAGGACAATTAAAAATCAGCAAAAATATACAGCTTTTAAGAGCAAATTAAACGACTGAAACTTCAAAGAAAACATACAAACATGTTTTGTTTTGCTATTGAAACAAGTTGGTTTACTCTGATGCTGAATAAAGGGCAAGTAAAAAAAAGAAAAGGACAGTAATGTGATGCAGATTTTTTTTCTAAAAATACAAGAATACTAAAACATTCCTGTAAAACTTGCAGGCAGAGTATTCAATATTCTAGAGAGGGAGCAAAAAGCTTCAAAAGTTGACCTTTGTCCAAATTTTACAGAAAGCAGAAAAAAAAAAAAAAATTATCTTGCACAAATACCACACAACAACATCAATATTTAAATAACATTATACCTTGTAAAACATGAAAGGAATGACTAGATCCTGACGTGTAATTGTTCAAAGCTGACAATCAGGGTAAGCTACATCACTTTTTTATACAAAATGTACAAAAACATCAGCTTCTAACTAGGTACAACATAATACTGTTCTTTTTTTACATTTTGACACCGAGTACAAAACAATTGTGTGCCTAGAGGTGTTGAGGTGAAGAATAAATAACTTGATGTTGCCCTCTGAGTCATGTCACTTCCGTCATTGATGCAGAGTGGTTCTACAAGACAAAATATTTAGGAAATGTCAGTTTTAGAAAGTAGGGAGTAATACTTTTAGACTTGTCCAGGATGGAGTGTAACAGCTGTAGTACAGTAAAGCATGAATTGACAAAGTACATAAGCGTCATTATGCTGCATGATTATGCATGCTGAGAAATACATGTTTCTAATACCTGAAGATTCAAACATTTATTTAGTCTTCTATGAAAAGTAAAAAAGACAACAGTACTAGTTAATTGTTACAAAAAAAAAAAACTAACAAACAGAAAAGTACTGTAGCCAACTTTGTATTCTTAAACAGAGCAGGTGAGCCAGTTACTTCTCTCCCTCTTTCACACAGTACTTTAAAATATTAGCCTACAGAACTAGTAAAAGACACATATTACTCATTAATTTTAATAAACTTACACAGTATTGGTATTATACATGTAAAAAAAAAAAAAAAAAAAAAAAAAACATTGAGTCTAATAAATTATTAAGATATAAAATGGATATTGCATTTGTTAGAGATGCTTCTGTAAGGTGTTGTTACAATAAAGTCACACTGCTACAAAAGGGTTTTGAAAATGAATTAAATTCAGTTAGAATCATGCTCTCCAAAATTACAGTTTTTTGGGCAATATTTTAAATAAAAGTGTCCTGAGCAAACAGAATAATTTTACTCCTGAATGCAGTTGTCAGATATACCTGCGTCTCTCCAGTGTATGCACAATGGTATCTTATTACCAAGGTGAACGCTGGGATCTTATTACAGAAGTACAAATGCATGAATGCAACAGGACTGCCTTGGTAGTCATAGAGGGATTTCATATGATACCTGTGCACTCAGTGTTTCCAAGGGGCTCTCCACCCGAGGGAATGTCATCAGTGGCAGCCCACGGTAGTCCTCTGATTTCTGTTTTGTGGGGGTTCCATGGACTCCTTTAAAGTTGTGAACCACGCAGATTCCCTGCAAACAAACAGCCTTGTCTAAACATCCACCGTAAATATAAACAAGCAGTAAAAAGCCTATTTTGGTTATTTCTTTAACCCTAAACTGTTGTTTATGTTTACAACTTTCAAAAGTTCTAATTTTAAAGCTACAGAGTTGCTACATTATGTTATTATGCGTGAGTACCTAAATTCAACGGTACTGTTGAGTGTTGACCCAACAAAAACATCACTATTGTCACAACACTTCCGGGTATTTAGGAATGCTTCATTGTATTCCTAAACTAAACAGTAAAATTTAAAATGAGCATTTCTGCATATCGACCTGCAGCTTCAGAATCTAAAAAGAAAATTACAAAATCTTAAATACAAGTTTGTATTAATGCTGTATTAATTTGTAAAATCTACATCTATCTATCTATCTATCTATCTATCTATCTATCTATCTATTTATATCTATATATATATATATATATATATATATTTTAAATAGGTTGTAGTTACGTTATCATATTTGCTGCGTTTTATTTGTTATACAATAATTTACACACACACATATATATGTGTGTGTGTGTGTGTGTGTGTGTGTGTATTAAGAATTATCGTTCTGAAGGCGAATTGAGGTATCAGTATCTACATTTAAATCCCATTCATAATTTTTATATAGCCGCTTGATCGTGGTTGTGGGTGTCACCATCTTTCTGCTGAGCAGCTCAGCAGCTCTGAGAGTTGATCAGTTTGTTGAGTCAGCATTGAACCAACGCTGAGCGTCACTAGTCTCAATGGTGAGCATAGGAACGATTTTAAGAGTTGTTGCTTCTCAGCGTTGAATTTAGGAACGCAGCCTATGTGTTATTTGTTGCTGTAATAAAGAAGGCTCATAGATAGAACATATAATTATAATGAGTTACAATGTATACCACGTTACAGCTATGGCCAAAAGTTGAGCATCTCCTACAATTTTAGGATTGAGACTAAAACAAAGTAAAACTATATGAACGTCACTCACAAGGAATGAACATTTGTAAATTCACTTGACTATACACGTTCCAGTAAATTATTTGGTCATACTTCATCATTTGTGGCTTAAGGACCTTCTTTAGCATTCTGTTTATCCAACTGCCGTCTGTATGCCTCACTTCCTTTGTAACCTCCAATTACTTTTATTTAATAATGGCAAATGAAAAATCTATACATTAACTGGAATACCTACATATCGTATGTATGATATTGTGTGCTATAAGAAAAGTGACTACTAACAACAACACGGTTTGTTTTCAGCCTGTATATCAAATAATAAAGTGTTCAGGAGTAGTAGCAATATCCTTCCATGCTCCGCAGATAGTTTTCTTGGTGCTTAATCATCAATTAAATAATTTGAAACTTGTGCTTACCAAGAACAAAGCCACTGCACTTCCCAGAATGAATCCGGCTATCACATCAGAACAGTGATTTCGATATTCAGACACCCTGTTGAGTCCTGTCAGGAATGCAGCACAGAGGGTTCCAAGACAAAGGACCGGTTTGGCCAGTCGACTGCTTTTTGTTTTTATAGTGCTTGTGATGTACATCTGAAATGAAAAAAACACATTTAACGGGGCCACTTATCACATTTGAATTATAATGCTCCAGTGTTTTTGTTTGTGGTCAAGTTAGCCTTAGGCATTGCCATTATCTACAATTTTCACTAATGGCCTAACCTAGTTCTCAATCACAAATAGGTCTAGTGGGTCAAGAATATATTCTGCAATATATTTGGAATCAGCAACATAAGGTTCTGTCACGCAAGTCCATTCACCTTTCCAGGTTTTCTTTTATTTGATTCAAACATTTTTCCAGGACTATATGTTTTCATACATAGAACATTCCTAAATTAAAACAATGAATGAATGCAAACAATATATTCAATTAAAGCTATAGGATATAAAATATAACTATTACAATATATCTCACTCATTCATATTTACATTAATTAATTTAAAAAATGAAATAAAAACAAAGGATCACATGAACAATTCTCAAGTGTCTTGTGCTTATGAATAGCAAAGCATTCTTACTGTCACATATACTGCAGAGTAAACACTTAAAGATGCATCTTTTGAAGGGAATGATCTTCTGGCCTTTTCAACCACCCCTTGGTTACCAGTGCAGATGTTTCCATTGGAGATAAACTGATGATTAAAGCGGCATTCTGTTCCGGTGTAATTTGGCTTACAAATGCTTAAAAAGTATGGTGCCAAATTCCCAGTTACAACTTGGCCAGCATTCACAAATATGTCAGTAGCAAATAGTCCAAAAGCAAATACACCTGCAGAAGCAAAGTACATGAAAGACTGAAGTTAAGTAACACAACATAGTGTTTTAATTTGTGTATAAGAGCTGAGTTAATAGATGTATTTACAGTATATATATATATATATATATATATATATATATATATATATATATATATATATATATATATTTTAGAACATCCTCTTTTACATTTTCCAATTCAGAAAATAATTCAACTTTCATAACTTCATAATCTTAATAAAATGTTGTAAAAAAAAAAAATAAAAAAAACCCCAAAAAACAAAAACACACAACCAACAACAATGGTGTATTGTGACAGTTAGGGTATTCAAATGTATTTATTTTTTTACTAAAAATAGTTTTACAAGAATTACCTGCATTGGGATGATGCATCTCATTTTTAGGAGAAAATAGGCAATAGGCAGTTAAAATTCCATAAATTCATAAAGACACAGAGTAAGATTCCCCTTTTTAAAAAAGCACTGCAGTATTTGAACTATTGTAAAATACCATACCTGCTGTATAACAACTGCAGTAATATTGCAGTACATTTTTGTAGGAACTAAATAATTATTATTTTACATGCTAAGATGAATTAATGACAAAATTAATGAAGGCTTCACAATGGGTTCCGTTTCAGTCTGGTTCGTTTACTTTGAAACAATGCATCAATTTGCTTGCTGTTCACACTTATCTGTAAGCCAAGGGACCAAGTTCGTTTGATTGCAAACTAAAGTTAGTTTTTTTGGTTTCTAGCCAACTTTTTCAGGACCAAGTTTGTTTGTGTTCACAAACAAATCAGTTTGCAAGTTTAGAGTATCTCGGAAGGCATCTTGGTCTTGTTTTTAACTAACTTAAACATATCTGAAATCAAACTGCCACCCAAATGTTTTTTAGTCATGTAAAAATGTATTTTAATGCGTCAAATTCAGCTACTTTTTCTGCCTGGTGACCATCTTGAATTTGAGTTTCACCCTATACTGATTTTGAGCCTTAGTAATTAAAAAAATATATAATATGTTTACAAATAGATCAATACTTTACCAATAAAAATATATATTCTAATCTAGATGGTGGTTTTAAATTAAAAGATCAGAAGTATTAAGTGTACAAGCAAGCCTCCCAAAAACACACCTCTCACTGTGGGCAAGAACGGCATGGAACGAGCAGAGCAGTTCTGCAAGTCCTTACTGCATTTTAAGGGCATGGATTTTGTTTACATATATCAAAACACAATTGTTAAAGTCTTGTTTAAAATGTGATGTGATTAGTCTATTAAGAAAATATTATTCCTGTCTTGCAATCATCATTTTTAGGTTAAAAAGCCTGTGTTATAGAGAGAGCATTGGGTGAAGCTCGCTACGTCCTCTGGCTACATTCCCATTGTAAAATGACACGCTTGCCAATTTTCCAGGCACGGACATTTCCACCCATATAACTAAAAACACGAGCATGGTTGGTTCTTGGTTTAAATGGTGATGCATTACAGACAGTTTTAGCAGCAAATATTGCTAATCTTAGTTTAGCCCTGATTGTTTTAGGTTTTGAAATCTCAAAGTAAAGGAAGGATTTTTTCACCTTTCCGTATGTCCAAATTACTAGGGCCTAAACCTACAGAAAGCTTAGAATGTCTACTTTTAATTTATTTTACAACCATGAATCAAAGTCGACCAGGACGGCTAGATATGGAGCTTGAACAAAGGTAGCAACTAAAAACGGGGTGCCACACAACCACGGCAAACACGGACATATTTTGCGGGGTAGTGTTTTGAGGGAGGATACTGCAGTAATTTACGCAAAGTAATTTGAGAAAAAGACTGAACATATTTTACTATTTTTGTA
Source organism: Polyodon spathula (assembly GCF_017654505.1). Taxonomy (NCBI): domain Eukaryota; kingdom Metazoa; phylum Chordata; class Actinopteri; order Acipenseriformes; family Polyodontidae; genus Polyodon; species Polyodon spathula. The sequence goes on along the minus strand of NC_054535.1, from coordinate 90,064,995 downwards.
AGTTTTGTCCCGTTCAGCTTGGATTTTGCTGTCTAACAAAATTTTTATCAGAGCTTCAATTTTTCATACTGCCAGTGTAGTTTAGGGTTACCAGATTCCAAGAGTGAAAACTGCTGTGGTGTTTTTTTTTCTTCAAATCACTAACGCCATAACAATACTGAAGCTGTTAGAATAACAGTATATAATAACACAATCATAATTTATATATTAAACATCGGGTGTATTTATTGCAGATAACTGTTATAACTGTTTTCTTTCTATTGTCATGAGCTGCCCTCAATGAGGTGAATTATAGACTTCCAAAGCTGTGACAGAGACGCACCCCCAGAGAACCTGAAACGAGAAGAGAGCCTTGTGTTATGTAGGGAGAGCTCCAACAGCGAGGTTTAGCAAGAATAAGCTTAGCCACTCAGATTGCGAGATAGATCATGAGATGTTAAAAGATTGGGTTTGGTCGGGGGTCCCCTCTGACTCATGGAGAACCTTCCTGTTGAGGTAAAGGAAGCAGAGCTTAACCAAGGGTTGGAGAAAGTGAGATCACTAACCCAAAAAAGAATGGACCCCCGGCTCCCCACTAAAGATTCCTATATGTGCAGACAAGCAAAAGAACTGACAATGCATTTACAAAGAAAGAAAGAAAGAAAGAGAAAGAAAGAAGAAAGCAAGCATTTATCACAACAAAGAAGGTTATTAACTGGCTCCCTACTGACTATGTGAAGACCATCCACTCAGTGGGAACGAAAAAAAAAAACCCTTCTTTTTAGGGGGAAACCTTTGGTGGCCCAAGCGGAAGGGTTGTCACCACTCCAGACATGCTAGCAATAGACTAATGTGCAGAAGATATCTCAGATAGGGAAGAACGTATGTATGATTCAACTGATGATGAGGTCCAGTGCCCCACATTTTTAATTAGATGGTGGTTAATGTTTGTTCTTGCTGCTCATGTGGCTGCCACAATTCTGAATGAATGAGGAGTGTAGAATTGAGGCGGAAGTCCTGCTTTGGTAACCAACGTAGACAGATGAGATGTGAACCAATGTCTGGATATAACAGTCCGGCTTGAATTGATGAACAGGGGGTCAGAATTTGAAATAAATTTGCGTTCTTCGATATATTTCTGCATAGAATTATATGGGCATAGAGGAGAGTCAATTTTTGATAGATGAATAAATTGACCTTGCTGAAGCTGATCTGTTTTGGAAATGTGCAGGAAGAGGATAAAGTGTGAATCTAGGCTGAGCATGAGATCACTGCAATGAATACCTAGAGGAGGCTGGCTTTTCTGTGTTCAGTATGATTCTTTGAAATACCAGTGAATGAAGGGGTACAATTGTTTTTTCTTCTGAAAGCGGGACGTCAACCTCTGAAAATAAACTTTTAAAACTGGTTATCGCTTCTGCTGGTGGATCTGAGGGAGTAGATATCAAGAGAAAATCATTGAGTAGGTGGAGCAGAAATGGAACATGGTATGAACAGAGAAGTATCCAGCATAATGCCTCTGACAGAGTATCAAATATTTTGGGGCGAAAGTTAACTGCATAGAAAAATAGAATTTATCCTCCCAGCATATCCCAAACAGGTGACGAAGAGAAGGATGGATTGGCATTACCTTAAATAAGTCACATATATCTGCTTTTGCTAACTAGAAGCCATGACCTGCCAATTTATTTGAATGAAATGCGTCCAATATGGTAATGTACTGTAGAGAAAATTGATTGTGAGGAATGAGTGAGTTGATGCTACTGATGCTTGATCCCCTTGGTGCTGACAAGTCAATGAAGAGACGCTTTTTTCCTGACTTTTTTCTAGTGCCGATGGGGTTAATCCTGAATATTGGAAAACGGGGGAGCTGCAAATGACCCGACCATAAAACCTTTTTAAATCTTTTTTTGAGTAGCTGATGTTTTTGTTTTGAAAGGAGGAAGGAGGGATTTGACTGAGTCTGGTTGAAAACCCGTTTTGTAGTCTGTCAAGTAAATAGTTGACGAATATTTAATCAATTTGGGAATATTTATATGAGTGGAGACTATCAGTGTTGAAGAAAGTCACTTTGGGGCTACTGGGCAGATGACGTTTGAATGTGCGTCCCTGCAGAAACTGCACACATGAATATTTTTGCATTGGCTCCTCAAGCAGATACCGAAATTGAAATTATTGCACATTTGCTTTCCTCCTGCGTATCTGATTCTTTTCCTGAACCTGTCTTCTCTTGTAGATTGCTCAGATGGGGCAGAAGAATGGATGGAGTTGGGGATAGAGATTCTGTTAGAGATAGGGGAGCGATGCAGACTGCTGCTGATCTGGAAGTTGATGCCATAGCAGCTTTAGGGCAGAGAGAGTGAGTGGCCGGTGGAATCGCAGACCCTGCATGCGTTGGCTCTTAGGCCACTGAAAATCCTGTGAATAGGTCTAAATCAGGCTGTGCCCAGTCAATGATGTGGTTATCTGATGCCAAAATAGCGGGTGCTTTTGCTGAAAAGAATTTGTGATAGTCAAAAAACATGGTCCCTCCTTACCTGGCAGACAGCTCCATGACGTAGACTTCATAAGAATCCAGTTCTTGCCTGCGGTTCAGGTATACAGAACATAACACATCTCTAAATATAGCGAAGGCAAGGAAGAATTCCTCCTGGGAAAGAGACTTCAATAACTTGGGCTCTCTGCGTGACTGACAAATCTCTGCAATCCCCTACTCTGTGGTCCAGAGAAACCAAATTAACGTCCATACCTTCAATTACGCTGTGCCGAATCTGCGGGGATATTGAGTGGCAACGTGCAGTGGTTGAGGCGGCGGAACCATACGCTGTTGCAGATGCAAGGTTGTAGACCAGAGGCTCTACTGCAGATACCTGGGTTGGTGTAAAACCAGAAGTGACTGTAGCTGTTGCAGCAGCTGCGTTTATGGCAGGAATGGAGGAGAATAGGAAACCTGTGGAACCTTACTTCTCGGGCTCGATGTTGGACACCCGTTTATCCAAATTGCGACGTCTGGTGTTAACTGAGAATAAGGTATTCGCAAATGTTTGCATGAATGCTTTTATTTCATTGAATATGCAAGAATGTTCCTGTTGAGTTGTCATCTAGCCATCAGGTGAAAGCTGACAGCTGGAGTCGCTTGCTCTGAGACTGTCTGCCTGCTGTCTGATCTGGGCTGCTGAACAGCTGAGCACTGCTGGAATTTTGCTGCCACTTTTGAGGAGGGTCTTCATGAGCTTGTTCAATTCCAGTCCTTAAAGTACAGACACTCAGGAGAGATATCCTGAGTTCAGAGCCTTTTGGCTCGGTGAGGATTAACTCCTTGAACGGTGGGTAGTGGTATGGCTCAGGGTTCACTTGTTCGGATGTTGCAGAGATGTCTGATAGAGGGAAGAATGGTTGGGTGATTGGCTGTAGGACTGATGTTGTCGGAAAATGCTCTGATACAGACATGAAGTTATCCTCAAAACCCTCTGAATCCGAGGAACAGATGTGCGGCAAGTACTCCATACTTGATTTTGCTTTTATCTTTACGCTGAAAGAAATGATCCTGAACAACAAAATGTGAAAAAAGTTCAAGGGGGTGTAGACTTTCTACAGGCACTGTATATTGCCATTTACAAGTAAGAAAGACCAGAATAAAACAAAACATATGCGTTTATTCATTTTTGGACTACTCCCCTTTCACTTTGTACTCAAAAAGTAAAAAATGCAAATCCACTGCAAATAATTTATACAGTACCCACCTACACTGTGCCTCTGAGAATTGACTAGTAGACACATGAAAGAGAACATTATATTTTCACCTCATAAATAGTTGACAGCAGGCGACTTGGTGTTTGCCAAGTAGAGAGGATTTGCAATGTCTTTGAAAAGCTCACAATTAGTGTCATGATCCTTTGAAATCACCTGCCACAAAGCTTTGTTTTTCACTGTACAACTTTTCAATATAAGATTAATGGGATATACTTGGCCAAGTAAGTATTTTTATACCACCCTGTGAACAGGAGAGAATGAATCTGAACAGCAAATCTACCTCCCACCTGGAAGGGCGCTAAGTAAGATTGATGGTGCGCCTTCACAGCGATGGGCTGACTTGATGGTAGGACAGAACCGGAAGTCGTCCATCTTGGTAAAAGGGCGTAGCTGTAAGACTGTTGAACTGCTCTATTGTGATCAGCTGTGTTGTGCGCAGCGATTGGATAGAGTGTGGTGCCATACTGATTACAAGGAGGAGTTTAGCAGTACAAAAGGGATGCAGATATATGAGTATGGCCCTTTACGCTATAGTAAGATGCCGGAGCATTAATTTGTTTTGGTATTTGTGAGCAGACTATAGGGGCTGAAGCTACGGAGCCAGCACAACCACCCACATCGCCCGCACTGCCACATCACCTCAGCCTGTTACAGCACTACGGAGCCAGCACAACCACCCACATCGCCCGCACTGCCACATCACCTCAACCTGTTACAGCACTACGAAGCCAGCACAACCACCCACATCACCCGCACTGCCACATCACCTCAACCTGTTACAGCACTACGGAGCCAGCACAACCACCCACATCGCCCGCACTGCCACATCACCTCAACCTGTTACAGCACTACGGAGCCAGCACAACCACCCACAACGCCCGCACTGCCACATCACCTCAACCTGTTACAGCACTACGGAGCCAGCACAACCACCCACATCGCCCGCACTGCCACATCACCTCAACCTGTTACAGCACTACGGAGCCAGCACAACCACCCACAACGCCCGCACTGCCACATCACCTCAACCTGTTACAGCACTACGGAGCCAGCACAACCACCCACATCGCCCGCACTGCCACATCACCTCAACCTGTTACAGCACTACGGAGCCAGCACAACCACCCACATCGCCCGCACTGCCACATCACCTCAACCTGTTACAGCACTACGGAGCACAGGCACTTGCACCCTGGAACTGTATTTATTGTTTATCATTTTTGGGACCTCAAGCCATTGCTGGTAAAAGAGACAGTTTACTGAAAATAAAGGAGGACCATTGTAAATACACACGCTGTTGTGGACATTGTATCCTTACCGCACCACTCACATCCTGACCCCCCCCCCCCCCCCCCCCCCCCAAAAGAGACATAGAATATAGAAGGACTCTGCCTAGCTTTTACAGTAACTTATTGTTGAATAACATTTATCTCTATACAGATATTTGGAATTAATTCCATGCAGTATTTTATGGGCTGTTCAAAGACAAGTCTATCTGCCATCTGTCTGTCATCTAGTCTCTGCATCTCCTGCTCCACATATAACCTTGTCATCCAAGTCTTCTGAAACTGCAAATATCACAGCAGGAGAATGGGAAGATATTAATCTCTGTATAACGAAATGACTGGAGGAACTTGGCGTGTGTTGAGGACTCAGTTCTCTCATGGAATTAGGCTACCACTGGAATTGCCTTACGGGCGAATAAGTCTTTTAACCCTTTGCAGTCCATTTATTCAGCGCTCGTCAGGCACGTCAGGCACGTCAGGCACATCAGGTCCAATTTATTTTCACACGCGCTGTTTATTTTACATGCGCTGTTTAATTTTTTTTTTCAGAGTAAAACAGGTTCAAAAGGCATTGAATCGCAAAAAAACACTGAGTATTGTATCTACAGCCAAGCCCCACCCCTTGTTCGCTGTATTTTTCACATACCTCTTTATAGACGTGCACACTGATAAATTATCTCCTGATCACTCGTTTTCTCACAAAACTCAATAATGCGATCCAAGCAATCATTTTATTACAATACATCTCAGAAAGCTCTGCAAATGTCTGTGATATTCTTTGAACGCTGGATGCAGAAGCAGCCACCTCCTTTGTTATGTATGTGTTATATCAGTAATGCATGGGGCTATGAGATACGCCCTTTTCTTTTTTTTTTTTTTTTTTTTGGTTTCAATCGGCTCCTATCAGTCTCAGTCAGCCATTGAAAGGTTTTCTCAGCTTTTGCCGGAGAAAAAAATGACTAGAGACCTGTGCTGTGCTAACATTGGACTGGAAAGGGAAAATTGTAAGGTCGGACCTGGTCTGACATAGGACTGCAAAGTGTTAAAACATTTCTAACATGTATTTGCTCTGTCAATGTGTCTGGATCTAAACACAAATTCTGTTTTGAGTTTAACAGGATTGGCACAATTTATTTCTGTTTATTTATTTACTTATTTTTAATATGAGCTCTTTAAATGTTTTAGGTTGCCTTCTGTTTCCTAACAACTGATTTATATAAATACTTGAATAGCTGCAGACATAGGCTCTTTTCTGTGTAGTCTATTTGCAATGCTCTATCTCAATAATGCGATCCAAGTCATTATTTTATTACTATAACATTTCAAAAATCACTGCAAATATCTGTGATATTCTTTGAGCGCTGGATGCGGAAGTAGCTACCTCCTTTGTTTATGTTTGCTTGTCTCTGTATGGCGCAGCTGTTATGGCTATTGCTCACACACCCTTTTTTATTTTTTTATTTTTTATTTCAGTTTAATTTGGCTCCTATCGGTCTCACTCGGCCATTGAATGGTTTTCTCAGCTTTTTTCCAGAGAAAAAAATGACTAGAGACCTGTGCTTTACGTGTTTTTGATGATGTCGGACAGGGTCCGACATTGGACTGGAAAGGGAAAATCGTAATTTCGGACCTGGTCTGACATTGGAACGCAAAGGGTTAAACTTGAATTACTGAGCCTACAAAACCCCTGATCACATGATAGTGTAACACTAGGTTTCTGTAACACTTGTATTGGTCTCTTGCACCCTCTGCCAGATATTGACTGAATTACATATAATAAAGCTTTTCGCAAAAATGTCAACAGTGTTTGTAAACCAGCAAAAATCGTTCAGTGAGAAAGTAGTACTAGTAATAATATTGAATTCACATTCCGATTGAAATTCAAATACATACAATTCTTCCATTGAATCGGATGTCAGCAAGTGTGTCAGTGAAGACATAAGCGAAGAATATTTAACATCAACATCAAGCGATAGAGACAAGCCGGCACATAGCTCTGTATTTTGCTCCATGCTTCAAGGAGTATCATACTCTGAAGCATTAGACACTCTTACTCCCTCCGCCCCCACAACCTGTTTACCAAATATGATTTATTCATGTTGCTTTCTCTCTCCCTTTTTTTTTGTTAGGATGTGTTGTTTATTGTTTATTGACTGCATGTTATTTTTTAGTCAAAACCTTTCCCTATGACTAAATAAATTATATATATATATATATATATATATATATATATATATATATATATATATATATATATATATATATAAGCACTCGAACCGTCTGTTTCTGGCAAATATGTTGGCAGCATCGAATGTCAGTACAGTGCAACTGCATGACCTGAATTCGAATGCTCTTCCAGGATTGAGCATGGTAGGTGAACATTTAAAGTTTCATTTGTATTTTCATTTTATCAGCGTCTTATATTAAAATGAATATTACATTTTCCTAATCATTAACACTTAATTGGCAAGTTGTTATTAATCATTATTATAGTCAATAGTAGCTGTTTACAGCCTTATAGATTATATTAGAACTCCTGGAGTTTACTCTTATTATGTACAGCTGTAAGATTATAAGGTTTATTATGTATATGTCGCGTGAGCACCTTAACTCACTTCACCGCAGCACAAAAACTGGCAGTTTAATTAAAACGACAACCAGATTTCAAAATGTTACTGATGAAAACAGAGACGTGTTGTTGAAAATCAGAAAAATGCTGCCACAAGAAAAAAGACTTTGAGTGAAAAAAGGCTACAGGAGAATGGGAAGCCATCACAAGAATGGCGCTAATGAACTACAATGCCAAAGCACTTCATGTACGCCAACCCTAAGAATATCATTAAAACTAAGATAGATCTTTCAATAGAAATGTAAATAACATCACTATATAAGTAAAGGGAAACATGTAACACAATTTGTAATTTACACTAGCAATGGATAAATCAGTGTCTTCTTGGTTACAGTCAAACCTGTCTAATCCAGCCTCGACCAGATGCTATTGAAATTAACTGTGTGATACCCACTACAATACAGAACCTGTCTATTCTAGAATCCAGCATGATTAAGTCTCTTCTGCCTAAAATGAAAAAAATGAATGCAAAATGAAACCATTCTGAATTGTGGAATTGTTGAACATAATGTCTAAACGTCCACACAACAAGCTAGCTCTTAAAGAAATTTGCCAAAACCAACACAAAAAGAGCCAAGTGAAAATACATTTCAGACATTCTGCAAATAAAAGATGCCCACTTAAAATGAAGCACTGACTCCTGCATGCAGGTACGGTACGAACATGTGAACAGCTTTCTGTGGGAATGATTTAAACAGGCTTGTGATACAACATGTCAAGATTCTGTTGAAGCATTGTGTTTATTATACAGTGTATGTACAGAATAACAGTTGTTTGTTTAAAGTGTTCAAATTATTTTGTCATTTTACCTTTTTATGTACAGTATTATATTTTTTAGAGCAACTGTAATACAGCACGGTGTTCTGGCATTATTTACTGTAAAACATTACCACTCTTTTTACATGAATCTTTTTGTTTAAGATTTGCAAGAATCTCCTTTGTGTAGTTTTCTCAACAGTCCATAGGTACTACTCAGGAAAGGTGTAGTATTTCACACATAACTATAAAACACTTTGTTAGTGGACTTGTTTACCAGCATTACATTTCTATGATGTGAAGAAGGATAAGTAATCACAAATGTAAATGTCTCTGCCTCTTTTAGGCATGGCTTTTAGGTTCATTTGGTGCACAGATGGGAAAGTGAGTCTTAGCAAGAAGACAGCATGTTTGTTTATATAAGGCTACTGTGACCAGGTGCTCGCGTCATGTGTGTGGGTAACTGCTGTTTAAGCAACACAGAGAGACCATGGAGGTGAAGTTGAAAAGCCGACACAGCCACGCAGGATTTATTCAGACTAACAGAAAGAAAGTAAAGGTGATCATGTGATGTTACCAGCCATGGTAACGCACAGAGGACACATACAGCAAGCTGTACAAAAAACTAAATAAAACACAATACAAAAACAACAAATAAAAGGTGCCATACAGGGCGAGCGCTAGCCTTATAAACAAGGTGTCCCACTCCAGGAACCATCTACACTATGTAACCCTCACTATACATTACATGGGATCACTATCCCCTAAACTACCCTACTGATGAGCCGGTATTCCTACGACTCCTGCTGTTTCATACGGCCTTGGCTGGGCATTGCCTTCACAAGCACTGCTTGCAGCTTCAGGGCTGCGCAGCTGTCGTTCTTGCAGAGCGGACCCTCTCCTCCCGAATACACACAGCTTCAAGCCATCTCCTGTGGATGTTTTTAAACGGACGGACACTCGTCAAGACCCGCCCACCTGCCGATTGAGGACCAGCACAGCCAATCACTCCTTCCCCTCAACCAAGCCTAGAAGGCAGCAAGTCTCAGTCGAGCGCCTGTCTGTAAACAATAATTCAGTCACACAAATCAACTCCAAAACGATATACAATAAACCCACTTCCACATACAAATTACACCAACACTAATTCCCCATTGTGCAGGGCAATCGCACTGCCACAGCTACATATAAAAATAGGGCATATCCCACAGATGCCTAATAGGGCGAATAAGTATTATTCCTGAAAAGATTCCTGCCATGAACTGCATTAAAGTGAAGTATGGTAATAACTTACCTATAAATCGTATAATTCTCCGAATAAGAGGATTCAGGTAGCAGCACTCTCCTGTCACAATAGTCTTCTCCTGGGCTATAAGGCTTTCTCTTGTTGATTTTATGAAGTACATTGAAATCTCACCAGAGAAAATCTGAAACAAACATAACAAGAAGGTAAATCTACATAATAAATGCAATATTCTGTGTTTGAAGAGAGTCAGGATGTTTTATATTGCTATAGCAAGGCGATTAGTCAGGAATACAGTACAGTAATCCATTTCACATCTGGTGAGACCAGAGTGAGGACAGATATGTAAAAAGTCAGCTGAATGAATCCATTAAATACCATTATACACAGCTGTAACCATTACTGTTTTCACATAATTATGGTTTTGAGATTCAGCTTTTATTAGGAAGCTCCCCTAAATCAATTGTTTAGAGAGATACAGGGTATTAATGCTTGTGACAGAGTAGCCATCTGCCTTGTGGGTGCGTGCATTTGCTGCTCAGTGGCAGGCAGGAGATAAGGACGGAGGTTAAGTTGATACGCTCCGCAGGCGAACAGGATTTATTTACACATCAACACACTGAACAGCTCATGTGACACTGCCAGCAATGGCATCGCATGGAGCACATATAACACAGTGAACGAAAACTTTGATCAACAATATCTTCTCTGTTCAATAATAAACTAGCGTTGCTGAAGAGGTTGATGATGGCAGATAAATGGTTAGGGCGGATATGTGATGGTTAGGATTACTGTACATTGTTTCTTTAGAAATGTATAGTAGGTGCATGAAGGCCTTTTGTATATTCCAGCTTTTAAAAATTACACCTTTTTTGTGGTCAATAAAACAAATAAGAATAATAATTGTTTTTGTTTTTATTGTAACATTGTAACAAAGTTATGTTGCATTTTACTCACCCAAAATACATTTTATTCGCATAGTGCCTAAATTGGAAAGTAAATTACTCAATTACCCAAAATCTTACATGGAGTGCTGCCTATATGCATTTCTTTGTGCCCCTCATTGCATTTACTTATTGCCCCAAGCATTTACTTATTGTACGAAGTACCTGTATTACTCATTTCGATGAAAGAATCATACCTGTCACGTAAATATAGAGATTCTACACTGCAAGCTTGAAAAGGCATGAATCATATAAAATGAGTAACATATGTACGTTGACTATTAAATAAATAATAAAAAAAAGATTTGCTTCCTCACACTGTTTGTTCCCTCAAGGAACACTGAGACCTAGTTTTTCGCCACAGCACAACATGCATAAGGCACATTTGTTATGGGTCAATGATTTAATGATTAGGCCCTACAGATTACTATTGTTTTTTTTTTTTTTGTTAGTTTTTTTATCAATGAAACTGTTAATATAATAACAATTTTGCTAGAAATACTACTTTTGGACATTGCATGAATTACTGTTATAATTACTACTTTTTTTATTATTATATTTCATTACAATTCCGTCTACCATTGTGTTTCATTTTTTCTCCCTTAGTCAATAATTCAGTACCTGATGTTATTTCAATTGTCAGTCGATGTTCAATACTTCCGCACAACCCCTATAATGAAATTAAGGTTCTGAATCAAGTGTGTATGTTGCATTTAAACCTTGCCTGTAACCTGATTGGCAGATTGGCATTTTCTTCTGAGAAACTAGTCGAGAAAGAAGTGACTTGAAGGTCAGGTAGAACACAGAGAGCAACAATTTGGGAGTCTTTCTCTTAATGTAACACCAGCTTCAGCCAAGCTCTGATTGATGTGATCCTGAAATACTCCTTATACCTTTCAGATCTGCTACTTTTGCTCCGTGTTAAAAAATAATATGAGTAAAAAAATAAAATCGTGTCTGCCTGTTGGTTTTTTTTTATTCGGAAGCATCCTAATTAAATGCCATCGCTAATATTGTCTCTAGTTTAGACTTAGTACAGCTGTTTCTAGGACGTACAAAAATTAAATAAAAAAATGCTGAAGGGTATTACAACTTTTTCAATGAAAATCAGCTATCCTGATAAACTTTTTTTTTTTTCTCTACAAACAGCAATAGTATTTCAACCTGCCACTGATTAATTGTCCCAACTTTTAGTGCCAATTTGTAATTTAAATGGTTTTGTACATACATGGGGCACAGATGTGAAAGGCATTTTATTCAATGCATTTAAATAGTTTTTTTTTTTTTTTTTTTTTTTTGCTTTTGTTGATACCTTTCTCTATCCCTTTGTGTTATAGTAGCATTCTCTCATATTTGACTGATTTTCTTAACCTTTTCTGTTTAGCATATTTTATCGTATCAGTGTAATCTGAAGTCAAGCCATGTTTGTTAGAGATTCTGAGTGTGATCTGTACCAGTGTGTTCTCTTGTTTATAGCCTGCATGCATGATTGTTACTTAAGGTCATACCTTGACCTGAATGTGTCAATACACTGACAATGTGCTTTGGATTGCCTCTTACCAGACTGGTGGTTGTTACAGATCCTCAGCATATTAATATCCACAGAGCACACTTATTTTGTTATGACAAAACGACAATAACTCATACTAAAGTCATAGCAATTAAATATATCCTTTCTAGCACATACACACAGAGGTATAAACATACTCATGAAGGAATGACTGCAGGTCATTGTTGATAATTATACACACTCTGAATATAAAACCAAATACCCAGATGTCATTTATAAGGATATTTCAAGGTACAGGACTGTGACGGAGATATAATGAGATCTGGTTGGAAATCTCCCTCCCGACCTGTGAGGGCATGAAATAGTGAAATGGAAAGTCTTTGGACGGGCTGGCCTGACAGTTCATTTCCAGGGTCGGGAAGTCGGTCAGCCTGGAGAAGGCGAGACTCCATTGCAGGAACGTATTGACCTGGAAGGCAAGCAATAAAAGCAGCTGCAATCGTTCACCAAGGGGTCATGCATGATAGCATAAAGGAGCCGGAGAATCATTAATCTTTTCCTTCGCTTGGGTTTGTGCTTTAACCTGGAAGGAATGATAGAGCTGCAGTAATGACTGCCGGAGAAATTAAAAAAGAACTGAAAAGAATATTTGTGAGTGTTGAGTTTGTTTGTATTGTCTGTTAGTAACTGTCTGTGTTTATTAAACCATCAGACAGCTAACATGTATCCGGAGCTGTCACCTTGGGCCAGCACAAGCCGGATCAACACTGCACCAAAAGTCATGAAATAACCTTGTTATCACCCACCACGAGCACGACTGCACACACCCAGGACTGGTGACCATGTCTAGTATTATTGTGGGGCAGACAATTTGTGATTATTGTTTGGACTGTAACCCTGTTTTCATCTCCGTGCAATACACATTGTTGTGTATTGACAGGGTTTATTATTTGGTCGCCAGACCTGGATTATAAATAAAAAACACTTTCCAAACCGGATTACAATTGTACACCTCTACACCTACTTTAAAGAAGATTTTAAATTACAATTACATTATTATTTATTTATTTATTTATTTACTTACTTACTTATTTTATTTATTTATTTATTTTTTATTTTTTTACACATCATTAAACCCTGAATTGTCGGCTTCCCACTTTGTATTGCAAGATACCACTTAGATTCTCCTCAGTTGAAATCCTGAATGTGCTTTTGGGAAATTGGTTTTGACTCCGTGAAGGACAGAAGTAAAGCTTAGGCTTTTATTGATGATGAGACTATAGTACTAAGCAGTCAGTCAACTGAGAAGGCATTTTCACATAATGACATTCCTTTCTTATAAATAGGACTGCCTGTATAGCAAAAAAACAACCCCAAAAAACAGCATACTGTACAGATCAAGAAAACAATATACAGATAGTGCATGCTTTAGCAAACAATACTAATTGTGTTATATTGATTACATTCAACAATTAGAGATTGCACCTGGTAACAATTTACACGAGGACCAGTGGTAAGCACAGACAAATATGTAACCTACTTGACAAGTTTAATAACATTGTAATACTTTTTTTAAATAAGGTTCCTTGCCAACTGGAACCCACCTACCTAATTAATATTATTTTAAGACTCACTTGGAAAATAAGCAAAGCAAATGACATTCATATTACTGTATATATTTCCCGTACTATTAGAACAGTCTGCAGTTTACAACAACAGCATACTCAGATAAAACTGTAAATGCAAAGCAAAAGCACATCTCAACCAAGCAGATCCATTGTTATAAAACTCATTTCCATGCAGCTTTTCCCCGGATATCTCCTGTCTCCTCTGGATATATGGTTTCAAGTGAGTAACTGGGTTCCACACATCAATTTATTTTCTAAATGAGAAGGATTTGGCTGTATTCCTGGCCTAGTGCTCGCCTAGCCGGAGTCAGGCTCTAGAGTGAAAGGGGTTAATGTCATATTCTCTCTGCCTGTGCTAACCACTGTAAAATATTTAAGATGCTGCCAAACCACGTTACCAACATAACATTTGAAAACTAATAATAAATTAGTAAACTGGACATATTTAGCCAATGTAGATGTTTCCTTTGAGAAAAGCTAATTTTGCCATTCAAATTCCCTTCCATGTATCTGGGGCACTGTGTACTATTTCTATTAATAACATGTAAATCTAGCCTTTGATTTCTATCTGTGTAACAACTGACTAGAAGCACCCTAATTATAGCGCAATTATAACAAATAGAGAATCATTTCTGCAAGACTGCAGCGATACTGAACAACCTGATTTCATACTGCTAGCCCCTTAATTCATATGATAAGGAAACAATACACGCTGATCTGATTTAACTCACTTTACAGTGTCACTTTCTTTTACAGTGCAAGGTAATCTACAATTAAATAACTGGTGTTATCATTTGAAGAATCATATGCCACTTCAAATTATCAACATCAAGGCAGAAATCCCACTGAGCTTTGCATAATCCTGATTCAGTTTCAGAACTTTTTGAGGCTGAAGTGTAGTTGTTGTCTCTCAATAAAGCCAGCAGGGTGCCTGCCTCTTTCATCTTATGAAAGCTTCAAGAGTTCTCAGTATTCAGCCCCACCTGCATTACAATTTATTTACCTCCAGGCTTGGTTTTGGAATTTTATATATTTACAGACATTATCTACTGTATGGTTGAAGTAAACAAATATGCATAAATAAATAAAATACAAATTGACTTACAATACAAAATAATAATAAATACATTGCACTTTTCACATAACAGGAGACAGCATAATAAGAATAATAGCATTCAATTTTGTAACTAATAGTTTAATAATTTAATCAATAGGCTTTACACTACATTTCCAAGCCTGATGCAGGTGTGAACCACTTTTAAAGTGTTTGTATTTCCTGGTGTTTGTGTTTTGTCTCAGTCCTTCTCAATCAAAAAATAAAAAAATAAAACAGTTACCAACTCTATCATGATGTACTGGTTTTAAGTTAGAAATAGATATAAAGACATCTCTGTTGTACGGTAATTCAAAAGTTTAGGCTCCACTAAAATCTAAAAGTAGTTTTACCTGCCTCTCTGTGACACTCAACATTTTAATCCATTACAGGTTTTAGAACAGTAGAAAAAAAGAAGCTGACTTAAAACATGCAATAGTCAAATGTTTTTCCCCTTTAAGAAAATGTAGATACATTCTGGATGAAAAATGTTGAGGATTCAGCAGGTCTCAGGGTGACACTAAACACAGTATATATCCTCAATGTTATTTCTACTGCAGTGATTCTTATGTGTTATGTATGCATGTCTTTTTTCTACCACCCATTCTATTATTACACTATGTAACACAATTTTTGTTCCTGGGTAGTAAGTGTTATTTCCTAATTGCTTATGCCTCAAAAGTATAGAAAATGGCTATTATTCCCCACAAACTTTGCTTTTGTGACCAGGACAGGTAAATTTCAAAATATCACTATTTCCAATGAGAAAACGGGCAAATTTGTGTCTTTTCGTTAACATAAAGTCAGAAAAAAACAACATATGAATCCAAATTAACATGTATTTATACTAAAGTAATACAAAAATGACTACAAAAGATTTAGAAGTGAGTAGTTTTTCAAGATTTATGATTATACTGTAAATTTAATCTTTTGTATAAAAGCGTCTGCTAAATGACTAATTCATAATAATTTACAATGCTTAGTATCAATATTACTTTTGTTATTAACCTTTCTGTCTGGTGTGTATAAGTCATGCCTTGACCAGATATTGAAGAGAACATCCTTTAACACTGCACACCAGTACTGAGGTCTCCATTGAGGGCAATCTTAAACAGGCAATCTAAATTCTGCTGTATATTACAGACTAATCAAGAAAAAAGCAAGCTAAACTGGCTGTTGGGGAGGGACATTCTCTTGTTTTCTTTCAGTATTTCATAATGTCTTACAGAGCATAAAACTGACTCCAAGCAGGTGCTGACTTTAGAATGACTGTATTCGCTCATCATAATTACAGCATACCAGTAATATGAAAGTAATAACTAATGAATTAAAGACTTGTTTGATTTTAAAAATGTTTTGTAGATTATGGTGCCTTAATCTTTGTCAATTAGTTATCAGTGGTTAAGGGTTATTAAAAAAAAAAAAAGAAAATGTTGTCGCTGTTGCTATTAGAATTATTATTATTAATATTATTATTTGCATTTACTTATTTTGTATTAGTGCCGTTGAAACAAAGCAAAGTGCTAACTGTTTAAAACTAAGCACCTGAAATAGCATTCAGAAAGAATGTTTAAACCAGTATAGAACCATGAGTGATTTTTTTCAATTCATTCTGGGCAGTAAAAGTTACCCCCAATAGCTCACTGAAGTAGGTGAAAGATTTTACTTACAATAGCTGTGGGGGCGGCTGCAACTACACAGTACAGGACGAGTGGTGGGATGAAACTCTCGTCTTCTACACCTGGGTAGGGCTTCATCAGGTCAGCATCATTGCAGAAGAAACCCTGGACGTGCACTCCAAAGGTGTCTGTGCACTCAAAGTAGTAAGCCAGCAGCACAGTCCCAGCCATGATGACAAGCTGAAAGTACAGCATGATTGCAGGGGCACATTAGTATCTGTCATTAGATGGAGCGGCGCTTTAAATTTCTTGTAGTCCCAAAATTCACCCTGCTTCCATCTCCCTGCCAACTGCTCTTTTGCAAGACTCTCTCTCTCTCTCTCTCTCTCTCTCTCTCTCTCTCTCTCTCTCTCTCTCTCTGTCTCTGTCTCTCTCTCTCTCTCACAACAGTGACAATAACATGATTAACAAATCAATGTGAATTTGAAATAAAATGAGTTTTGAGCTCATCAAACTTACACTTGACAGGTTGACACTAGACTAGGTTTTCACTTCTGGACACGTGGGTTTGAAGTGAAATTAGTTTGACAGTCACAGAAAAAAAGCTACCACAGAATTTGCCATTACTGTTCTTATGCTCTTAAAAACCAAGGCCAAGAATTGAATGTATAAGAATTGCTCTGACAGTAATTGGTTGTTTAACTGGCAGATTCAAAATGATGCCCATAAAAAACTTCTGCCCCCATACTCTCCCCTCCCGTCATTATTGGCTGTTACCCGACGTGTGAATCTGACATCAATGTTTTAGGCTCAACCCAGAACACTAAACAGCCATTTTACACCCAGAATTCCTTTACGGGGCAAAGCAGCAACATGATTTATCACATGACCAAGGTTCAGGTCTGTATTCCCTTCAGCATAAACAATAATTTTAAAAGATATACTAAAAGACAGAGGTACTTGATCGCCTTTATGTTCAGAATTTTATTGCATTACTGATATCTGTATTTTATGTTTTACCACAGTCATCATATAACAAATAAATGTTATTCTGTAAAAGCACCAGGACAAAAGCATTAATCTTCACCCAAAAATAAATCTGTAGAGATAGTACACTAATAATATCAAAAAGTATGACAGTAGAGTCAAATAAACTATATCTGATCATTTTGTGTTGAACACTATTCTTACATTTGCTACCTATATTGTTTTAGCCAATAGGAATGTTGCTTGCATTTAACGAATGTATTTATAATAATTTACTAACAACAGTCGGGAGCATCTTTGCAATTAGACCAATCGTTATAATCAATCTGTTCATATAAAAAAAAAGTACTCATTGTACATATTATATTACCATATGATATAATGTTTATTTAAAATCTTTAAGGAGCAGGTGGGTGGCTCTGGTTTTGCAATAGCTCAGTATCGAGAGCTTTCAGACAAAATTACATTTGACAGAAGAAAGAGTGAACACAATTACTATGCCAGAGCAGTTAAATTTAAACAAATGGATATTTTTTTTTTTTTGTCTAATGAAAAAACATTCATTTAGTTATGTATAAATCATGACATTGTCAGCATTCTCATTACAATTGTGAGTACATTCCAGAGATTAGTAGACTCATGTACCGCTTTCCCAACAGCAGTTCTCCCATTGGGACGTTCTTTTACAATGCTCAGATACAAGAGCTCAATAGTTACCTAAGATGTACTGTGTAGAGCAAATGCTGTTTTCAAGAATTAAAGCACTTGACACAATTCTGATCCACCCAGTTGATACGTTCACTTTG
This sequence comes from Polyodon spathula, assembly GCF_017654505.1. NCBI lineage: Eukaryota > Metazoa > Chordata > Actinopteri > Acipenseriformes > Polyodontidae > Polyodon > Polyodon spathula. The sequence goes on along the minus strand of NC_054535.1, from coordinate 90,046,762 downwards.
TAGTCAGTATTATTCTATTTTACAAAACTATTAAAATAATACCATGCAGAAATGTGTGGGTTGGTGCAAGCCACACTTTGGCAATTTATGTTTGAGTATGGAGTAGCAAATCAGTAGGTCTTTGAAAAATGAAAATGGCAACTTTTTTACACAGATGTAGAAATAAATACTGCCACCTAGGTAAAACCAAGTCAAACTATTCTTTACAATGTTATATATACACTGTGATACGGTGCATCCATACAATGTGTAAATATCGTGAGGTAAATAAATGCAACCACTCCCAACATGTCAATTGTAGGAGTTATGGCTTGCTATTTGTTCAGTGACACAGGCAGTGTGCAACTTGCACTCATAATGTACTGGTATTCTATACACACACAACAGATCCATTCTGCAGCCAATATATGCACCAGCAGCAAAGCTTCACTGTCATACTATATAGTATGAGTAATCATTTTTTATTAAAAAAGCAAAAAAAAAAAAAAAAAAAAAAAGAAATAGATCCTGACAGCCTTCAAAACAGTAGGAGTAGAACTGATTAATCTAACTTTCATTAAATGATATACAAATGCACATTTAAGTATGTCCTTCTTTGCAAGATGTAGGGCAGATGCGTAGGTTGATGGCTGCAGATACTGGAATACAGGATTCTAGCTTATCAACGCAATAGTTGAATGTTTTCTAGTTCTGATCTGCATTATTGAAATCATTTTTTTTGCATCAACACTATAAAAGGAGGCATGCATATAAAACAGCTTACTCTGCCTCAATGTGAGCCACCCATTGTGACACAGCAGACAGCTCAGTCGATTTTATTAGTGATTTTAGTACTCTGTATGCTACTTATGTATAAAGATATTGATTTGGTAGCAGATGACTACTCAATATGCCCAGCAGTCAGAAATCTTGGAAGTGCTAAAAAGCATTCAGCATTCATGTCTGTTAAAAAGAATACGTAGATGATATATTCTATTGAAATTATTTGTTTTATAAGCATTCAAGTCAGAAATCCAACTGAGTTTCAGATATTGTCACCCCAAACCATTTTACCATTTTATACTAGTCACGCGATGTACATTAATTACTGGTTATTATCTAATAACTACATTCCAAAACTCAGTTTTGGCAATGAACATTTGTAAGTGCTGAACATGGCTTGGCTGTGGTTCTATTTAGACTAATTTCCTGATAATACGAATGTTCTACAAGGTCCCAGCTAAATTTAGCAATCGTTTATTATAATTGTGTAAATTACTTCTTATAATATGAATTCACTTAACACAAATTTCCTGTTAGTGCAAATTATTTGAACAGTGTAAAGGATATTGGGAAATATATTAACTTGCACCCACATTAGCTCCCCTGTACAGTATTATAGTGCTGTTTGGGGACTACAGATGCTATGATGATTTCTGAGTTGCCATAGTGCTCACACAAAAACATGCACTATCCTTGCATACAAGAAAAAGAAAGATGTTGCGAAAGATTTCAAATTTCCACGGCACCTTGTGACCCATTAAAAAAAACTCACTGGCAAGGATCCCCGGGGATGGCAGTGACTTGGGCAGGAGGCCGACCCGGTTGGTTGGGGGAGTGAGACTCACTTCCCCCTCAGAGAGATCCCTGTGTGGACATTGCAGTATTAGAAAGGAATGGAGGAGGAGGGAGGAAGGATGACAAAAACAAACGCAAGGCAGACAAAGAGAGGAAGTGGTGCTAGGTAAATTTAGGAAAAAGGGGGAGATTGATAGGCAGGGCTGCAAAACTGAACTCCTGGCGCTGCCCTGGCCACACCCCTTGACTGACCTGGCGAGTGCTGCGTGAGGCTATTTTTAGAGATGATTAGAAATGAGCTGCCCCCCCCCCCCCCCCCCCCCTCCCCACCCCCCCTTCCCCACCCAGATGTGATTGAGCAGGCTGATCACTTCCCCCAGGGACTCTGTGGCGTCCCCCGAATTACGCAGAAGGCTGACATTTAAGCATATTAAATACATTAACACTAGAACCGCCACGGTAGTCATTTCGATAGATTTAACTTTTTAAAAATTTTAATTACTCCGAGTGTGTTAAAGATCCGCGGTTGTCTGTTCATGACTTTTCCTAAATACATATATTAAATATCCTGACGGTGTTTGAAAGTCAGAATTTCAAAAATAAAAGTTATAAGCACTTCTATCTAGAACCACCACCAAAAGTAGCCATTTTGATGGCTTATCACAATACATGCTTTTATTGTCTGAGTTTACAGCAGTATGTATTTGAATAGAATATTGCTCTTGAAGTCTAGATATGTGTTATCCAAATCTCTATTGTAATCCTATCAATTCCTTGGAGAACTGCTGTCTGGCTGTCTGCTTGAGCATATATAGTCTGCTGTCTTATAATATTACTACTACAAGAATTGTTCGAGAAGTCTTGAGATTTTTGCATTTTGATCTGAAAGCAACTACAAATACAGTGGTTTGCTGAAGTATTCACCCCAAGGGATGGGACGGTATGAAATTTGCACAATATGATAACCGTTAAAAAAAAAATACCGTGGTGGTGACCCGAGTGGGCGTCGTAGAACCAGGAAAGGTAATGAAATACACAAAACACAGGACGGATGAAATGAAATGATGAAGACGCCTGTTGGCGCCGGTTTATTACAAAATAAAAGGTTTAACAAACACAAAAAACACAGGACACGGCACTCTACGCTAATATAAATAGACAAACGAAAACAGACTACTACTACTAATTTCCTCCGTCTCCAATCCCGTTCTCCGCTCACCGAACACCCAACCCCCAGTATGTGACAATGTGCATCTATATATACTATTGTGCTGGGATTCAATTACCAATTAATTATTCACTTGAATCCCAGCACGTGAATTAATAAAGTGCAATTCCCCGGTCTCACATATTATTACATTTTACTTGCACGTGAAGTGCTGTGCAATCCTCGTGGACCTAAATACACATATACATTTTAAACACTCGTGTTACACAGACCCGTTTAGATCCCCCAATGAATTACACACCACACGCAACACATAACAGAAGGCTGACATTTAAGCATATTAAATACATTAACACTAGAACCGCCACGGTAGTCATTTTGATGGTTTTCACTTTTAAAAGTGATTTTAATTACTCCAGAGGTGTGTTAAAGATCCGCGGTTGTCTGTTCATGACTTTTCCCTAAATACATATATTAAATATCCTCCCCCGGTGTTTGAAAGTCAGAATCACAAAAACTAAAAGTTATAAGCACTTCTATCTAGAACCACCACCAAAAGGCAGCTCCAGGCATTTTGATGGCTTATCACAATACATGCTTTTATTGTTAAGAGAGTTCTTGGGCCTGCGAGGCTACAGCAGTATGTATTTGAATAGAATATTGCTCTTGAAGTCTAGATATGTCTGCTTATCCAAATCTCTATTGTAATCCTATCAATTCCTTGGAGAACTGCCGTCTGGCTGTCTACTTGAGCATATAGTCTGCTGTCTTATAATATTACTACTACAAGAATTGTTCGAGAAGTCTTGAGATTTTTGCATTTTGATCTGAAAGCAACTACAAATACAGTGGTTTGCTGAAGTATTCACCCCAAGGGATGGGACGGTATGAAATTTGCACAATATGATAACCGTTAAAAAAAAAATACCGTGGTGACCTTAACATCACGGTATACAGTACGTTATGCAGCAAGCTTATCAAATAAAGGCTCAAATGAAGAAAGACTAAATGTAAATCACTTAAATTACCAAAATTCACAAAAATAAAACCAACAAAACACACTTTCTTTCATGGAATGATTTAAACATTTGGTATTTAGTATTTTACTATGCCAAATAACTTATTTATTATAAAGACAATCAGAATAATAATTAAAAAAAAAAAAAACAAACTAAAGTTTTACACTCTCAATGTTATACTGCAACAGTATTAAGATCTATTATTTGCTCTCAATGTTATACTACAACAGTATTAAGATCTATTATTTGCTCAAAATGACATAGTGCTGTAGTTCGTTAAAACATTTTAACATATACAATTAAATTAAATAGACTAATTTAATAAATTAATTAATTAATAAATACATACCTTGTTTAGCTGATGGCAAATAGAATTGGGAAATGATCGGTCTTTTGCTTAGAACACAAACATGTACCCGTACAGGTTATTATTTAAGAGCAGAGATGAGCTGTTTATTTTTTTCAACCGGATAAATAAAATATGTATAACAAAAAAAAAAAAGTATTTTAATACTAAAACGTGTTATTGGATTTACATTTACGACATTTTACAAGTAAGCTTCCAATGATTATTACACATGTGGCCTTTGTAAAAAATATATATATATATTTCTTCACTTACCTAAGAAAATTGGAATACTGTTACAACTAGTTTAAACAAAACTATGTTAATAAGTAGGCTATCCTGCTGCAGTCTGTGCTAGTTTTGTTTGAGACATTGGTCGTGTTCTTATAGCACAGATTTCCGCAGTTTTTCCACAGAATCTCGGAGATGTGCTGTAGACGTCACTCAACACCCACAGAAATCTGTGCAGATTCTGCACAGCCCAGCGCAGCTTTGAAATGTTACTACGGGAGGCTGGCTGCGGCTGTGAACCAAAGGGACCGTGCAAAGATCATATATATATATTCATATGAGCTTAACATGCAGCCTACAGCACTCAGTATTCCCAGGTGGTCTCCCATCCAAGTACTAACCAAGCCCAACATTGCTTTGCTTAAGCATTGCATGGTAAGTTCGATTTGAAGAGCTTTTTGCCGTAAAGAGAAGTTGCCCAGGGGTCACTACAAGGAAGTAGCTCTTCTTGACCCCCCAAAGATCATGAGTGACCTGCTAATCGTAATGCAAATAACCACTAAAACTACTGCTGCCACCTTGTTAGCGGAGGCGAATGACATTTTATCATTATACAATGAAGCCGTGAACAGCCTTGTCCACGCTATATTAAATAAATAAATCAATTATTTAAAAAAAAAAAAACATAATGTACTAAATCAGTGATAAGTGATGCATAATTTTACAATAAAGTTAATGTTTATCTATTACATTAAACTGACTGTTGATAATCCAGACAAATATAAAACGCTGAAAATGTATGCTATGCTGCAAGGTTTGGAGAAGGCGTTTCCCTAAAAGCTGCATGTGAGGTTAGAAAGACAGCAGCCAAGAGCAGCCGGCGCAGCAGGCTCTGGGTAACAGAACGCAGCACTTGAAACATGCATTCTGTGTCATTAACCATTCCCTTCAAAACCATTATCAAAATACAGTATCAATTCACAAAAAGATCTTCCTCGGACACTTTGCTAAGGCTGCAAGTACCATCGCTTGATTTAGAATACGCGTGTTTGCAGTTGAAAAAATGCGTTAACTGGTGTATAAAGGAATTACGATAATTGCGGTGTAGAATAAAAGAAACAGTATTAATATCGTATTGTACCTAAACCATGGTAAAGCGAAAAACCAGTATACCAACCCATCCCTATTAATGCCTCTACAAAGTTTTCACATTTTGTTGGCACCTGAGCGTACTCCATGACACTTTCAAATTTGACTTTACATGTAGAATCTACACAAACTACTCCACATTGATAGTTAAAAAATGCATATAGAATATAAGGAAGATTTACAGAGAAAAACAAATTAAATATGAAAAAAATTGTTATTTTTGTAAATAATGACTTAGTTTTTACAATTTTGTATGTACATATAGCAGTTTACATCTGTTTACACAATATCTTCTTTTGAAATGTTTATTTTACTATAGTTTTTCATTTTTTTTACATCATGCATTATAGCCACTTCTTGTGTCTTTTATACATGCTAAAGCACCATCAGTATTATAAAGGAATACACAAATTTCGAAAATAATACCTTTTATGTATATTTTTTTCATTTAAACACAGTGTTTCTGCTATGCAAATGTTAGCTATGATGTTCATAAATAAAACTTTTGAGTTGAATCTAATAGTTTGTGTTTCATTTTCATATTGAAGCTGTTTAAAATGTACCTGTCAAAATGACTACCGCTGGCGGTTTTATTTAGTAGCATAAACGTGGCGGTCCTAGTGTAAAAGGCCACAGACACACTAGGAACATTATTTAAGTCACAAATCGCTTTCACTAGCACAACGGCAGAAAACTTGAACAATGTAGTGCTGGCACACTGATGCATGAGGCACAAACCTTCAGTGCCTCACAAAGCTGTTTGCTCCCATGGAAACTCACCACGCTGGGGAGTCCCCTTCTGAAGGCATTGCTATGGTAACCACAGCTTGGTGAAGCATCTACTGGATTTGGAGCAGTTAGAATTTGTGCTAATTTTTATTTTTCAACAATGTCTTCAGTTGAATCTGATACTATATGCGACCTGAGGAAAATACGTTTTACAGTAAGATCCCAAGAAAAGAGACATTCAAATTTTAAGGACGGCAGAATAACAATAGCACTGCAGATTTTGAAGAAAGATGGTAAACAGTTCAGCAAGGAGTGCATAAAATGGCATGTTTCCCTCATTTAAATAAATAAGGAAGTTTAATCTCTTTTAATTGTACAACTGTCAGTTTCTTGCCACATGACAAGCTGCCTTATTTTTTTTTTTTTTTTAATGAAAGCTTTTATGATATTGTATTGTAGAATTAAATAATACATGGTTTTAAGTTTCTGATTTGCGAACTGATTATAAAAGCCTGTACGAACAGGTGAACAAACATCTGGCAGTGGCATGCCATACGGTGACCTACTGTCTGGTTTACAGCTACTTTTCCTTTCAAATACTTAATACATGTCATATTACATTACAGAACAGCAACTCAATTCTATATCACACAGCTGGCAAGCACTGCATGTAGTCAATTGGGTATAGAATCTTAAAAAAAAAAAAAAAAAAAAACCTCTGATCATGTGTTCTTTACCAGTTTTTCATCTTTTCAAGATTTCAATGTACATTATCATTAAAGTGTACACAGAGAATACATAATGTCATCTGGTAGGACCTTTTAGTGTTCCGTTTTCTCCATGGAGGTACAGCCTTCATTGTGATTCCCATCAGTACTGTTAACTGATTTGAGTTTTCAAGATGCCTGAACGCATCACAAATCTAGAAGAGCTGTGGCAATACAACAAAGAACTGGGTAATCTGAGTTACATACAGTGTTGTGGCAAAGTGGTTGGCAAGGGGAACAGATGTCGCGGTGATGCGGTGCAGGAGTGATGAAAAGACAACAGTGATTCAGTGAATAAGTGCTTTATTGCTCTTTTCCAGGTCTGGCGACCATCAAAAATAATAAATCCCCGGCAATACACAACAATGTGTAAAGCACGGGGATAATGAAAACAAGGGCACAGTCCTGAACAAAAACAACAGTACGGTCACCAGTCCTGGGTGATTGAAAACGTGCAGGTGCTCAGTGCAGTGGTGCTCCGGATAGTGCTCTCCTTTCGACAGCTCCGGAGATGTGCGTTAACTGTCTAGTGCTGAATACAAAAACAGACAGTTACACGGACAGACACAACAATACAAAACACGAACACAATCCACTCTGAGAGCTCCTCTCTCAGTCCTTCTCTCTCTCCACTCGTTTAACCCAAACGAAGGAGAAGATCAGGGTTACCCTGGCCCCTATATGTAATCCCGCATGATATCGAGATAAACGGTTGCAGCTGCCTTATTACTTGCAGCTGCCTTCGTTTACCTTTCAAATCAATACGGTCTTACAACAGAGTCGCGCTTCCCTCCAGGCTGACCCACTTCCCTGACCCGGAAACGAACTGTCAGGCCAGCCCTTCCAGATACTTCTCCTCTCGTTCTTTAGCGCCCTCACAGGTTGGGAGGAAGATTCATCACCAGAACTCATTGTTTTCTGTCACATATCCCACCGCTCAGATTGGAGCGGAAGGAACACTCGGCTAAATCTACCTTTCCCATTACTCCCCCCTCCCGGGAAAAATAATCCGCATTTTGGTGGTCTTTTCCCGCACGGTGTACCATGTGGTACATGAAGGGCTGCAATGCCAGATACCACCGAGTTATCCGGGCATTGCTGTCCTTCATTGTGCTTAACCACTTGAGTGGGGCGTGGTCTGTGACCAGATCAAATGAGTGTCCCAGCAGGTAGTATCGTAAAGAGTGAGTAGCCCATTTAATGGCCAAACACTCTTTTTCGACTACGGAGTAGTTGCGTTCCCGAGGTAACATTTTTTTACTGAGGTATAATATCGGGTGTTCTACTCCAGCTACTTTTTGGGACAAGACTGCACCCAAACCTACATCCGATGCATCGGTGTGGAGGATGAATCTCTTGGTGAAATCCGGTGTGATAAGAGTGGGGGCCTGGCAAAGTGTACGCTTAATAGTATCAAACGCTCCCTGACACTCAGCTGACCATTTAATTAAATTTGGAGCACTCTTTTTGGTGAGGTCGACTAACGGGTTAACCACTGTGGCGTACTCGGGGATGAAGCGGCGGTAATAACCGGCTAAGCCCAGTAGTGACCTCACCTGAGTCTTGGTTTTGGGGATCGCTGCATCAACCAAAGCCTGGATTTTGGTGACTACAGGTCTCACCCTTCCATTCCCCATTAAAAATCCCAAATATTGAGTCTCTGTTTTGGCAAACGCACATTTCCTCAAGTTAGCTGTCAGCCGGGCTGCCCTTAGAGACTGAAGAACGGCTGCAACCCTAGCCAAATGCTCTCGCCAGGTGGAGCTGTATATCACCACGTCATCAATATACACTGCTGCATATTCATGATGTGGGCGTAAAACCTGGTCCATCAGTCTCTGAAAGCGCAGCGGTAGCGCAAACGGCATGGTTTTAAAGTGGAACAGCCCTTCTGGTGTTGAAAATGCGGTTTTCTCTCTGGAGCTGCGGGTTAAAGGGATTTGCCAGTATCCCTTCGTCAGGTCCAGAGTGGAAATAAACCTCGCTTTTCCCAGTCTGTCTAAAAGTTCGTCGACCCGAGGCATGGGATATGCATCGAACTTAGCAATAGCGTTCACCTTTCTGAAATCCACACAGAAGCGGTTGGTGCCGTCTTTCTTAGCCACTATGACGATCGGACTGCACCACTCGCTCCTGGAAGGCTCAATCACCCCAAGCTCGAGCATATCCCATACCTCTTTGCGAACGCCACTTCGTCAACTTTCCGGGATCCGGTACGGTCTCTCTCGCACTGTGACACCTGGTGGAGAGATAATGTCATATTCAACTAAGTTTGTCCTGCCGGGCACGTCAGAAAAAACATCGCTGAACTCCTCAATAAGCTTACGCAGCTCTCTTTGCTGATCCGGAACCAATTGTTCCCCCATAGAAATCGCTCTTGTGCTCGGGGTCTCTGGACAGGGACCTAAATCATCCTCCATATTGCCTGGGGCTATAAATAAGACCTCCCTTGCCTGCCAGGGCTTTAACAAATTGACATGATAAATTTCACGTTCATTTCGGCGATCGGGCTGTCTAATTTCATAATTTACTTTCCCTATAGCCCGAATCACCTCATACGGCCCCTGCCATTTAGCACACAGTTTCGATTCAGATGAGGGAAGTAGCAGCATTACCTTGTCCCCTGGTCGAAAGGTTCGAATCCGTGCATTTTTGTTGTAATGCTGCTGTTGTCGGTGCTGAGCCGATCTGAGGTTGTCTTGGGCCAAACGACCGACCAAATCCAGCCGATCTCGTAGTAGGAGCACATACTTCACTACATTTTTAGACGAGCCTTTGTGCTCCTCCCACCCCTCCCTCAGCAGGTCGAGAATGCCGCGAGGCTGCCGGCCGTACAGGAGCTCAAAGGGGGAGAACCCCGTTGAACTCTGCGGCACTTCTCTCACCGCAAAAAGGAGGTAGGGAAGAAGCGATGCCCAATGTTTCTGCTCCTGTGTTACAAATCGCCTCAGCATCGACTTTAAGGTCTGATTAAAACGTTCAACCAAACCGTCCGATTGTGGATGATAAACGGACGTCCTGATGGGACGTATTTTTAATATTTTGTACACCTGCTGTAACGTATTGGACAAAAAATTGGTTCCGTGATCAGTCAAAATCTCCTTGGGGATCCCTACTCTAGCCATAATCTGCGCTAACTCGGTGGCTATTGCAGCTGCACTAGTGGACCTCAATGGAACTGCCTCTGGGTATCGCGTTGCATAATCCACCACTACTAATATATGCGTATACCCAGAGTCAGAAGGTAGCAATGGGCCCATTATGTCCATTGCAATGCGCTCGAACGGAGTGGAAATAATCGGCAGTGGGATCAAAGGAGCGGGGCGCACTCGACCTGGCGCTACTCGCTGGCAGTCTGGGCATGTGGCTACATATTTCGACACATCAGTATGAAGACCGAGCCAATAGAATCGAGCCAATATTCGCTCCCTCGTCTTCTCGGCTCCGAGGTGCCCCGCAAAAGGGATATCATGCGCCAGCCTCATGACCTCGGTCCGACAAGACGGGGGAACCAATAATTGTGTTACAGGCTGTCCTGTGCCCGCGGCTAGGTTTACCCTATATAGTAATTGCCCCTTTATACTGAAATGTGGATATACTAGCGGCCCAGCGCCATCAACATCCTTACCTTCAATGGACCGGACCTGCCCCCAAGCGTGCACCAGTGACGGGTCGTTCTTTTGGCCCCACACTAGGTCCGCGCTTGAGTACCACGGGTCCGGTATATTGAGAGGGGCTGGAATAACCTCTGCCCTAGTCGGCCCAGTAACCTCGCTCTCTCGGTCACACTGCGTTCCCACTCCCTTCGACTGGCGTTTGTTACCATTACAGCACTCTCCCACCAGACCCCAGCCTTGTCTCAAAGACGCTCCCTCCCATTTCGCGGTCCGTCTCTCCTTATTTGTTTTTCTAGGACGGAACAGAGGGGAAAACATTTCAGGATGAAAAGGAAACACATCACCAATCCGTTCCTTTTTCCCTTTTTCTGCCACGTTTACGTGTGTGGCTGAGACTGCCATTATTTGCACCAATTCTTTGAATTTTGGCCAGTCTCGGCCCAGAATAACTGGGTGCGGCAACCTTTCCGCCACCCCGACTACAAGGTGACGTTTTATCGGTCCTACCGATAAATATACTTTTAGGGTGGGGTATGCCGCCGTGTCTCCATGGATACAGGAGATGGCCACCTGACCTTGTGGCCGCCACGACATACCGCCCAAGAGAGCTGTCCTGATCAAGGTTTGCTCACACCCTGTGTCCACTAACGCGTGGGTTTTCACATTCCCTAAAACCACGTCAATCAGACAGGGCCCCTCCCAACCGTTTTCCCCCTGCTTACCCGTTCCAGGTGTCCAGTTGCATGCAGCCACGTCACACTCCATAGCAGCGGGGCATGACCTGGCCCTATGTCCTGGCTGGTTACACCTAAAACAGAGTGGAGGGACAGAGGGGGCATAGGTTAAATATCTGTCCCGCTGCTGGTAGGGCAACGGGGCAGGGGCAACACCTCTACCCCAGCTGGGGGCCATCCTCGGTCTCCATGGGGGGGAGGCAAGGGGGCCCAACGGGGTCGGCGGTCTGGGAGGTCTGGGTGCCGGGACCGAGGGTGATGGTGGTGGTGTTGGAGGAGAGGGAGGGAGAGGTTGGTTCCTGAGCAGGGCAGGGGCTGACAGGATCCCGACCCGGGCTGACGTCAAAGAGTCTTCAAAATCTTCGGCCAATTTGACCGCCTCCTCCAGGGTGTCAGGGTTGTGGCGCCGTACCCACGCCTGAGTTTCGGCGCCGACCACATGGCAGAATTGTTCCACCACAATGGCTTCCCCCATTTGTTGAGCGGTCTTCTTCTCTGGGGTCAGCCAATGGACCATGTGGTCGCACAACCGCTGTGCCACCACCCTGGGGCGTGTCTCCGGGGCTCTCCGGTACTCGCGGAACCGCGTCCGGTGGGTCTCCGCGGTGATGTTGAGACGACGGAGGATAGCCTGCTTGACTAGGTCATAGTCAGTGGCGTACTGGTCGCTCAGGGCTTGGTAAGCTGCCTGCGCTTCCCCGACCAGGCAAGGTCCTAGCTGGCTTGCCCAAAACTCCCGAGGCCATCCCGCCGCGGTTGCCAGCCGCTCGAACGCCACCAAAAATGCCTCCGGATCATCCTCCGCCGTCATTTTCATGGCCCGTGCCTTCGGGGCCGACATCAATGATGTTCCGGTAGGGGTCGCTCCTGCAGCAACGATCAGCCCTACCCGTTCAATGAGCGCCGTATAGCGCTCCTCCCTCCGTCTCTCCTCTGCATCCCGTCTGATCTCCAGTGCCTGCAGCAGCTCCGCCAGTGCGTTGCGGCCCATCCCGGATCTGACACCACGTGTGGCAAAGTGGTTGGTAAGGGGAACAGATGTCGCGGTGATGCGGTGCAGGAGTGATGCACAGACAACAGTGATTCAGTGAATAAGTGCTTTATTGCTCTTTTCCAGGTCTGGCGACCGTCAAAAATAATAAATCCCCGGCAATACACAACAATGTGTAAAGCACGGGGATAATGAAAAACAAGGGCACAGTCCTGAACAAAAACAACGGTACGGTCACCAGTCCTGGGTGATTGAAAACGTGCAGGTGCTCAGTGCAGTGATGCTCCGGATAGTGCTCTCCTTTCGACAGCTCCGGAGATGTGCGTTAACTGTCTAGTGCTGAATACAAAAACAGACAGTTACACGGACAGACACAACAATACAAAACACGAACACAATCCACTCTGAGAGCTCCTCACTCAGTCCTTCTCTCTCTCCACTCGTTTAACCCAGACGAAGGAGAAGATCAGCGTTACCCTGGCCCCTATATGTAATCCCGCATGATATCGAGATAAACGGTTGCAGCTGCCTTATTACTTGCAGCTGCCTTCGTTTACCTTTCAAATCAATACGGTCTTACAACAGAGTCGCGCTTCCCTCCAGGCTGACCCACTTCCCTGACCCAGAAACGAACTGTCAGGCCAGCCCTTCCAGATACCTCTCCCTCTCGTTCTTTAGCGCCCTCACAGGTTGGGAGGAAGATTCATCACCAGAACTAATTTTTCCGTCACAAGTGTTTACAGCGGCTCTATCATTTAACTGTCGTTGTGATAAAGACAGACCACAGAATCCAGTGTGCACTTCAGGCACAACAGCAATAGGATTCGTATTTCTCAAAAGGCTGACACACATTAGGACATTAGGCAATCTGTCTTTGCATTAGCCAAGTATGGGTGCCCTTGATGTTCTCCAGTACCGTTTCAGCTGTTCCACCCTGCCAGTCACCTGACAGTCATCACTGGCAATGGTGAAACTGGATGCAAGCAGCACAGAGAAAATCACCATGCAGTATCTGTCTCTTCAAGGACTATGATGATCTTCTGTCTTGCAGCTATGGGGGAAAAAAGAACCATCCTATCAAGTTTGGTTCCTGAAAAAATTGCATTATTTTTTTATATTGTCATTTGATATCTTGTTTAATTAAATTGCACGAAAGTAATGAAAAGTAATGAAAAAAAAAGCCTACACAGAGTTTGAAGAACAGTGCCTACAAATAAACAGTGATTCCAAGATATGAACCTCTTCATCACTGCTTTAGCACAAGCTGGCAACAAAAGTGAGAATTTACCACAAAAATGTGTATTTTATTTGTTTATCCATTTATACAAAATATCTCCTCAAAAACATCAGTAACATACATACCAAAAAATACAAAATTAAAACCATGACCCACACTGCGTACTCTAGTTATATTTTTTAGGTGTATGTAAAAATGTGGCACAGGATGTATTTACAGTACGTACCAACATAGCTGTATTTATTTATTTTTTTAATGAAAGCTTGTGGGCAGTTTTAGTGATCACACTCATAACTTTGTGAAACCTTTAACTTGTAGTTTTAATTAATTGTATCTTGGCTGTAAAAAAAATAAAAATAAAAAAAAAGCAGTTTTACAGTCAGATTTTTTTTAGCTACAGAACTAAGAAAGTTTTTTTAGCTACAGAACTATGAAAAGTTTGCCTATGTGTTCCCAGATCAGTATGATTAGCCTGTTTTTAGGTGAACCAAGAGCAAACCATTTTTAATCACATTTCTAATCCATCCTATTTTCTTCAACCTGAGTGTGGAGATGCTGTGAATTATTATTATTATTATTATTATTATTATATATATTATTATTATTATTATTATTATTATTAAGCAGTAACCTGGTAAACAATGCAACATCCAATTAGGTGCCTTTTATTAGATGGTTCTACTTGTAAAAAGAGGACCGCATACTTGACACAACCAGCCTTAAGCAGATGCAGTAGTTTAATTTTGTTTCCCAGGCTTTCAAGCACAGCAAACAACATTTCTTAATGAAAAATGAAAGTATGCTTTCGTGGCTAAATCCGAGTTATTCCCATGAAACACACTACAACATATTTACATATTTAGTGTTTACTGAGTATTTAAATTTTAAATATAGCAATATCACAGACGTAATGAAGGCCAGGCTATGTCACAGCCAACCGTGACCGGGAATTCTTAGGGGGCGGCGCACAATGGGCAGAGCGCTGCCCTCGTAGGAAGGGCTTAGGTCGGCAGGGGAATCCACGGCTCACAGCACAGCAGCGACCCCTGTGGTAGATAGGGCACCTGTGGTTCTGCAGTGGAGTCTCCAGATTTGTGTTGTCCTCTGGCACTATAGGTCTGGCAGCCTTGCTGTGGATCCGCACCGTGTAAAATGACGGATTGGCAGGGACACATTTCAGAGGACGCGTGCTCCAGCCTCCATTCCCCAAGTCAGCAGGGGGGCTGCAAGTGGTGAGCTGAGGATACAGATAGTAATTGAGCATACCAAATTGGGGAGAAAAACCGGGGTAAAAAAACTGGCGACAACTAAATTTAAAATTTAACAAGTGTGTAAAATGTAACATTATAGGAAATTATCATGCAAAATTGACATCATGTTCCCCATATATAACCTGCAAAAGCTTAGCTAAGCAGGAGTCAGTACCTTGGAATAAACAGTATATAGAAAGCATAGTGTAATCAAAGGAGCTAAATGGTCCCCCAAGGTAAAAGCTGGCCAAATACATTGTCTACCCTGCAGTTTCTTCTAATAAAGGTGCACAGGTTTTCGCATTGATGAGAATAAAGTTGGCAAATCTACCCGATTAACTTTTGAGAATATGCTTGGCCATTATACGAATATCTGGAATTGTGTTTTTTTTTTTTTTTCA
This sequence comes from Polyodon spathula, assembly GCF_017654505.1. NCBI lineage: Eukaryota > Metazoa > Chordata > Actinopteri > Acipenseriformes > Polyodontidae > Polyodon > Polyodon spathula. The sequence continues at coordinate 90,031,566 of NC_054535.1, read as the reverse complement.
GTCCTGCCTCAGACAAGCCTATGCCATTTCTAGCTGTGCTATTAAATCAGAAAGTAAAAGTCTAGGTTTGCTGCAGGTGCAACCTGAAACCGTAAGTTTAAAATATGCATACTTCTGCCTCTAGCGTCTTTCACATTGAATGCTGAGGGAACTTCCTCCACCACCGCGATTGGGACACAACAATTCCCCCCAACCCACAATCCTTTTACAATTTTATCTCAGTCTGCTTCCAATGGGAAAGCATAGGACTGGTTTTTAGTGCCTGTTCCAGTCCAGTGACAAAGAAATATGGCAACCAGGGAGAACTAAGGCAGCTGTGAACGATACTGATCACAGCCACATCTCATAAGGTCACAGCAGTTAAATCTTGAACAGTGAAATCATATTAGAACTCAGTCATTGACAGCCTGTCACATCCTGTATCTGGAAAGGTTTCAAGTTGACATTTCTTTTACATATCTAAACATTGGGCTGCAATGTAATGACACCTCAGTTCGATGCCCCAAAGCATTATTAAAAAGATCAATCGGTTATTTACGTAAATGTATCTGTCAGTTGTATACCAGACACTTGCTGTTATTATGCTTGCAAGTAAGTGGCTTGTACATGTAGGTAGACAAAGAACTAAAGATTTAACCCCCTTCTGCACTGCATTTATGGGCCTGCACCTGCCAAGGCAGGATCAAGTACCTGTTAAATGTCAAACACCTTTTTGTTGGTTTCAAATGTGGGATTTATCAAGCACTTTCACTAAAATGTTATCCCATTTTATCATAAAATCTTAGTTTTGTCACCAGCAGGAGAATTTTGTTTTCAAAACACGTTACACAAGTTATAACACCTATTCCACTGACAGCTTAAAAATGATAGATTCATATCCTTCCCTTAAGGTTGTCATGGTTGTTTGAAGATGATTCAAAGGCTTTCACAAATCTGTCATGCAGAACACCCCAGTCTTTTCTGAGAATTGATGCTGCTGTACAGAATGCTGAAATACCAATCTGTACAACCATTCTGTAGAAAACATACCCAGGACAAAAAGAGCGTCTGGCCATGCCCAGGGATGGAACATGTTAGTGAATGCAGACAGAGCTTTGACTTTGATAATCTATATATATATATATATAGATATTATATATATTATATATATATATATATATATAATTAATCGATATAATCGATATTTATATATAAAAGAGCCAGCTGCCCTATAATTATATTATATATATATATATATATATATATATATATATATATATATATTATATATTATGGTGCCAATATATATCACGAAAAAAAATATGATAACAAAATAATTTAATGGTCTTTAAATTAACACATAATGAATAACCGATTAAAAGTACAAGGTTAAGTGCTTTTTTTTATAAAGATTGTTTGTTAAATTACCAGAAATTGTGTATTGTGTATTACTTATTGGCTAATTTTCATGTAATGCTTGTATTTAACAAGCTTTCTGCAATATAAGTGTAGGGTGTCAATACTTTTATTTGCGAATTGTTTGTTACCATCACACACACACCGGTGGTGTTGGCTGTGTGTGTGTGTGTGTGTGTGTGTGTAGTTTTTTTCTAGATTCTACTTTTATATAACCTTAGTTTCTAATTGCAAAATGAAGTTTGATTTAATTATTTATTTATTTATTTATTTTTTAATAGCCAACCTCATTAAAAGTACTTCAAATGGTCTGTGATATATGAGGGTTGACAGACTGTTTGCCTGTTGTATGACGTCAACAACATTAACAATTTTCAAAGCCCTCTATATTCCTGAAAGCAGAATAAAAGCATATTTTAAAAAATCCAGGGTATCGGCACCTGCTGTATAATGTGACAACTTAGATTGAATCTCCCCCCAAAGTATATTTCGATTCTTTTATGAATTTGCCAGTTCTCTCACAGATGAGAGCTGCATCAGCATTGACAGATGATTCTCACTGCATCACTTCCGTGAAGTAATCTCTTACATGAACTGCAGTACTAAAAACCTGTTTGCCTGAGGAAACCCTGCAGTTTCCACAATCTTTAGTTTTAAAAGTTAAGTATAAAATCTCCTAGTTTATGTTTGACCTCAGTTTAATATACGTTCCTGTGCATTTAATTAAGAATTAATGTTCCTGCTAAAAAAAAAAAAAAAAAAGACAGTTGGAGGAAATTGTTGTTTTTATAAACTGAACAAATATTATGAAGACATTTTTTTAAATGTGTTTTTAGGTTTTATTTTGGACTGAATTGCTTAAGCTACCTGAAATGTATGTTGCCGTTTGAATTGAGTTTTAAGATTCTAAAATCCTGTTAGCTCATGAAGGATTTCTACCTTAGCTGAAATTACTTTTTCTAAAGTAAATATGTAAAGTGTTTCACACGCTGTAGCCTCCATGTTTATCAGTGCTCCAATTAATAAATGTATATTCATATTAGGCTTTCTAAATTACAAAATATTACACTCAAATAATGCCTAACATTTATCCTGAACTATTTAATGCAAAACAGTGAGGATTCTGGTAATGGCAAATGGGCATATCCAACATTAGAGTCTATGCTAGTAAAGGGGGTTCTAATTGTCCAGCTGCCACACAGTACCTGCTTATTGCCCATCATGACCGCAGACACAAATACAGGCCTTTCATCAATTATGTATACTTGGAATGAAAGTGGCGATGAGCCCTTGTACACAAATGGTTAATATATGTTATCTCTGCATATTTGTTTGGAACAATGAATAAATGTATTACTGTGACAAAGACAGAATGATTCTTGGTAATAAATATCCCTCCTGACCTGTGAGAGCGCTGTGTAAAGGGAACATAGTGTCCTGGACTGGACAACTCAATTCCAGACTATTCATTCCCAGGGTTAGACGGAAGTCGGTCATCTAGAAAGGGGACGGGGCTAAGGTACACTAAATCATCAACCCAGAAAGGAAACGATGTGGCAGACATTGGAGGAGCCATTGTGCTCATTAACCAAGGGGTCATGTACCAAAGGGTGACGTACCGAAGGAATATGTTCCTTTGTATAGTTAACCCTTTGCAGTCCTATGTTGGACCAGGTCCGACATCATCAAAAAGATGTAAAGCACAGGTCTCCAGTCGTTTTTTTCTCCGGAACCTGACAACACTGCACTATTGTTCACGATTAATTGTATTTGCACCACAAGCACTATAGCACTCACTGTAGACTTGTGATTGTGTTTGTGTTAACTGTGGGTGTTAAAGATCGGGACTATTATTCCGGGACCAACCAGTGGATTAAAAAATGGAGCAATACACGCCACTGTTATAATTATTACTCACTGTCTTTTGTCATCAGACCATTGGAATATACAAATAAAATGCCATTGCACCTGGATTACCTGTTTATTTATCACTGCTGTGCTCATGCACCTGCACACTGTTAACCACTTTGTCACAAGAACCCATTACTAGTACACCTTTAAAATAGATAATGCGATATTGCTTAGTTTTACTGGCATGGTGTTTCCTTTAAAGGGTCAGTCAGGCTGATGTAAGGATATGTGCAAAGTGATTTGCGGCTGCAAAACACCCATATTGCAGCCAAAGTCTGCGTTTTGCACTCGCAAACCGTGTTAAGCTTGGACCCTGCATATTCAAACATAGGGTCACTTTGTTTGGGATACAGTGGTAAGGTTTAATTGTCTCACTCTCCAGGTCATTCTAGACCTAATAGCTGAATTTCACCTGGTTGACTGTCCTCCTGGCAACACCGACAGCATTGACTTTCTCCACTATTGAGGATCATATGGCCTCTTTGGTCGCATAACTGATGTTGGCTGAGGCTTTTCCAAATAATTCACTTTCACTCACTTTTTTTGGTTTGATTTTCGTGCTCCACAAATCTTATACAGCACCTACTGCATTCTGTCCTCCTGACTCACCTTACCTCTGGGCTGTAAGTGCATCCGCTAAATACCCCGATGCACAGGTAGTGCTCATTGCGACCCTCACTATCATGATTGCAGCTCATTATGTTTATATAAATTATAACAATACAGCCAGATGTATCGGGCTTTGCTGTGTTGTTTACGATGTTCTGGGTTGACCTGAATTACATTTGTGTGTATTATGAGCCAGTTTGAGAATGACTACTGAAACGGTAACTGTATAAATTAAATACTGAGACCAGACCATACATAACTGGCTTCATTAGATACCTAGTGGGATTTGTATATTGTCACTATTCATTACAATAAATAGCTATTTTGGGTGTTGCTTCTTCCACTGCCAATGAAGCAGTATTTGAATTGCAGGATACTACTATAGAGGTGGGCAGGTAAATCTTGATTCCTGCAATCTTTAGTTTGCAGCTGCAGGCCTGCTCTCATAGCTACTGGTTTCAGGATTAGAGACAGCATAAAGAAGTAACCTGATAACTCATCATCATCAAACTTAAATTAAAATGGTTTATTTAATCTTTTCATATGTGACTTGTCATCCAGAACCATCTTCATATCATTGTCTCATTTTGAATTCTGATTTCCACGAGAGGACCTCATTGTTACAAAATGGCATGTAAACACACGGTGAAATGTGCCACTGTTTCTCTTGCTACAAAAGGTTGTAAATTGTTCAAGCTCCTGAAAAAAGCCTGAATCAGACACAAGTCGCCGAGCAATTTGGTGTATTCCGTTCTGGTGAGTTGCTTCACCATTCTGTTAAATAATTTTGTGCATGTCTTGAATATCTTGCCAGGTATCACAAGCAGGGTATTATGGAATTGGTAAAACTGATGGGTCAACTGATGCACAAGATCAGTATGGGTTACACATTTTATTTGCTTTGCAAGACCTAAATGGTGAACATGCACCTGACGTACTAGAACTGAAAGCTGTCCATGCAGATACATTTTACCTACAGGCTGTTAATTACAACACCGTTTCACAAGCTATTGTAAAGTGCTTGAGTAACTGATGTTAATTTTGATGTCAGTGCATTTATCTGTGCATTTGCTGATTGAAAAAAAATAATAATAATCTGTACACGTAATTTATTTTATTATAGTGGGTTTAAGCTCTCTGGAGGGGTCATTTCACCCTGAAATGTTGTTTTGGTAGAGTTAGTCAATTCCCCTTTTTGCGTTAGCACGAGAGTAAACCTCTGGATAAATACGAGTCCCAGTGTTATGGCATGTGGTAACGGAAATGACTACAACTCATATCACAAGCTTTCCCATGGATTTCAACTTTTACTACACAGGTTGGACAGTAATTAATGTCACCATGCACACACATAATATCGGTTTTGTGATCTTGTACCAATTGACTGGTTTTCATAAGGTTGCCGGAAACCAATGTTATTGCACTTCCCGAATCAGTTAGAGTGTGTGCCTTCTTCCCATTTATTATAATCGGTACCATAAATGAATTACCACCTGCAGTCCCATTTACCAGGCTAACCACTTCACACTGGTAATCTATTACCCCCCCCCCAGGTTACACTGCATCGGTTCTTGTTCACTGGGACGCTGAACAGCAATGTCCAAATTCTTAGCAAAGAAAACACTTAGAATTTTTATAAGAGTCTGGGCTCTTAACAAACCACTTTTTGGAGTGTACCCCTCTCTCCCCTAGTCTCTTCGCGGTCCAAGACTGCTCTTGCGGACCCCTTTTCCCAAGTTTGGTCTTACTAGGGCTGTTGGAGTACTGGTCCTTCCAGCTCTGGGTTCGCCAGGTGCTCCTCTGGAAATCCCAATCAGCTGTGTGGGCAAGTTCCTCGGTGGCCATGGCAGGTTCACCGTGGCCCACCCATTTTCAGAGGGAGGACGGCAGGGCTCAGAGATACCAGTCCATCAGCGGGATCCTGTTGCCGTTGTTTTCCTCTGGCTGTAGCCTCCTCCTCACGAGATGTATGAGGTCGAATGTCTGCGACCTGGCGGCTCGACCATCCTTGTAACTCCAGGCAATGTTTGGGGCCGGACCGCTGTGGTTACTCCTGCCCAGGCCAGGATCTCTGCTTTGAGCTTGTGGTAATCCTCGGCCGCTTCCGGTGCCAAGTCATGATGCACCTTGTGGGATCGGGCCCAGCACTCCCATGCATCTGTCCTCTCGAATGCCAACAAGTAAGCATCCATGTCATCCTCTGCAGTCATCTTCTGTAAGTTGGTCTTACAACTTTAGCACCCTCACCTGTCGGTGGTGCTGTGATTGCTGAGATGTGTTCTCCCAGCTCCTGTAGTACTGCTTGCCCCTGTGTAATTTCAGAAATCATCATCTAGTTTATTTGTTGATGGGCTGTCAATTGTTTGGGCACTGGCTTGTTCCATTTGCACTCTGTTTGTCTCTTGCTTAGTGGCAGTTGCCTGTATCAGCGCTTTAAGGACATCTTCCATTTTGTGTTCTTTTTTTTTTTGTCGCTGGGTCAATAGAGGGCGCAATCCCACTCTGCCACCATGTGTAGCAGTGTGACTGGTTGTCACGGCAGACAACGGCAGGAATAGCATTCACCCAGAGACAGAACTGTAGTTTGAGCAGTTTTGCGCACTTTTATTAACTGAAAGACAGTCGGGCCACTGGCCCTTTAAGAACACAAACAAAACAAAAACCTAATTCAATTTTTAAAGAAACCCTAAACTATAATCCTTAACTATAATCCAGTTCAACAAGACACAACACCAATCTCAAAATACCTTTCTTTTAGGTGGCTGTGTGGTCCAGTGGTTAAACAAATGGTTTTGTAACCAGGAGGTCCTCGATTCAAATTCCAGCTCACCTACTCACTGTGTGACCCTGCACAAGTCACTTAACCTCCTTGTGCTCTGTCTTTCAGGTGAGATGTTCTTGTAAGTGACTCTGCAGCTGATGCATAGTTCACACACCCTAGTCTCATATCTTGTAAAGTGCTTTGTGATGGTGGTCCACTATGAAAGGCGCTATATAAAGATTATTATTATTAGGTCTTGTCACACAGGTTGCAGACAATCCTTTTGCCTCCTTCTGAACCCCCCCCCCCCCCCCCACACACACACACACACACACACACACACACACACACACACACACACACACACACACACCTGTTCCAATAATTACCTGGATAATTACCAATTTCCTTAATCAGATAATCTATCTCTAGTGATTAGTCTACTGGTACTGCAGCAAACCACTTTAATAGGGAAACAGAGCTCTGGTCATTCTCACACTTACATATCTGCTGACACACATACACTTGCCTATTGCTTTTCTCTTATTCTGTAAGTACCTCTTTTTACCATTTTTGCTCACACCATTTTTCTTTATTTTCATTATTGTTTGCTGCTGTATCATTTGCAAGACATACCTTTTATAACCTTGCAAAGTTGTACTCTTGGAGTTTTAAAAAGTACATTTGTTGTACAGCAATGCAAATATTACTTCTTTAACAACATCATAAAATATTACCATGTTCCAGCAGATGGCAGCAAAATACCACTTTCTGCAGGGGTTACTGTAAGTAGTTCATAGTTTATTAACTGTTGCTTTTTAGGAATAATTTTACTATACTTATTCCTCTGCACCTTTAGCGCAGCATAATACTGTTGTTAACAACAACCCAAAATATTTTCATTAACATAAAACTTTTTTTCTATAAATCAAAACAAAAAAGTTATTTTGCAAAAATAATATTTTATTATTATTAATTATATTATTATTATTTATTATAATTATATTATTATTAAATTTTAAATAACTCATGTTATAATTTTAGCCCATAATTTCCATATTACTGAATGCATAAACTTCTCTAAAGATACTAAGGGTACACGTTTCAAGTATTTTATCTTAAACCTTAGACACAGTTGCACCTGAAGTGAATCATAGTCAATCAGGGACCAATTCCATTGACAAAGTAGTGGCAGCCAAACTTGTATGAAATGAATCTGCAATGTAAAAGACGTGGCAGTTTTTGTGCCTGAAAACACAGTCAGAATCTGAAGTGAAAACAGCTACTGCCATAAGGTAGTGTATCTATGTGCAGCCACAACAAATTAAACCTATAAACACATGTCCCTTTCATAACTAACACACACACACAGGGCAATCTGCAGCGCTTTCTAGGGAAGCAGTTAACTACTGCATTATCTAACTAACACCTCAATAGTGCTTTCTTTTTTTTATAATATTTTGTTTATTGTTTTCAGTTACACAATAAATTACAACCATATTTTACAAACAACATCATGAATGTATTGTAATTGAATATGAGGGTTTGTTCCTGTTTTAATTGCATATTAATATGTATTCATAAAATGTGTTAAGCACTCCAAACGTGTGTACTACACCTGAATCGATGCAGGGACTTGCTTTATTAACTGAATTGGGACTGTTTCGTTTCTTAAATTTAAAGGGGAAGGAAATGGCGGGACTTTATGTGTTAAAATGATTCGTCAAGTGCTAAAGATAACATTTCCCACTCAAACATCCTTGTATTTATCATATAACACAATAAACGACTTAAAACTACGACAACCGGTACTAATTGTGATGTGTTCTGCCATGTTGACAGGGTTCACCCGTGACGTCACTGGTGGAGCGCTTGACCGGCGGGTTTGTAAATAAAGATGGCAAATCTCACAAGAGCACTGAAAGTGACAGCTCTTTATCAGAATTTCAAGAGCTACAATCTAATGATAAAAAACTTGCCATTGCCTTATGAATTTTAGCCAATCACAGAGCACACTGAAACTGAAAGAAAGGAGATTCCTGGGAATCCGATCCAGACAGTGAGAGATCGGGATTCTGACAGAACAGCACACAGTTTCTGGTGCAGCTGCTGTAACTGCTAGGTGCTACTGCAGTTAAGCTTCAAAATAGCAATCCATTAATTGGGCACACAAAATATAATCATTTGAGTAAATATCAATTATTGTAACGCCCACTTGCATTTTCACTCCATTCATTTCCACGCGACATTATTATTTTAATATCATTGCAGTTGAGTAAAAACTTGTGCACAACAATTAAACACAGGGGGTAATTACGACTTAGTAGCGCCAGGAGAGAAAAAAAAAAAACATTCGCAACAAGCCTAAAGCATGCTTAACACACTAAATATGTGAAACAGACAATGCAGAAATCCCTGGCTAAAACATCATCATAATAATAATAATAATAATAATAATAATAATAATAATAATAATAATACATACATACATACATACATACATACATACTTACCCTTACCACAACATGCAGACTTTATATAGGTCAATCTGATCTTTACTCCAAAATATCTGATTGTTTATTTATTTATTTATTTATTTTTTTAGCGTTATTGGATATTGCGAAATGTTAATTATATAACAGTTCATTTTGAAACTCCAAAGAAGCACAAACCATATCAGTCAGTTTTCTTTAATGTTCACAATTTATTTATATGCTGTTTGCCAGGAATGCATGCCTGAATAAAATGTAGAGCTTATTTTATTATTGTATTTATTTTTTGACAGCGTACTTACAAACACTTTCAAAACTGATTCGCTGGTAGGATGGGACCAGCAAATCAGATGCTAGTTAACACAAGCAGGAAAACAACAGCACGCCCACTGCTTGCCTGGAAGAAAGACTGTAAATAGCAAAGCAGGGTGTTTGGTGCAGTTTTGTTGATAAACTTAAATGATGTTATTAACTATGTGCATTTAAAAATGTAATTATTGAATCGATTATCCAGTATTATATCGATGTACCCTAGTCAAAAAATCCTACTGGGGCAGAGGCACTGTCACTGCAGTGCAGTAAAGCACAGGGATCTGTAATTCCAATGTGTTTATTTTTTTTCTATTTTTAAGTCATTGCCATTGAAGATGAGGAGCTAGAGCGTAAAGTGACAGGGAATGTTTTAAAGCAAGTTTGAGGTTAAACAATAGACCCCAGGCCACGCTCCGTAGAACCCTTAAATGGGAGTGACGTCTCTCAGTAACGATTGCTGTGCAGATAGTAAAATTGACTGTTGCAGACTGTCGATGAACTGATTAGTACGGTGAGGTTTATATAATTTTTTCGTACTTTTTTTTTATATAAATGAATTATAGAAATTAATCTTAATTTATAATTAAAAAACAATTTATTTCTATAAATTATTGTCCGACTCGAAGCTGTTCTTATTTTCTCATGTTCTTACCACATTTAAACAGTTTAATACATCTCAGGTATACATTTATCCAACATTACAAATGTATAAGCTAAATATATACACATACGGACGGTACAAATACGGCTAAATACATACACATATATAAATAGCTACCGATATCTCTTAATGTTTTGAATCCCTTTAAAAAAAGACGTTACATTTTTATTGTCTGCGCGTGCCGCAGCCAGGCGTCACTGTGGTAACTCAGTTATGGTAATCTGCTCTGAATAGCAACGCTGTATCGACTGAAGTGCATCCTGCGATTCCAATTAACAATGTATATATTTGGGGATGGTAAACACATTTAAAGAAGATGAATGAGCTAATACTGACTTAGGACTGGACCGAATCAAAACTTCAACCCACCCATTAATTGCAAATTACAAACCCAGTATTAATGGCGGGTTCCCTCTATGGTAGAAGGAATAACCTTCTGACAAATAAAAATGGCCACCAGCACCAGGTTTTTAATTTGCGATTAGCCGGTGTGTCCAATCTTGATTTGGTCCAGACCTTTGACTAACTTTTGCTTTTACCCGCACAACACATTAGAAAATAGACAGTCATTATTTATCTGTGCCTTGTGAAAAAAAAAAAAACTCATTTAAATGAGACATTTGATTTGATTATATTTAATAATATACATAAATTACATGGAAATCGCTCATTTCCGTTTCTTCTTCCTGATTTGATCTGTCTTCATTCTTGCACTTTAGTTTTAATCTGTTCTTTTAAAGTATCTTTAAAATTGTATTTTGTTTCAATAGTAAGTGTGCCTATATGCATTCCAACATCTCTTGCTGGTTGGATTTTTCTCATCTTTTTTCAGTTTTACTAAAGGCAATGTATTGGTTTAAAAAAAATAATAATTGAATGGCACAGTATATGTTAATTCAATGGATTGAAGACCCCCCCAACGTGGGATGTTTTGCCCATTTTAAAAATTGTAAATGGCAACTGCATCGTGGGTAACATCTGCGATGTAGCCTATGGAACAGAAAGTGGTCCAGCAAAAATTGTCAAGGTTAGTAAGTAGACCTATCTTTCTAAATACAGTAGCCTCCAGAATTATTCATACCCTTGATACAATGTAACTGAAAGTGGGTTTTAGCAAAAAAAAAAAAAAAAAAAAAAAAAAAAAGAAAAACATGAATATTTGTAAAACTATCAGTACTAGATATTGCAAAAACATGTCTGTCCAAAATAGTTGCATTTTAATTTACAGGTGAATAAATTTGAACATCTAAAACTATGAAAAACATGCAATTATTTTGGACAGATATGTTTTTGCAATGTCCAATACCGGCAGTATTATAATTTTCATGTTTTCATTTATTTATGCAACTGAATGTACACTTGCATTTATTTTGCTAAAACCAATTACATTAATTCTGGTGGCTACTGTATAATTCTGTAAACCATTCTTCCAGTGCTTTAAAAGTATATTTTATCTATTTAAATATTTTATGTTATTAAGATTTGGGAGAATTTAATTTGTTGTTACCTCTTTATTACTAGAATTGAATAGAGAATTCACTGAAAATCCCTGAACCCAGAACTGATGAAACTTGTCTTGGCAGTGGATTTCGTGATAAACATGCCAAACAATTTACACACAGTGACAGTGAGACTGAGGATGAGGTTGCTACATGTTTTGATTTATTGCTTTTTTAAGGTCAATGTTTAGCAACTTATACTAATAGCAGCCGATTTTTTTTAGGGGTTTCAATGCAAGATTGCAAAGCTTGAAGAAACAAGAAATGCTGTGAATACAAAAAGCAAGAATGCAAAGAAGACTGTACAAAAATATAAGGAGGACAAAATGAATACACAGGTAGGATGAGTTACAGATAACTGTTTAGTGATCTTGTTTTTTTTTTTTTTTTTTTTTTTTGTAAGTGTATATTTATTGGTTGATTTCAAAATAACCACTTATCTTCTAATTCAAGCATGTGTCAGTGTTATTGTGGTGCTTCATTAACTTCTGAGTAGAGCACTAATATGACACGGTAACCACTTTTGTAAAATGGTCCAGCTCATCATCAATATTTTACAAAAATGAGAGAAAATGTGTACCCTCAGAGAGTTTGCAGGAGCCATTTTTCAGTATTTGTAAAGAAAATAAATGTTTGTATAAACTTTAAAGAGTTTGCATGCAAAAGCAAAGCACTGAAAGAGGGTTTTAAACTTTTTTTTTTTTTTTTTTTTCTCATGTTAGAGATCTGCTACTCAATGTGCACCAAAAAAGATGAGGACATTAAGATTAAAAACTGAAAACAAAAAAAAAGATGGGTTCTAAAATAGTGCTTCAATGTGAATATGTTATACAAAATAAATAAATAAAAAAACATAAAAGACATAATTGATACAAATCAGACAAAATGAATATGTTAGTACTAAATTAAAGAAATATTTCCAAAACTGAATGAAAACAAAGATGACTGCCCAGGAACTTCCACGTTGCCCTGTGCTTATTATTATTTTTTATTTTTTGCAGATTTCATAAATGCAAAAACAGGAATGAAAAAAAAAAAAAAAATCAAACAAGCTATCTCTCAGAAATGTAGTGATGTAGAAAAAATATCAAAAAGGAAACTGAGTTCTGAAGATTAAATTAATAAATACTATTAATAATACACTTTTTTGTAGGATTTTCTTATGTGTGAAAGTCAACTGTTGCAGTGTATGTTTTTGCTCTGATGATGTGTAATACTGTTTGAATTATAGAGAACCTAAGGAATTATATTATTATTATTATTATTATTATTATTATTATTATTATTATTATTATTTACAGAAAATCTAATAGGAATCTTGATAGAAATCCAATTAAAAATAATCCTGTTGGAATCCCATAGAAAAAACCTAGTAGGAAATCCAATAGAAAAATCCAATAAGGAATCCAATTAGAATCCAGCAAAAAATCCTATTGGAATCCAGTAGAAAATCCTGTAGTAATCCTATCGGAATCCAGTACAAAATCCCATAGGAATCCCTTTAGAATCTAGTAGAAAATCCTACTGGAAAGGTTCCAGAACCCTACAGGATTTTTCTATTGGATTTCCTAATGAATTTTTTCTATGGGATTTCCAATAGAATTTTTTCACTAAGGTAAATAGTGAGGAATGGAATTGATCGAAAAATCGATTTTCGATTTTGTCATAGCAGCCCTAGTAACTGCACAGTAATGCCGACTAGTGAGGAATGTGCTGCTTGTTTTGAAATTCCTCGCATACAGCAAAGAATTCCTGAAAAACTCTGTCAGGCTACAGGTCAAGGTGAGCGTTACTCCTTCGCGCAAAATGCCAGTTTAAAAATTGTGTGCCTGGATGGAGAGGTGCTGGACACTGCACTACTGCTTTTTACAGACATTATTATTATTATTATTATTATTATTATTATTATTATTATTATTATTATTACTATTAAAGTTTTATCATTTTTCCTGTGGGTATAGTTTCTTTCTCACAAACCGGCACCGCTAAAGCCACCTCTTGTCCACCTTTGGATCTTTATATTGTCACTCGGATGTGGAAGCCTAAAGCACCGTACTTGTGTGCATATTCATTCTCCTGTTACTGCAAGTGCTGGTCAAAGATCTGATCAAAAAATCCGTTTTGTACACAAACACATTTTCATGATCTGGCTAAAAATGAGCCGAGATCCAATCTTTTTATTTATTCTTTTTATCCCATAGTACAACCGGTCCCAGGCCACTGCTGCCAAGTGCATTTACTTTACAACTACAACGATGGACATATGGAAACTCATGTAACATTACTTTACTTTGTTATACATTACGATTAAGTCACAATTACAAAGCTCTGAATTGCATGTTAAAATGTGACATTTTCCAAACAATTTGCACTTCACACACTTTAAATACTTCACCCGCTGCCTTCTCCAACCAGTGACATCACAGGAGTAATTTCCAGCAATGGCGGATGACAGTTTGATAGACTGTGAAATTTAAACAGCTCATTTGACATACACTGATCAAAAACAATCAAAACAAACCTACATCGCTTTCCCATATATCTAATCATTTACAAACAAAACCAAAAAAAATATATATATATCCTATCCCCTTTAAAAGATTTAGAGCATGGATGTGTAATTTGTGCAAATATTATTTTATGTAAATGCATACTGATAATACTAATAAGATTATACATTGCAAGAGGATTAACACAGCATGGATACGTACAGTAATCTCAAAGCTAGTCATATGTCCACTTTTTAAATTAAAACCAAAAAATAATGAAGTATAAGATAATGTTTTCATTGTGGTTAATGATAAAAATCCATTGAAGTTTAAAGTTCTAAACTGGCAAAGGTTTTACATTATCAACTTGCCTTAAATGTTTTAGACTATGATTATACTGTTTATCTAGAGAACTACGTGATCAACTGGAATTTTGAAACTTGCTAAAGACAATCTTTAGCACAGGTTATTATTAATATCAGAATATGGGAGTCATAGTGTCTGTCTGTATGTGAAGAAAACCCCTTCTCCAATTATAATGACACCTGCTAAGAACAGTATTTCTTTATCACAAGTTATTGAGAGTTTCATAATGTGTTAATGTATGTGAGCTCCATTCACACAATAGTTTCCTATTTAAAAAGGAACAATTATTGAAAGTCAATTAACACCATATTTGGTACTGTTAGTATGCACTGTGCATTTCTGTCATGCCTTTAACTCAATTTTTGTTCACCTTGAGCTACATACTGTAGAGCAAGGCTTCTCAAACTCGGTCTTCGGGACCCCCTTATGTCTGCTGGTTTTCATTCCAACAAGCTCTCAATTACTTAACTATACCCTATTCCCTATACCCTTAACTGAACTAATAATTAAACTGATCATTTGCTTAAATTAGACATTTGTACTTGTTTTCAGCTCTAACAGTTGCAGTTCAAGTTACTAACTTGAAATATGCAACTGTTCAAGAGCTGAAAACAAGTAAAAAAGTCTAATTAAGCGAATTATCAGCTCAATTAAGGGTCTAGTTAAGTAACTGAGAGTATTAACAATTTGTTCAGAACATTTCATATGTACCAGAATGACAGAAAGGATACAGCCATATAAAGATGTTATATCTATTTGGGCCCTTTCGTAGATATCACATCTTTATATCGCTGGATCCTTAATGCTAGCTTTGGCGGTTTTTGTACTTTTTTTGACCACAATTCTTTAGACTACTGTCTTTAATTTCAGTTTTATTTTATATATCCGAACTTGGCTCAATTCTACCTGTCACATTTAAATTTAAATGTCTTTACTTTCTCAGAACAGGGAAATCATTGTCACATAGTTGCAGTTTATTGCTCTGTTTAACTAAAACGTGATGCAACTCCTCTAGGTTGTTGGGGGTTACACACATTTAATGCTGGGATAATTACTTTAATTTTTTTAAGAAGTATTTTTTTGCTATTCGAATACTCCACACATTGACATTCTCATTCATGCATTCAAACATGCCGGTTGCATGTGAATTCTGTTGAAGAACAAAAAGTAAAACAGAATCCAGGAAAAGATTTGTAGGTGCAGTGCAGAATCTGTAGGAGTATCACAGCACCACTGCCTTGCTACAGTCCCTAGAACAAAGAGCTTGTTAAACGAAACTGATTTATCGTGTTAAAAATGAAGTTTGTTGAGTAAATATTTAGCTTTACATATTAAAAACTGGGTTGCGCACACTCCATCATTCCAAACATACCACTTTTGATTAACGTACTGTCTTTTTTGTTTGTTTGGTTTTTTTATTCTGTATAGTACAGCACCACACATACTGCTTAAGAGTAGATGGCTATATTATGAATGTTAGGAGTTAGCCATGCTGCCAGTGACAGGGATACATTTATCGATTATCAAAAGGACAGAACTGTGTATAATTGATTACTTAGATGAGATGACCACAGCAATCTGTTTGTCATTTGAATTTCTACCAACAAAACACATTTAGATCTTATATTATGCTGTAGATATTATTCTCCAAATGGTGTAAGAAAATTATTTTGAGCATTTTTTTGATCACAAGAACAGTGTAAGACTATCAATCCAAGTAGGCAAACAAACTCAGATTTACTCAAGATTACAAAATGCATTTTTAAATTAAAAACTAATTACATAGATTACCAAATCTGAACGAACAGATTACTCAAGTAATCAATGTCAATATTCAGATTTGCAATCGATCATTTAATGAATCCCTCAGCACACCACTACGCTCATTAGCACGTGAAATACAGAACCCTTCCTAAATTATTTTGAATGGCAATGCAATCACACTATAATAACAATGCATTTCTATACTGGGAGCAATAGTAACACACAGGTAGCTACAGTATTTGCAGAATGGCACCACAGTGGTTAACTGCAGTACCATGGTAACATAATGTAGGAGTCTAGTGTGCTACCAAATATAATTATTCACTATGATTAATTGCTGGGGATGTTGCAGCATGTTATTGGTTATTCTTACATTGGCATTACAATGTAAAACAGAGATCCAGTCACTCACAACCCACCTGTTATGGGTTCTGCTGATTTAGAATATGGCTTGTAAAATGACTAGTTAGTCCAAAGAAAATGTGATGCATTTTAGTATAAACACAAAGAACTGCCCAGCTGATAATACAGTAATTGTGAAAGTTACAGTCCCATGCTGTTTCTTCATACCTGAGAATCTGGTAATCTTTGAAGGGCACCTTCATTTCACATTTTCACTGCATGAGACAAAGCTGCTCATTGAAAGTATTTTAAAGAGACGGGGAATTAAAACTAATGTAACCGCTGAGAAGAGAAACACCATCTAAGGAATTGAAACTTGAAAGCCTAGGATTTTGACTCAGTTTTTTTTTTATAACTTGTCCTGACATATTTACTTTAGTTTTTTCTTGAACTAGGCTTTCAGTATGCTTAGTTTTTATTCCACAGTAAGCTTTTATAAAAGCGCTTCCGAGAAAGTAAGAGGAACAGCCTAAATGTATCCATACCATCCTCAGGTCTGCACCAGCTTGACATGCTCAAATCTATTTGGTGTGCTGATAATACTCAATTCTGTGTATTCACTCTGCTGTCTACTGGGTCGGCCAGGGTGTCCTCGACTCACCGCGCACCAGCGACCCCTGTAGTCTGGCCGGGCGCCTGTGGGCTTGCCTGTTAGCTGCCCGGGAGCTGCGTTGTCCTCCTACGCTGTAGCTCCTGGGAGGCTGCATGGTGAATCCGCAGTGTGTAAAGAAGAGGTCGGCTGACTGCATGTTCGTCTTTGCCGCTCCCGAGTAAGCACAGGGCTGGTAGCGGTAAGCCGAGCATAAATAAATAATAATTGGCCATTTCAAATTGGGAGAAAATAAAAAAATAGTTGGCAACGACAAAATTAAAAAAAAATAAAAATAAAAACAATATAAAAAAAATCACCACGAGCGTACCAGAGTACACAAACAGCAACGTGACTGACTGCCGAGAAGAGATGAATAAAGACGTCAGTGATGAATACATAAGTAGCATCGTGACTTACTGTTGATAAAACGTTACTGCCCGATCTCAAATCATCCATGAAACACAGGTAGTCAGTTTCAAAGAAGAGTCATTAGCTTCCTGAGGAATTCAAAGAAGCTTTTACAATTTCAGCATTTCTAAAATACAACACCAGCTTGGACAGACCCCCATATTTGGGAGAAAAACAGATGCAAGTAATCTCCATGTGCGTATGTTATGTTCTGTTGGTGCTGTGCATACCATTCTGACTTGTGCTTGAAATGTGATCAGTGCTGTTGTGGTTTTGGGTTACATGTTGCCTGATGTAGTGGAGTGTTGTTTTGTGCTTGTTGTTGCCAGGATATGTGATGCCGTAAGTGAGTGAGGGGTGTGTGTACGACAGAGACACCATCTTAAGTACTATTGTACACAGCACAATAAACAAAGTCTGTAGTTAATCTACAACAACACTGTTTTATGTAAGTTTTGTATGATACAACAGCGTAATTGAGGTTGTATCTTTGTAAATGCATACTTATTTGATGTATTATTTTTTCCTCAAATTGAGGGTGATAAACTTGGGCTGCATCTTAAATCCGAGGGCATTTAAATTCGAAAAAATACAGTATTTACATGCACATTAGATGTATACAGTATACTGTACATGTACTGTATATGGTCATTAATTGGAAAACTTAACGATAATTTAGCTTTACCACACTGGTATCATTATTATGGTTGCCTATTGATTGTATAAAATCAATTTTAACCTTATGTAACACTTACCATGTAGGAATAAAGAACAGGCATCCCCATCCATCCATCTGCCAAGAGTCTACTAGTCCCTGCAGCACAGTTCTGTCTGAACCTCCACATAGGAAATGTCAGGCCAAAAGTTTTGTAACGCGAGTCAGCATGTTAGACAATGAGAAATGAAATGGAGCAACACTCTTACAGTGGCTTGCGAAAGTATTGACCCCCCTTGGCATTTTTCCTATTTTGTTGCCTTACAACCTGGAATTAAAATGGATTTTTTGGGGGTTTGTATCATTTGATTTACACAACATGCCTACCACTTTGAAGATGCAAAATATTTTTTATTGTGAAGCAAACAAGAAATAAGACAAAAAAAAAACAGAAAACTTGAGCGTGCATAAGTATTCACCCCCCCAAAGTCAATACTTTGTAGAGCCACCTTTTGCAGCAATTACAGCTGCAAGTCTCTTGGGGTATGTATCTATAAGCTTGGCACATCTAGCCACTGGGATTTTTGTTCATTCTTCAAGGCAAAACTGATCCAGCTCCTTCAAGTTGGATGGGTTCCACTGGTGTACAGCAATCTTTAAGTCATACCACAGATTCTCAATTGGATTGAGGTCTGGGCTTTGACTAGGCCATTCCAAGACATTTAAATGTTTCCCCTTAAACCACTCGAGTGTTGCTTTAGCAGTATGCTTAGGGTCATTGTCCTGCTGGAAGGTGAACCTCCGTCCCAGTCTCAAATCTCTGGAAGACTGAAACAGGTTTCCCTCAAGAATTTCCCTGTATTTAGCGCCATCCATCACTCCTTCAATTCTGACCAGTTTCCCAGTCCCTGCTGATGAAAAACATCCCCACAGCATGATGCTGCCACCACCATGCTTCACTGTGGGGATGGTGTTCTCGGGGTGATGAGAGGTGTTGGGTTTGCGCCAGATATAGCGTTTTCCTTGATGGCCAAACAGCTCAATTTTAGTCTCATCTGACCAGAGTACCTTCTTCCATATGTTTGGGGAGTCTCCCACGTGCCTTTTGGCGAACACCAAACGTGCTTGCTTATTTTTTTCTTTAAGCAATGGCTTTTTTCTGGCCACTCTTCCGTAAAGCCCAGCTCTGTGGAGTGTACGGCTTAAAGTGGTCCTATGGACAGATACTCCAATCTCCGCTGTGGAGCTTTGCAGCTCCTTCAGTGTTATCTTTGGTCTCTTTGTTGCCTCTCTGATTAATGCCCTCCTTGCCTGGTCCGTGAGTTTTGGTGGGCGGCCCTCTCTTGCCAGGTTTGTTGTGGTGCCATATTCTTTCCATTTTTTAATAATAGCTTTAATGGTGCTCCGTGGGATGTTCAAAGTTTCTGATATTTTTTTATAACCCAACCCTGATCTGTACTTCTCCACAACTTTGTCCCTGACCTGTTTGGAGAGCTCCTTGGTCTTCATGGTGCCGCTTGCTTAGTGGTGTTGCAGACTCTGGGGCCTTTCAGAACAGGTGTATATATACTGAGATCATGTGGCACTTAGATTGCACACAGGTGGACTTTATTTAACTAATTATGTGACTTCTGAAGGTAATTGGTTGCACCAGATCTTATTTAGAGGCTTAATAACAAAGGGGGTGAATACATATGCACGCACCACTTTTCCGTTATTTGTTTTTTAGAATTTTTTGAAACAAGTTATTTTTTTCATTTCACTTCACCAATTTGGACTATTTTGTGTATGTCCATTACATGAAATCTAAATAAAAATCAATTTTAATTCCAGGTTGTAAGGCAACAAAATAGGAAAAATGCCAAGGGGGGTCAATACTTTCGTAAGCCACTGTAACTACTTTAAATTGGGAGACTGCTTGTCTAACAGATACACAGTTGTCATGCGTTATACCGCCCCCTTTATAACGCCACCCTCGCATACTGCAGCTATTCTCTCTGCACAATGTCACCAATATATAAATAGTGCTATTTTTACCCGTTATATCGCCACCCCCTGTCCACCTTCTGCCAACTTCTCTAGCTAAGCAAACATAAATCTAAGCATTGTAGTTTCCCTCACTGTAGCACCAACAAAATAATCATGGCCAATTAAAACAACAAAGTTATGCAGTTAACCTTTTGACTCGCTTTCCTAATTCGTTGTTAACTGAATGTTCATACCAATGTCATCAAGACTCCCGCTCCCATAGCAAAACAGAAAGTACAAAATGGGGAGTCAACCCTACATTTAACACCTGAGCAAAAGAAAAAAGAAATCTGCATGTATGCATCTGAAAGTAAGAAAGCAAGTCAGCAAGACATCGCAAATGTTTTCTTGCCTAATTGAGCCATATATTGTTAATCGATGGGAAACTGGAGACATTCTAATGGATAAAAACAAATCCAGGCGTACCATGATGGAATGGGTCGATTTGTTTAACCTGAAAAAGGCTTGACACAGTCTAAAATAAGTGACTTATAACCACAGTAAATGTAAAAAAAAAAAAAAAAAAAGTTGAGATTTGTTTGTTTACGTGCAAGTTTTGCACAAATGAAGGCTGACTTAAGCATCAGTTTTGTAAACATTGACGTTAAATATTCAGTTTTGTAACAATAGATTACGTGTATCCATAATTATATATATATATATATATATATATATATATATATATATATATATATATATATATATATATATATATATATATATATATATATATACACACACACACACACACACACACAGTACCAGTCAAAAGTTTGAGTACACTTGCTGGAAACTAGGTTTTTTTTTCATAATTGACAATGTTTTACGTTGTATACATTCCTGTAGATACTTAAAAATGAAAACACGTGTCACAATATACAAAAAAAAACATAAAGAGTATCAAAGCAATGTTCAAGAAAATTGAAAATTGTCTCTAAATCTTGGATTCCTCAAAATAGCCACCCTTTGCCTTAATAACAGCCTCACAAACACAAGGCATTCGGTTAACAAGTTTCAAAAGGAAATCACCCGACATGTCTTCCCAGCTCTTCTGCAGCAATTCCCAGAGATATAGGGCACTTGTAGGTATATAGCTTTGGTTTGACTCTTCTGTCCAGTTCGTCCGTTACAAGTTCTATGAGATTGAGGTCTGGAGACTGGGCAGGCCAGGTCATTAGATTGAGTTTTCCTTCACTTTCCTTCTTCGCCAGATAGTTCTTGCACAAATATGAGGTGTGTTTCGGGTCATTATATTGCTGAAGAATGAAGGACTGCCCAACTAGCCGCAATCCTGATGGAATGGCATGCCTCTGAAGTATGCTATGATAGCCATGCTAGTTGAGCTTGCCATGTACTTGGCAAAGATCACCAACTCTGTCACCAGCAAAGCAACCACAGACCATGACACTGCCTCCTCCATGCTTGATAGTAGGAACCACACATGCAGAACTCATGCGCGCACGCTCTCTGCGCCTTACAAATACTCTGCGTCTTTCAAATATTTCAAATTTTGACTCATCGCTCCATAAGACCAACTTCCACTCCTCAGACGTCCAGTTTCTGTGTTTTTTGGCCCAGGCAAGTCTCTTCCTCTTATTCTGCACTCTTAACAATGGTTTCTGCAGCAATTCTTCCAGTCAGGCCAGCTTCACGCAATCTTCTCTGAACAGTTGATGTTGAAACATTTATAATTCTAGTAGCATTTAGCTGAGCTTCTATTTCAGGGGCAGTTAATTGCTGGTTACGCAGACTTGTGACTCGAATGAAACTGTTCTCTGATTCTGAGGTCACCCTTGGCCTGCCTGACCTTGTTTGATCCTCATGAGTGCCAGTTTCTTCAAATCATTTGATGGTCTTGGCTACAGCAGTTACAGACATTTGCAAAGTTCTTGCGATTTGTCTTAAAGGTTGACCTTCATTTCTTAAAGTAATTACAGACTGTCCTTTTTCTTTGCTTAACTGAGCGTATTTTGCCATTTTCTGCTCCCTTACATTCAGGAATGACAAACTTGTGCCTATGCTGCCTATGTTTATAGTAATCATGGACCCTCACCTGTTAACTGGTGACAAAAGGTTAATTAGGTAACATGCTAGTTAACTCAGAGAAAATCTAACAAAGACACCTTTATACTTAGGCAGGCATTCTAACACCGTGTTATACACATTTTAGACTTTTAACTGACTTGGGCTTCAGACTGAAATCCCCTTGCTTTGGATGACCATTTCTTTGAAATTGACAAGATTTACATTTTCATTTAAAAATCAAAATTTTTAATGCAATTCACTTATGATTATCAGCTTATATAAGTACACATATCATATAATGAAATACTAAGTGTTTATAGACAAGTTTATACAGTTAAAAGCATAGATAATCATGAAAAACCTGATTTCAAGCAGGTGTACTCAAACTTTTGGGTGGTACTGTGTGTGTGTGTGTGTGTGTGTGTGTGTGTGTGTGTGTGTGTATATATATATATATACTTTTCATTTTAAAAAAAGTGTTTGCCTGTACATATTCAATGTTTTTTGTTTTTTTAACTACTTAAAAAAGAATGCTGTTGAGCTTAAATTGCTTTGTAAAATAAATAGATTGCATCGTTCAATGGGGGATAATATTCAGCAGGCTTACAGTCGCGCCACGAACATTGAAGTTTTTTTTTTTGTTTTGTTTTTTTAAATGGTACACGTTTTTGTTTTTATGGAATTGTAGTTAAGGTGATTTGACACTAAACGAGTGTCTATTTTTATTTATTATTTATGTTTTTTTTTAAGTATAAACTGTTCCTCAAAATTAACCATGTATCTTTCATAAAGATGGGAAAAGATGATAAAATGTCACTAGTAGACCTACTATTGTGTTAAGAACTAGTACTGTAGTTTTAAAAAAGATTAATGTTTTATTAAAATGGCCTGGAGATACTGTAATTGTATAACTAAAAAAATAAAACGTTTGAATTTATTGCAAACATAGAAGGGTGTGTGTGTGTGTTTTTTTTTTTTGTTTTGTTTGTCTTTGTTGACCCTCACTATAAACGCCACCCTCGCTTATTGCCCATTTTTGCCCATGGCCCTTACCTGGCTGTATGGCTGGATTGACTGTATTATAAACTTCTTAATACCTATGTCCATACTGGAACATACAGTTTATTCACCTTCTTGTTCTGGAACACTGTTGTATAAGGAATACAATTTCAGGATGCCCAGGGTAATGAGACAATGAAAAATCCTTTGCTTACAGGACTCCTCAATCATGGACTAAACTCCCTGCTGACTTCAAGGCACCTGTCAATGTTAGTGTGTTTAAGACAAGACTAATGTACCACCTGCTGAACCTAATTATTTGTAATTGATATGTTTTGCTGGTGATGGATGCCTTTGTAATGAAAATGATGTATTTAAATGTATTTGCTACCCCGAGGACATATTGGAAATTACATATGTTTAAATGAAAAAAAATAAAATTGCAGAAAAATTAAGTAAACAATGATGTATGTTGGGCATTTGAGCTATAAATGTGTATTATATAGGATTCAGCATGATGAAAAAGCTAACCAATACCTTCTATTCTTGGACATACATTTTAAGGTATGTTCATGGTCCTGCTATGCTAACACCACCATATTTAAAAACGAAACTAGGTGGCAGACAAATGTCAGAAAAATGCCTAAGGGCCAGAAACACTTCCTAGCAAATTCATCTTGTGTTGCGGCCACTAGAGAGCTGTGTAGATGGGTGCATCTATTACTTTTGACTGAGAAAGTGTCAATAAAACTGACCTCATCTGACCTGGTGCAAGCTGGAGCTGTCTGATAAAAATGTTGCTGACACACAGAGATAAGCCAGCAACTAAGGGGTATAAAAACTATAAAAACAGCAGGTACATGGATGTGCATTTGAGAAGCATCAAGATCATGAATACTCTGCAACGGCGAGTCCGATGCTTCTTCCAGGAATTGGTAAGTCATATCACTGATTAATTTCTGTTAATGACCAGCGGCCACATCATTGTGCTTAATGATAACACTGTAACAAATGTTTTTTTTTTTTTTGAGGCATAAGCAACTAGGAAATAACACTTACTACCCAGGAACAAAAATTGTGTTACATAGTGTAAGAATTATGCTGTAAAATGTAACTTTTGATTATTGGGAAACTTGTTCAATTCTGCTTAAATCCTTGTTGTGTATACTCCTTTATAGAGAAATACATACATAATATAGTTTCCTTACAGAAGTACATAGCACAACATTGTAAAACATTTAGGCTCAAAATATGACTTACTATAGACATTGATCACCCATTTTAATAGAAAGTGTGCTTCTGCTTACCTCTACGAATATGAAGCAGGGTATAATGGAATAACTGCGCTGTGTGTTGTGTGAAGCCATGCTTCTTTCTCAAGTGATGTCAATGTTGCTTTGCGGAATCTGGAAAAGAAAACCATGTAGAAATTATTTTAAATGAGTCTTAAAAGATGTGTCTGCAAAATAAAGGGTATGAGGGTTTTACCAGAACATACTACCTCATAAACACATTTTGATAGTATTTTATTACTATTACCTGGCATTTCTTAATGGAAAAAAAAAATCAAGAAGTACTGCATTTGAATTGAACCATGGTACATAAGTTGAATCAAACACATTTGTGATGCACATTTCATCCAGATGTGTAGTATAACTGCATGGCTATAATAACAGAAAGTTATGCTAGGAGATAGATTCATATTACAGCACTATTGGTAGTCATTCTGTTATGCACCAGTGATGATTGACCATACATATACACTTCCCCTCATGTTGCCCTGCATGCAGTTCAACACACCCCACCCAACAAACTGACACACATCAAACATGTGGATGCCACACTAGACATTGATCATGGCAGTGGAATTCATAGAGGTACAGTGTGATCTCGGTGCCACTATTATGCATTTCTCTCCTACTAGACCTGCATAAGCGGTGCCTAGATATACACAACCCCCAACATACTGGCATAGTAGTAGGCCTCATACACCTAGTGGACCATGATGATGGATTTCTCTTGTGTTCTCTGCAGAGAGTTGTACGTTGTTTGTCTTGATGATGGCTGTCTGTGGTTGCTTGTGTTGCCTTGCTCCTTCCATTGCTTGTAAGGGGGTGGGAGGGAATGCAGAGTTAGGGTTAAAAACCTTAACATTGCATTTCCCTACTTTTGTTATTTTAATCAACCCTAACTGATGCTGTGGCAGGCTGGTGAGTGGATAGTGGCCCAGAGACAGTCTGGAGTTCAAAAAAAATAACTATTTTATTATAAACACAAAAATGAAAGGGCACAAGGGCCAAAACAAAGCAATTTAAACACAAAATAAACAAAATAAAGCAAAAATACACTCACAAAAATAAAGGTTTCCAGGCTGGGCAATGCCTTCACTGGATTCAAAACATTCAAAAATCACAAACACCAAAACCAAAACACCAACCTGCTTCCTCAGCCCCCTCCTCCCAAATGAAAAGCAGAGGCCTCCTTTTATGTCAGGTGGCTGGGCACTGATTGATCATTAATTAAACTAATCATCTAATCAACCCCAGCCACCTGAACACAATGAACCAAGTAGGGGAATTTAACCCCATCCCTGCCAATTTCCAAAGAGCAGAGCTGTGCTCTGCCACACACCTCCCCCCATGTACAACATACACCGGCCGCAATCGGCCAACTCCCCCCTTCCCCCCCAACCCCCCCCCCCCCCCCCCAAGAGTCCAATTATGTCCCTTGGGTGGGCTGTTTTGGTGGGCAGGGTTGATGTCGGAGACCCCAAGACTTGTTTGGTTGAGGGGGCCCCGAATCTCCAAGGTAGCACGGCGATGACGGCAGCCCGGCTCCCTCTCGTGGCGGAGGCGACGACGGCGGCAGCGGACCCTCGGGAGGCCTAAAAAACAAAAAGGAGACACCAGCGATCCCAGGCGATGCGGAGCAGCAGGCGACCCCAGGCGATGTGGAGCAGCAGGCGACCCCAGGCGATGCGGATGCGTCATCCCTGAGCGGTGCAAGGCAGGCATCCTTGGGCCATAGCTCCTCCCCTCTGGGCTCTGAGAGCGGCGGCTCCTCCCCTCTGGGCTCTGAGAGCAGCGGCTCCTCCCCCCTCTCGGGCTCTGGGAGCGGCGGCTCCTCCTCCTCCTCCTCGGGCTCTCCTCTCTCGGGCTCTGGGAGCGGCGGCTCCTCCTCCCTCTCGGGCTCTGGGAGCGGCGGCTCCTCCTCCTCCCTCTCGGCCTCTGGGAGTGGCGGCTCCTCCTCCTCCCCCTCTCTGGCTCTGGGAGCGGCGGCTCCTCCTCCTCCTCCCTCTCTGGCTCTGGGAGCGGCGGCTCCTCCTCCTCCCTCTCTGGCTCTGGGAGCGGCGGCTCCTCCTCCTCCCTCTCTGGCTCTCGGGACGACGGCAGCTCCTCCTCCCTCTCTGGCTCTGGGGACGACGGCAGCTCCTCCTCCCTCTCTGGCTCTCGGGACGACGGCAGCTCCTCCTCCCTCTCTGGCTCTCGGGACGACGGCAGCTCCTCCTCCCTCTCTGGCTCTGGGAGCGACGGCAGCTCCTCCTCCCTCTCTGGCTCTCGGGACGACGGCAGCTCCTCCTCCCTCTCTGGCTCTCGGAGCGACGGCAGCTCCTCCTCCCTCTCTGGCTCTGGGAGCGACGGCAGCTCCTCCTCCCTCTCTGGCTCTGGGAGCGACGGCAGCTCCTCCTCCCTCTCTGGCTCTGGGAGCGACGGCAGCTCCTCCTCCCTCTCTGGCTCTGGGAGCGACAGCAGCTCCTCACCCCTCTCTGGCTCTGGGAGCGACGGCAGCTCCTCACCCCTCTCTGGCTCTCGGGAAAGCGGCTCACCCATCTCTGGCTCTGGGAGCGACAGCTCACCCCTCTTTATTGGAGTGACCGGGGCATCTCCCATGTCTACCGCCAGGTAATTAACCACCATGAGGGCAACCTCTGGGAAGGACGCCGGGTGGTGTTGTTCCTTCTATTGTTCCCACCTCTCCCCATCTCGACACCACAGTGTGTTGATAACTATGGGGAGATCGTGGACGAGGTCTGCCTCAGGGTACATCAACCAGTCCCAGATCTCCTGGGACGGTGATGAAGGTGGTGGTGCTGGAGGTAGTGGGGTGGCCCCTAATGCCCGGGGTGAACACTGCACCTCCTCCTGGGCCTGGTTGTAGGGGCATCCTGCCCAGTTGTGGCCGTCCTCCTCACACCGGCCACACCAGTTTGCCGGTGGCACATCTGGGCAGGACCGCCAACGATGGTCCTCCTTCCCGCACCAGGAACACCAGGGGAAGAGGCTGGCCGGGTCCTCCAGCGGTGGCTGTAGCAGCTTACATTTCTTCAGCTGTTGCTTGTCCTGCCTTTGCCGCTGTCTGCTCTTCTTTTCCATGTTAAAAAAAAAAAATCCCAAAAATTCCAAAAAAAAAATTAACAAATAAAACAAAATACTGCTCTGAGCCTCTAGGTGGCGCTATCCCACTGCTAACACCAAATGTGGCAGGCTGGTGAGTGGATAGAGGCCCAGAGACAGTCTGGAGTTCAAAAAAATAACTATTTTATTATAAACACAAAAATGAAAGGGCACAAGGGCCAAAACAAAGCAATTTAAACACAAAATAAACAAAATAAAGCAAAAATACACTCACAAAAATAAAGGCTTCCAGGCTGGGCAATGCCTTCACTGGATTCAAAACATTCAACCAAAACCAAAACCAAAACCAAAACCAAAACAAAAACCAAAACCAAAACCAAAACCAAAACCAACCTGCTTCCTCAGCTCCCTCCTCCCAAATGAAAAGCAGAGGCCTCCTTTTATGTCAGGTGGCTGGGCGCTGATTGATCGTTAATTAACCTAATCATCTAATCAACCCCAGCCACCTGAACACAATAAACCAAGGCAGGTAGGGGAATTTAACCCCATCCCTGCCAATTTCTAAAGAGCAGAGCTGTGCTCTGCCACAGATGCATTAACAAAGTTTTTGAAAACGTTTTGAGAATATATTTATAGATAGAAAGCCTGTATATTCTATTTTAGAACACAAAAAGTAAAACTCCCTATATTTGTAAACTTAACTAAACACATCACAAGTGTATATATGTTAAACACTGACACAGGTTTATATAATATACATGATTAGTTTTTCTTCACCTATAGTTAGTAAGACCCACCCGCCTTTCTAGTGCCGGTGATACGATTTACCTAAAGAAAACCTAAAATAAACATATCAACAGCAAAATCAGTCAAAAACATATTACTTTTCAACAAAACAGATTTTAACTTTATTTTAAGATGACTGTGAAGACAGTAATAAATCAATTAACAGTATCCAAACATTTTAATAAAGCAATTGTGTAACAAGATGAATCAATTTGATTAATAACTCAATTTAGTTAATATTGACACATATTAATAGCTTTGAATTAGTCACAAAATGTATTAAAACATTAATCATAGGCATCCATTGGATTTTTAAATTAATGTTAGCAAGTACAGAAGTTAGTACGAAAACGTTTCTATAAAAAACCACACGTGCATGGCAAAACCTAGCCCACAGTACGAATGCATTCATTACAACTCATAAGCGAAAACATCATTCTATGAACAAACTTAACAAGTTAATATCCCAAAAGCATTTTTTTTTTTTTTAAATAATGAATTTTGACAGGCAGGAAAACTCTGACACGTTCAGCTTGTTCGATGTGGAACAGGAACAGATTTTATCCTTTTGGCTGACCGTGATTTAGGGGTGCTGGTTGTGCATTGTGGAGATTTTGTTTAGACAAAAAGTTTTAAGCAGTAGTTACATCATATGTAATAAACTGTAACATTAATATTATGAGTCAAATATATAAACACACCTCACTATACAGTACAGACCATCACAAATCGAAGTTACGTTTATTGTATTTCGCCAGTATTGCTGTACAGTTGTAATTTAGAATACAGTGAGTTAGCAGTACAGCTATGGCCAAAGGTTTTACATCTCCCTGCATAATTAAATCATCTTGCTTTACTGAGTCAAATGAAGCCTGTGGAATAAAAATACATACGAAATTACATATCACTTTGTAGTTTTCCATACTTAACGAAGAACTAACAATTTCAAAATGTGACATTTTCCAAAATCCAACATGCCTTAACAAACAACTGTATATATGTGTGTGTGTGTGTGTGTGTGTGTGTGTGTGTGTGTGTGTGTGTGTGTGTGTGTAGTGTACTATAATAATGTTCAACAAAACAAAAACATTTTGGTCTAAAATGCAAGAAAAAATGACATTTTAACCTAAACCCCAGATTCAACATTCATATAGTAACAGTAGTTTTAGCTGCTCAGAGGACGCAAGGCTCCGTTATAAACTTCTATCTGCTATTAACCACAGCACTAGCAGTAGCAGATCACGTGATCTGAGCACAGGTTTTAATTGGGACCATAGCGTCAGTACAGTCAGAAATATTTTCAAAGTTTTATGTTATGATACTACTTCCTTTCTCTGGGAACAAATGTAGTTGTTGGTTTTTCCTCTGTTAGTGTTTGTTGGAAGTCATATTTATATTATTTAGCCCTTCCACAGCAGTATACAATAATAAAATTCCACTGTTGCTGGGGGCTTAATGGGACCCCCAAACCCTCTGTCTTTTTCTACCTCCCCATGTTTTGTTGGCCATTAGCCACCACTGCTGGAAATGTATTGTTTTTTATGGAATGTATTTGTTGTTAATATTCTTAGTGTAGCCATTGCAAGTGTAGTTTTTTTTTTAATGTA
This sequence comes from Polyodon spathula, assembly GCF_017654505.1. Lineage (NCBI taxonomy): Eukaryota > Metazoa > Chordata > Actinopteri > Acipenseriformes > Polyodontidae > Polyodon > Polyodon spathula. Next base: position 90,001,450 of record NC_054535.1, on the reverse strand, counting down.
ACCCTGGTTTTCTTCCCAATTTAGAATGTGCAATTATCTTTTCCCCTCACCACTGCAGCAGTTCACCACACAGCTCAGGAGAACCGAAGGTTCAGTGGGAAACCTTTGATTCCACGGCAAAACCAGTTTCCTCTTTTACCCCCAGATGTTTGTCTGGAATTCGATAAGCCTCGAACAATCCCTTTGAAGCGCACACAAAGTTTTTGAGCCTTTGGCATTATTTGTAAAAAAAAAAAAAAAAAAACTTGTATTGAGCTTGCAACTCAAATTAAAACCTGAACTTCTCTATTATATGTATTCTGTATATAGACACAAGTACATCCTATCAGTCACATTCTGCCACCAACTTATTTTAGTCTTCCTACCTTGTTTTACGCACATTTGCAAGTTTGTTTTCTGGCAGTGCTGTTTTATGAAATGAAAAAAAAAATACTTGACAGCCGCCACTATCAGTCATATTTGATAACTAGCAAGCTAAATGATAAAATACTAGAACCTCTGCAAGACTTTACATGACCAACCACAGTGTGGCAAGCTGATGACTTCAGACCCAGAAGAAACACGTACAGCACTGCGAGGGAAATGGTGAAGGCACTTGCTTGCACCTGTTTATTGCAAATAAAAAGTTAAAACAGACAAAAACACTTTGTAAAAGAAAACGTTGCGTTGGCCAAAACTAACAGACACTAACAAACAGGGATGAACACTAAACAAACAAGTATTGTGCTGGTCCTCCAATATGACGAAGCAATTGATTATTATTATTATTTATTACTTTTACCGCCTCACTCTCTCCCGTTCTTTCTCCCTAAACACTCACCACCCCGAGTGAGTAAAACATGCATCTATATTTACTCTTTTGACGTGATTCAATTACTAATTAATTATTCACTTGAATCCCAGCACATGAACTGATCTGTGCAATCCCCTGCCAACACACTATTACATACTTTATCTGCATGTGAAGTGATTATGCAATACCCATGCCTAAATACAACTACATATTTTCAATCACTCGTGCTATACAGACCCAGTTATATCTCGTGCACCAATACCTATACACCAACATTAACACACCGCACACAACACAACACGTAATACACACATGGGCGGGGCACACTGCCACACACTGCCAACTGCAAACATTTGAACTGAACCTGACTGAGGGCTGCTGCTGGTTGCTAGGGCAACTGCCTCTTCACAGCTTTTGCCAACATTCTATTGGTTGGTCTTTTGGTGTGCGTAATTGTAGCTTCACTTCATGTCAAAAGTAGATTTTGCGGACAAACAAAAAAAAAGGCTACATGGACACAAAAAAAGTACATTTAATAGTATTTCCACCCTTACTGGTGAAGCCTGTGCATAAATTGTCTACATAAATTGTCTATTGTCTACACAGACATAAACAAAGAAAATAGCGGACATAAACAAAGAAAAAAAGACATTTGCAGAGCTTTTTGAGATGTTATACTAATACAATAATGACTTGGATTGCATTAAGGAGTTTGGTTTGGATAAAAACGAGTGATCAGGAGATGATTTATCAATATACATGACAATAAAAAGGTATGCACAGTGAACATGGGGTGGGGCTTGGCTGGAGATGCAGTACTGAGTGTCCTGTTGATTTTAAACTGGTTTTACTGTAAAAAAAACACCTGACAGGCACTGAATAAATGGACCGCTAAGGGTTATAAATAAATAAATAAATAAATAAATTTTATATATATATATATATATATATATATATATATATATATATATATATATATATATAATAAAAGGTTCTCAGTATGCACCATTCATGTTTTTCTCTCACTCCTAATGTAACCATAGATTTATGTTAATTAGAAACATATCAATTCATGCAAACTCATCCAATGGTGTAGCTTCTAGGCACAGTTACTTGTTATCCTGGAACCATTTAATGAGTCAAAGTGAGGTGAAGGTCCTTGGTGCTCAAAGCTGAGCTTTGTTATTCCACTGACAAATGCACTGGAACTCTTGCTGCAGGCATCCTGTGCCAAATTCCTTAGACGACTGGTTACACATTCACTTTTATGCTAATGGAGTTAATAAGCTTCAAGGGCTTGTGGTGGCTTTCATTTGTTTAATGACATTTCAATGGGTACTGCTGTTCACTTATGCCCAAGGCAATGTGCCTCAGTAACCCACAAAGTTTGAGTGAAAAGAAATAAACCTTTGGAATATTTCAATGTATCTGCTTAAGATTCTTTATAATTTGCTTCACAATTAATGATTCACAATTTGTGAAACATTAATTATATTAGTCAATGTTTGTTTTTTGATAGTTTACTTTACAGCTAGAATATAAAGCACTAGTAGACAGAATTTACAAAATTAGTTTAGTTAAATAAACCAGTAAAGGCATATTTTTCACATACCTCTTTATAGAAATCTTCATAAAATCCTCTCCTGATCACTCGTTTTATCACCAAACTCCTCAATAATGCAATCCAAGTCATTATTTTATTACTACAACATCTCAAAAAGAGCTGTCAGATACGCCCTTTTTTCGGCTTCATTCGGCTCCTATCAGTCTCACTCAGCTATTGAAAGGTTTTCTCTGCTTTTTCCAGAGAAAAAAAACGACTAGAGACCTATGCTTTACGTCTTTTTGATGATGCCGGACAGGGTCCGACATCGACTGGAAAGGGAAAATTGTAATGTCGGACCTGGTCTGACATAGGACCGCAAAGGGTTAAAGCAGTTTGCATGTTGTTTTTGTTCACTAACCTATTTATGGATGTGTAAATGCTTTTTCTATAGGTGTTCGGAAATCCGACTTCTTCGCCTACAACCCAGTCCACAGGGGGTCGGATATGCGATGTTGTACTGTACTTTAAGAAGAAAGGCATGGTGAGATATCAGCTGAGCACTTGTCAGCTGATAGCAGAAGATGAATAGGAGAGGGAGATCTGAGGACAACGGTGTACCAATAGGCACTGTAACATTTGCTAAAGTTTATCTTTATTATAAAAAGTTGTCGTATTGAGGTAAATGTTTTTAAACATTCGGTACGTTATACACACACAAAACTATTTTAAGAAGTACATTATTTTTACTTTAAGTATATTTAAAAATCCTGATACCTTTTGATTAATACCATAAACCAGTATTTGTGAAAACGTAATTTTAGCCTTGACCCATAAATTGGCCTTACAAGACCATAAGTTTGACATGAACAGGTTCTGTTTGCAGTCTTCACATGAACAGATGGGACTGAGGCAGTGGCTTGGCTGTGTATTTTGAACTATAGGGTCATGAAACAAGACTGGTTCTTAGGAGTACTCTCCCTTGGGAAACATTTGGAAAAATAATGTAAAATGGGGCAGTATGTGTATTCCCAAATGGAAACTGTAATAAATGTAATAGGCCTACTTAGAAAATGTATATTAAAAGGCCATAGTTAAAGCTGACACTTTAGCATGGTTGTATAACTTAGAATTGGGTTTCATCATCCACAAAAAGTTACAGGCTTCAGTACTTAAAGTGATTATTCACACAAACAGACTGCTATTAAATCAGAGTTTATAAGCCCTGCTGATAAATAGCAGTATACTGCAAGTCATTTATTATAGAAATAACAATTTATGCCAAACAGATCTCATGTAGTTCTGACATTCTGAAATATTTTGTTATTACAGTTAGTCTAGTTACATGTAATGTTCTCAGATTCAACAAAAGCACTCTGGCAAGAAACTATACCTCTTTTCTTTCATTTTTTTTACTGCACAAGGCAAGTACAACGAACAGTTATGGACAGTTCAGGTTTTGCCTGAGCTGCCAAAAATATGTATGTATATTTGCATACAGGTCTCCCCAACTAAACATCATAATGTAGTTTATCCAGGATGCCTATCCTGCAACAATGCTGGTGCTCAGATTCAAATAAATGGATTGTGGGAGAAGAAAACAAGCACTGTTGTAGGAGGGAACCTGATCTTGATACTCATTTATGACCTACGATGTTAAAAAAATCCATATACAATTGGAATAATCATGGAAAATATATTGTGATGAGGACAGCTCAGGGTGCAGTAAAAGTAATGCATTTTAGAGATTTTTCCTTTGCAATTTCAAACAAACTCACTATTTTGGGGTGAGGGGCGAGAGGGGGGATTACCAGAACAAAATCTTACTTTAAAAAGGACTGCAATGTACCCACAATATCAGAACATAGAACATTAACATAGAACCTATTGAAAAATACACAAGCAGCAGTGTTTAACAGTGTTGTGAACAACCAATTGGCTGTTATAACCCAGTGCATATATTTGTGTTATGGGTCAAAAAAGATCTTTAGGATTGAACAGATGGATAGTTTATTGAATAATAAAAACTTACAACAGATCTCAAGGGCTGCAGTATGTGCCTTGTTTCACATTACATGTGCCTATCTCTAGAAATACCATAAACGCCTGCACAGTACACTGCATGATTATACATTTTGTACAAAGTCAATACTGGGATGTTTTGAATATAAAATACAAATTTTAACTGTAAGTACTAATTATAATACATTGCCTGTTTTCATTTCTCCATGGCCCACTACATCCTATATTTGGTAATCATCATCAATGATCAATATTAACACATACTTTTGCACCAGGGTAATTACATACTCATTAACCAGATGAAGCAGCTGGGACACCCTTATTGCAGATTCATCGGCAAATATTACAACTAGAATTGTAACCAACTCTCTCCAGCATCACAGTATGTGTAACATAACAATTTTTTTGTGGCCTTACGTAACAGAATACACTTGATAGAGTGACTTGAGACTGGGGTGGGCTGAAACAACTCTATAGTGTGATAGATATGCGGGTGTTTAAGGGGAGCATAAAACAAAATCGAGTGTGTGGGAGGTACTAGTTGCAACTTTTTTTTTGTGCAGTGGTTTAAATTCAGCGATCAGAATGTAAAAATAAACACTACGAACCACGTGTTTTTTGTATATAGTTTCTGTGTGTGACACCTTGTATTTTAGACTTGTTGTGCCTGGTTGGAGATGAACCGTTAGCATTAAGGTGCACATATTTTTTTTAATTTGGGACAATTCAGAATCATGTCCTTTTAACAGTGGAACAAAAGCTGTCAGAGTCACAGGTCCAAATATAAGGTAAAACCAGTGATTTTTGCTATACAGTGGCATTACCTCAAATTGCAGAAGGATTATGGGTAACACACCATTGACATGCTAGGTGATGTTACCCATTTCTAAAATCTTTATTTTGTTCAACTTCAAAAAAATGTATACTTATGCCAGGCTATGTCATTCTTTGGTGGCATACTGGGCACATGAAATTGGGGTGGGTGCTATGGACCGTGGGCTGCATATTTTGAAGTGGAAAGGTCAAAGTGGCCTGGTGTCTGTCTACAGCATGTAAACCCCTCAAATCCAATGCAAATATTTCCACATAGGCACAGGCACATCGAGCAGCTTAAAAGTTTATACATTTTCCATTATTGTGATTAAATGTGATGCAGGTATAATACATTTTATGAAAAATAAACTTTTTTTTTTTTTTTTTTTACATAATAGATGTATTTTGTGGTCACGTGACCAAATAAACCACAAAAATTTGGCACAAATGCAAACTTCAGTCTTAAAAGAAAAAAGAATATTTGGTTTCCAGGGGTAATTGAAAAGGAAAATAGAATAATCTTGATGTAAAACAGACAAGTCCTAAAATCACAAAATGCCTGTAGCACTGGGCATCACCAGAGCCTCAGCAAAGAAGGGTTTAAGGCTTTCCATCTATCCATGGCTACGTTTACAATGCAAATGGAGGCACCATGTTGTGATTGTTGCGCTATTATTCCAGAAAAAAATCCCTTGACCCTGTCCTTTCTTATTTCGTTTACAAACGAATTCCTAAGTGCTGCGCCAATGGGTGTAATTTTCTGGTAACTAAGGAGGGGCTATGCTAACAGCACAGATCATAAGAATGTACCAATACTCAGACACGCATTACATTAACAAGGGTGTTTACTAGTTATAGGTACCAATATCAATGTTTCGATAAGATATTGATGTCGGTTCATGTCCAGATTACAGTTAAACCAGTTTATCTAACCCAGTTATGCCGACAACCGAGTTCGAGACTACCTCCTGAGTAGGTTTCAAACTCGGTTGTTGAACTCAGTTTAAACTTGGTTCTAAAATGCTAATGTGGTCAGGGCATCCAGGCAGTGATTACTGTACTGTACCTGAACTGCCAGTCTGTGTGGTAATGATTGTTGACTTGTATATTATTTATTATTATTATGATCAGTTGTATTATTTCTATAATGTAGTATTACTGTACTGTATTTTTTTAATTAATTAGTTTATTTTACTAAATACAGTACAGTATTGTTCAGTCTGCTACCCAAAACCCTCTCCGATATTAAGCAAAACTACTTAAATAGTGGTAAAAATGACACAGGTTTATATTTAGTTCCACAATTGTGCACCAAAGGATGCATACATGAACTGTAAATCTAGATCTCCACATTCTGCTGGTTCTAAGGTTTGCAGGGATACCAAACATGTATATTTAGTATATTGGGTCTTTGCCTGTCACACCCCACCAAAACCCACTGACACCCCTGGAAGGATATTTCCATTTAAAAAAGCAATCTGTCTCACGGTCTGTCTCTGCATTCCACAGCAACAGACACTTATTCTACTTAAATAATGATCTAAATAAAAAATACTAAATCATTTTTTTATATAAATCCCAGGGCATAATGTAAGTAAAATGCATGTTAAAAAGTATGTGATCTGTAAAGTTGATATGACAAGAGATTTACCCAATTTTGCAGTGAATGCCCAAGTAACTGAACTCAATATACTGTGGTATAACAAATATGAAGACAATAAGTGGAGAGTCTCTACACAGCAAAAACATATTGAGGACCGGGTGGATGTAGTCACTGTTTTATAGTAATTAACCGCTCTGGAACTGGAAACAGTTGAATATGTTCTCAGCACATCACTACAAGAATATGATTTGCAGCCGTTTATTGAAATAAGTCAGGGACACCTTAGCCATACTTGCATATTCTTAAACATGACTTTTCAGAACAGTCAGTTCTACACAGGAACCTTTATTTTATATCCTTAACTTCCCCCAATTACATGAAGTATGCACAACAGATTTTAAGTAAATAGTTACTAATATGTGACTTCATGTGTGTTTGTGTAAACATAACCTAGGAAATTGAAAACAGTCTTAAAATGTGATTAAATCCTTGTATAATAAATCTAGGAAGCCAGCCAGACAATCAGTCAAATCCACACACATCATGCAAGTTCAATAAAAAAAAGATTACAACACTTACACACAGCAGCCTGAACACAATGCATTGCTTTTAGCACAATGGGATTAAACCGCAATCATCATACACATTGCTTCCTTCCAAAGCTGCAGACACGAATGCTCCCAATAGGAATAAATAATCCTCGAAGCTGTCCTTTTTTATTACATGTACATTACAGTTAAGTTGGCTTTTTTCACTATAGAAAAATAGAAAATAAATGTGGAGCTCTGTTAATTATACAGTTTAGCACATTATAAATATGTGTATTTCTCAAAGTGCAATTTTATTTTCCCAGTGCAGAAGTACAGCAGTTTTACACTAGCATGTACATTTTAGTTTAAGTACATCCTTACTGTAGTACTATTTCTCACTGGGTTAATTCAAGATTTTGAAAGCACATCTCTGCATCAAATGGGAAATCGGAGGTTTATACCTTGTAGATCCCAACACTCCAGTGGGTTAAAAGGGATAGGAAACACTTCTCGGTTTGTTTGTAAATGATAAGACAGATGGGAAAGCAATGTAATCTCGGGTTTGTTTTGATTGTTTTTGATCGGTATGTGCCAAACGAGCTGCTTAAATTCTGCAGAATATCAAACTGTAAGCCGCCTTTGCTGGAAATCCCTCCTGTGACGTCACTGGTTGAAGAAGGCAGCGGGAGAAGTAGGTGAAGTAAGTGATTTCTCTCATGCAAATTGTTTGGAAAATGTCACATTTTAACATGATATTCAGAGCTTTGTAATTTTTACTTACTGATGACGCTTTTGTACAATATCATTATAACAAATTAATTTATATTAGAGATGAAATTGTTTTTCGATAGTACGATATATCGCGATTACGAATATTCATGATAATCATATCGTTAACATTTTTTAATTATTCGATAATCATAGAAAATGATAGTCACATACTCACTGAATGTGGCTGGAAGCAGAACAGATGCTTTTTCTCTCCAAATAAGGGTAAAATCATCGGTGTGTACTAGGGCTGCTACGATTAAATGAAAAATCAATTTTTTGATCGATTCCATTCCTCATTATGTACATGGATATAAATACTGCATAATCGATTCAATACTTACATTTTTTGTAACACACATAGTTAACAACATTATTGAAGTTTGTCAACGAAACTGCGCTGAACACCCTGCCTTGCTATTTACAGTATTCCTGCCACAGACAAGCAGTGAGCGTGCTCTTCTTCTCCTGCTCGTGTTAACTAGCATCTGATTTACTGGTCCCATCCATCCAGTGAATCTCTTTTAAAAATGATTTGTTAGTACGCCACTCTGTGTATTCACTGCGCAAAAAAAAAAAAAAAATATATAAAAATCCTGTATATAATTTGTGCTGCTTTGGAGTTTCAAAATGAACTGTTATATAATGAATATTTAACATTATTTAATAACGTTCAAAATAAAGAAATAAATGATCAGTGATGTTAAACGCAATTTTGGAGTAAGGATCAGCGGTTATACAATTTGTGGTTATTATTATTATTATTATTATTATTATTATTATTATTATTATTATTATTATTATGTTTTAGGCTGGGATTTCCGCATAGGTTAGGTGATACAGTGTTAACATGATGCAATGCGTGATGCTGTAGCTATCGTTGAATTTTTCTCTCTCGTCTACCCAGGCGTAATTACCTCACGTATTCAATTGTTGTGCACAAGCTTTTATTGAACTGCAATTATATTAAAATAATAATGCCAAGGCGAGAGGAATGCACCGAAAGTGTGTGGTACAATCATCGATATTTACTAGAATAATTATATTTTGTGTGCCCAATTAATCGATTGCTATTTTGAGGCTTAACTGACAAACTCTAGTGTGTACTTTCACTGCAAAAAAATATATTGCAGGGAAATACAGTACCATAGTATGTACATCCAATCCGCAGAATGTGGCAAAAATAACAACAAAAGCAGGAACATGCCCTTCCGTACTTAGCATCCGGTGGAGTTAAAAAACGTCAGCAGTCAACAAGCAAGGTCACTTTAATAACATTTTTCCCCCCTCTCAATACTGTCCTCCGTTCCACCCTCAATTGTCAGTATATAATTTCAATATGTTCATTAAAATGTACACGTTATAGGCTATTATGCCACCAGCAAAGTTGATAACGGTATTGGAATGTGTTTTCTTAAATTCTAAATTAAATAACGACAAAAAAGGTTGTATAGTATAAAATGATTTATTTATTTTACAGACTATTTGAAAAAAAATGAGAATAGTTAGCAGTATGTGTATAAAGCAAGTATTTTAAATGTATTGAAAGAAATACAGTTACTATAGCCTGACCTGGCTGTGTCTGTATTTTACAAGCTGGCAATCTTGAACTATAACCAATAATTTACATACAGTAAACTTTAAATAAACACTGGGGCGTTTATTTACAATATTTGTCAGTAGCCCCGGTTCCTATTGGAGACCGGTGACTATTTGAGACTTGATGTTTATTATGAAAGATCACTAACATCTGCAAATACTTCAGATGGATTCATGAAAAAGCTGTTTGCACAAAACCTTATAGAAACGACATAAGTAAATTACAACATTCCAGCAACGTCATTAAAACAAACTGGTAAGCTCGCTGTACAGCCATGTGTGCATTGGCTGGAACATTCAGTATGACTCGATTTATATTATTATTCATAACCTGCCATTTAAAAGAGACTCAGCGTCTATTTACCTTATTTCCCAGCAGCACGGCGCTTATTAGAGACCTGGCAAGTATTGGAGACCGGCGATTGTTTGAAGTTTTACGGTAAGAGATTTACATTGTAGACACTCAAAATATTGACAGACAGCAAGAAAAGTTGTCGGCTTTTCAAAGGGAAGCAGTAGTGTATATTCAACAGATTTACATAACAAATGGTAGCAGATCATAATACCACTTTTATTTAAAATACTAAATAGAACCCTCCCTAACATTTGACAGAATTTTACAACCAGAAAGAAAGTAATGATTCTGACATGCCCTGGTAGAAGTGTGATTTTCGGAACCCTCAAACACACATGCTAATGATCTCAGTGGCAGCATTTATCCGCCACTATTTAGACCCCCATTCTCAGAAAACCATGTAATTTTTTATTTATTTATTACAGAACTTTTTTTTGATAAATAACAGATCATACTAAAATGTATGAGATTTTCTAACATGATTTGTTGTCAAAAGTTAGTTTTATAATCATAAGCTTTGTGCATACTTACATGGAGCGAATGTCAACTAATGATCCTTTTCCTTAGGAATTATCGTATGTACATGCCTGATGTGTCTGCCTTTGTTCAAAGCTGTAACTGAAAACTGTCAGTGAGTGATATTACAGGTACCAGCAAGCTACATCAAAACAGCAGGTTCTGTTTATGAAATAGGACTATGGATTGTAGCAGCATTACATACAGTGCTATTCATAGTCATACTGTGAACATTTATTAAAATACTATAGGCATACAATAATTCTGTAAGTATCTATATTTGAAACTGAAAGCAATGGTTGCATCATTTCTACTTAATACTTATCACTTGAGTTTTTAATGTACTAAAATGTGAGGTATAAAAGGAGTCTAGAAGGGGAAAAAAAAAATTTGGACAAATTTGAGGGAAAAAAGGTGCACAATTGCACACTCCAGTTAATTAAAAATCACCTTAAAATCCTCCAACGGTTTCTGTCAATTTCACTTTTCAGTTACAAGCAGCTGTTTGGATGTCTTATGGCCACTCAAGTAAGCAGTTCAAGTGTGATATGGATTGGGATATCAGGCCTTATGGAAGCATTCCACTTTGTAAGCAGTGGCGCTATACAGAACTAATAGCTGACAAGAATTACATTTTATAATGCCTTTGTGCACATGAGTGTTGCAAAGCTGTGGCTTCGGCTCAAAGTTCATCTGCTCAATGGGAGTTGGAAGTCTGGAGATAGAAACCAATAATGTGGGGCAAACGCATTGAAAACTAGGAACTTATAGATGTTTAGAAACACTTCTAACTGTGACCCATCTTGAAAGATGAAGTAGCAGAAGCGTCATTAACACAACAAACACACCTGAAGCCTGTCATCCTCAGTTTCCAGCAGTTAACTGATTTATGTTATTGTACTTTGTTTTTGCCTTCAATAGCCCCAGGGGTCTACACTTTATTAGACTTTGTAATTTGAACAGATAATTATCCAGGTTACACTCCTGCAATAAATTAATATAGAAATATAATGTTTCAAACCAGTATTCCACTGGTCCTTGGAAAGAGAATAATGTAAAGAATGTATAATTCACACAGTCATATTTTATTGGATTCTGTATTATATTTAATAAAAGGCGTAATGCACTCCACATGACAATACATCTAAATCTATGTGTCTCAATCCCCTAAAGTAAAGGATGACTTCATTAACACTACACAAGTGGTTACTTTCAATGTTTGTATCTTTGTACAGTACATTAAAATTACTAATTAAATTAGGCCTATGGTATCACAAGGTTTACTGAATGTGACTTTGGACTCAATTCTGAGCTAACAACACATTTTAAATCTCAGGTCAAAACTGTATTTATTGTTTTGGCCTGCCATTTCTTTAATGATCCCTTTGGCCTGATATGTCTAATTAAATGTAGCATTTTTATGTTGGTAAGAAAATATCTCACTGCAAGTCTATAATCCTTTTCTTTCCAATATAGAAGACATGTATATGAAAACATTCACAAATATGTGTTTATTAGTTTGATAAGTACTGATTTCAGCAGTAACTATGCTACGTTTCTTTTCACTGAAAAAATAATACATGACAACTTTGGTTTCTTTTTTTTTTCTTTCGTTGTAAACTTATAAAGCAGGGGTTCAAACCAACGTGACAAAGCACTTTAGTTAGAATTTGCATGATCAAAGCCTTTTGTGTGTCCTAATCAAAGTGCACAATGATCAAATATTGCTGTCAATTTCAAATTCCATACCCTGGGTTACAGTCAAAAGACTTGAACAATCAAGAATTTGAAAGCAATCAGTTTTAATTATGTTAGGTGGCTAAATTTGTTCTGCTTTCTAAATGTGTCACATTCTGCTATGTTGGTGGGTGCGATACCCCAGTTGTTTAACCAGCCATTATGTGTTTTGCACGCTAGTGTCTTTTATATGGCTAGAAACTAGAATTTCAAGTATTTCAGTTCACTAGCTGTGCTACAATTTCTCAGTTCAACCTTAAACGTACCAAAACTCAATCTTAATCAAAAACAAACAAAATAGCCTGTTTCAAACGCTTCCTGGCAAACAACATATGTTTGATCGCAATTTGTTTAGGGATTGACTCTGAAAATTAAATTTAGATGACCTTAACCTACATTTAATAATAATAATAATAATAATAATAATAATAATAATACGGGTTATGAAGGCTTAGGCAGCGTTACAGTGTGCAGTACTTACAATAACAATAATGTATCAATTTAATATTTAGGTGACAGTCTTGATAGCATTTCAGTCAAAAACATTTAGGTTGTCATAAAATAAATAAAATTACGGTATTTGAAACTGTCATCTAATTAAAATGAGATTTTAGCATATCTCTGGCTTCTGCTTTTGAAGTACACATCTTTTTTAAAAAATGTAAGTTTTTCAGGAAATTCACAATTGCTGCATGCAACACTATCACGACAGGCCTGTATATGCATTTAAAAAATGTACAAGTCTAATCTGTGAAGCTAATTGGCTCCAGATGGTCAGGCCATGGGGGCTGCTGCTAAAAATGACCTATTGATCCTTAAGGGTCCACAATACTGTACATCAATGTTTTCATTCATTGCTCTTTTAGTAGAGCCTTTAAACCTTTAGAAATTCCTTACAAGTAGAATTCTAAAAGACAAGTTGTATTGTTTGAAGTAACTTAAAAAAAATAGATGGTGAGTAAGTAGATTCAAGAAAATGCACAGAGTCCTTTTCTTCAATCAGTTGCCAGGTTTACTGAAATATGCAGGGAGTCTGGTCCCAGGTACAGGACAAACACAATACTCAACATTACAATGTTTGCATGACATTAAATACCCTTCTGTATAGATGGTCCACCTCCCCTTTCTCTGACACTTAACCAATGGTCAAGGTAATTTAATTTATTGTGTGAGTGTTAATGTGTGTGTGTCTGTGTGTGTAGTCTAGTGTGACAACCTCTGAACTCAGTGCAATCTTCACACTCCTGGAGACAAAAGGTCCATACATCTGCCTTTTGTTATCTCCTTGCGACCCCCTCTGATGCCAGTGGGATTATCTCTTTTGATCTCTCTGAAGTCTTTAGAGCCTGTTCCCTTCTAGTCCACAGCATTGTTATCTCGTTAGCTTGCAGTCATTGTTGGGCAAGAAACTTGTAGACACAACGTCTCTATCAATTGTAAGCAGTACATGCAATTTGAACCAAACAGTCTGCTATCTGCAATATTAGTCTCTTTTCAGAAAAAAACACCAGTATAGCTCTGCCAGTCCACATGCATAGCAAACTGCTAATCAATTCTCAATCCATGTTTTCCAACATTGTTTATTGAAGCGTTAAGCCTTGAATTGACATGGATATTACACAATTGCTCTCTTGTTATATGTCTCGTTTTGTCCAGGAAATTAAATGAGAATACAGAATATTATCTGTAATGTTTTGCCCCTCCCTACATTTACAAGCACATAATTTGAAACATATTTAGCCTTCAGAAAAGATGCTTAAAAAGTAACAGCAAATCTCTGTTAACAAAATAAAGCCTTCAGTCCATGCCTGCTGTGGCATTGGCATGTGATTTCAGCCTTTGTCCCTCCCTCCAACTACAATGACCAATCTTATTAGCTAGGCAAAGTGTAGAACATTTCCTTATCTTTTGTAGCCCACAGACAGGCCTCTCACCTCCAAAATATTTCCTGATATGGCTTATGATTAGGGGTCTACCTAAATCACGATTTTGCGGAAATCGTGAAATTGAGGGGTCACCGCGAAATTCACCTCTTTAGGGGCCAATGCATACAAACAATTAAGGAGAGGAAAAAAAAAACTTGTTTAAATGTACTGCACAATGCAAGTGACGCAAACTATGTATCTTCCTTCTGTAGATAGTCCTTTTTTTATTCCTTCGCCGTCCTGTGTGCACTGCACTTAAGCAAAAAACAAACAAAAAAGTCCACAAATAACATTTACAAAAAAAAATTTCTCCAAAGCAGTTAACGTTCTTGTTTACTATTCAAATGACAATGAAGTTTTAATCAGCCTATCAGTGTGTCTTTAGTTCTTTTCTGTGACATGTAATGTGCAGTTAGGGGTGGGACAAAGTTGGTACTGCATTTAGGCTGTTAAAATCTAGTTTTAAGATTTTTAAAGTATTAGAGATGGACGACAAAAAAAGCAAAGTATATTTCGGCTATTTCAAGATATTTCTCAAAGAAACTGTACATGCAGATTGAGGTAACTGTTTTGCACATCTTAATGTGTCTGGAGAAAATATGATCGATCACTATCACTAGCATCAGAATCACACATTAAACAAAAGACTACTACAGAGGCTGCTGAACAGAAAATAAAATAAACAGTTTTCAGAAACCAAACTGGAAAATCAGTCCAGACAAAAAGTATTCCTGTCTGCAAGTTAAATTAGTACTAAAACGATCTAGCACAGCCATCTCGCCTCAACCTGGTGCTTACTTTTTCACAGTTGAAATTTTAGACCTGAATAGCCACATTTTCTTTGTTTTGACTCGGTACTAATAAAATAAATTATTGCATGGGACAAATAACATGACAACGAACGTCCTGTTTACATTGCCTTTATTAAAGTATGCCAGATGCCCTTGGGTAACCGAGTTTTGTGGCTGTTTCTAATCAATTTCTGTATAACTTGGGAAAGCTTTGCCTTAACTTCCAACCAATTCAGTGGATGTAGACATTAGGTCTCTGTATGGGCAAGTCAACTGCAGGGGGATGCTGCATGATTGCCTTTAACAAATGACAGCACTCTGCTTTAGTAAGGAAGCAAGTACCACTATTTTTAGGCTTTATAGCGTTCTGAAATACTGTCTACTTAGGTGTATTTAATGTTTAAACAGGTCCGTGAAATCCTAATTTTATTCCACAACCTACCCATGAAAAATACGTAAATTTACCGCGATTTAAGCAGACCCCTACTTATGATCTCTTCCATATCCACTATAATGGAGACATACATGGGGTTTCCATGCAAGTTTTTTTTTTTTTTTTTTAAAGTCGAGACAATTAAAACAAGATAAATTTCTTGTGTAAAATGTTTTTTTTTTGGTTTACATTCGCTCAGTTTATTTTACTCGAGTAAACCAGGCTTTTCACCCAACGTCATGCAAATGAATGGGAAAGGTGGAGGTTGATATGTAAATTAGCAATGCCTGAAGTACTCATGCTGTTTTTGAACATTACTAGTAAACTTCTGTGAAAATGTGGTTTCCATGGTCAGAGAACTGGTACTCGAGTGAATCTAAGCTGCCGTAATAAAGCAAAATACCTTCTGCCTGGCTGGTTAATAATGTGTTTTACTGCTCTTGCCCAAATTGTTTTTCAAATGTCATTAGTAGTGAATACTGTTCAAATAATGTATCTTACGACTCATTAATTAAAAATAAACTCAGAGGTATAAAATGAAACTGACCAACAGGTATTGCAAATCACCATGGCTGAAAACAATGGAAATATATGAAAACATATATATATATATATATATATAATATATATATATATATATATATATATATCCCTTTCATTCAGGCAATACAGCATATAGGGGATCAGGTGATGCTGGTATACTACCCTGGCTTATAAGCCCTACCTGTCCAGACGGCTAACAGCTGCTGAGGAAGCATTCAACACCATGCTTGGGCAAATACGGGTAGTGGGCACTTGAAAGGGAGGAGGTGGATACTGGTGAAACGGACTGAATTGCAGCATTAGTTCATTCACAAAATTGGCACTGCCTGCTGTGAGATAGGGAAGGTTACCAGTATTGCCAAGTCTCACGAGAAAAAAAAAGCGACACTGCCTTTCAAAACAAGTGAACCCATATTACAGTACAGGTGTTTATGCAAGTTCCAACCAGCGACTCTCAAAAACAAGCCCAATTCTGCTTATTATAAACGGACTTGGCAACTGTGAAGATTACCTCACCTGCCAGTTTCAGTTGGTCAGAAGCGATCTGAGGAGTCTCGTGCTGTCAGAGATTCTCTCCTTTCTTTTAAGTTGTGTTGGATTTAATGCTGTGTCAAATATTAATGATGCAAACAAATAAAACATAGTCAATTCATTCATTTGCAGTTTTATTTGGTCAGTTCTGAGAGAGCATCACCAACTTGTTGGATGTTGTTGCGCTGTTTCGGGCAACCAAGCTGTTTCATGACATCCAGTTCACCAACTATATTTAATAACGTGAAGAGCAGACACGCGTTGTCTTGGGGACAAAAAAGGACAAACAGCTGCATTAATACTATGACATGGGCATAATGCATTTCATGCAAAGTGGTTTTATACAGAACTGTAAACCCACAAGAGGTATACAACATGACAGACCAGACTCAGCAAAACACAATAATAAAAAAAAAAGCCGCCGCATTATCATTAAGGTGAACTACACCATTGCTAACCATAAAATCACCCATCAGCCACTTACTTTCTGCCATCTTGGAATCCACAGTAACAACTGACCTGCTCCCTTGAAATATTTACAGTCAAGAGTAAACACGCTCATTAACATTTACACGTGAAATGTGGGTTTCCATGCAAAACTAGGTGTGGATTTCCTGTGTGTTTCGTTATTTACACGAGTAAATGAGATTTACCCTATCATTCTTTTTGGCTGTTTTTTTCACCCACAAACCTGATTTACCCGAGTAATTCTCCCAAACGTGCACACGTGTCGCCATTTCACGTGTAAATAAACCCGCATGGGAAACCTTGTGATTGTTGGCATTTTTTTTTTTTTTTTCCTGCAGTTGAATGCAGATTAAGCCTTAAAAATCCAAAATCCATAAAAACATTCCAATCCAACTTTAATTTTGGCTTCTGATAGGACTTCATATAAAGCTGTCTTGTTTCTAATTAAGCGCTGGCTTTCTATTGTAGCATATTCTATCACTGCATTATTCAAAAAATGGTTGTCTATATGGAATGGAAGTTAAAGTTGAAATTAAACCCATATCTTATGACAGTCATACTCAGCCAAATGAAACAATCATTGAATGTGTCAGAAACATATTAAAAAGAATGCCTGCTAACTGAACATTACAAATTGTAATTGTAATGTAATTTACAATCCTTTTGGGTTGTGTTTCCAGTGTCACAAGCTGAAGAGTGACAACAGGTCAACATGAATTAACCCACTGGGGTCTTGATATTTAGAGACATCGCCATCAGTATTTTTCTGACAACAGAATCAAAAAACCCAAGCAGTAACAGCTGGCATTTAATGAAGTATAGCACAGCAGCAAGCAAACCCACCAAGTGATCCAGCCAGAGTCACACAATCAAAAAATTATTACTTCTTATAACTGATATTTTTGCAGAATGGTTGAGTGTAGTCCCAAATGCACATTATCAGTTCCAATTCAGTTCATTCCTATCTTGTCCAATTAACCACAGAAGACTCTCAGGGACTCTAAGTGGCCCAAGTCACAGCACTGACACATAAACAAATATATGAAATGTAGTATCAACTGCTTCTCTGAGATGAAGTGCCTGTCCATGAAGCCAGATACATACTCTGCTGCAAGATACATTCATTGACAGTCATTCAAGCTAAAGAGAATATCATCTTTGGACAGGAGGATATGCAGAGGATCACATTCCTTCACATACTGATTGTCAATTGGGCCATCCGTGTACACTTGTGCTGGGCTCTAAGGCATTTCTGAACATCAGGGTTCTCCCCAAGAATTCTGTAGTCGGGCGGCAGAACATTATAGCCGGGAGCACTTTTAACGGAAAAATAAACTTGCCTTACCTTAAATATATAATGCTACAAAGAATTTGAATAATGTGTTGTCTTTCGTTGACTGTATCTGGTTGGGCTTTTTTATATTCTACATTTTCTTTTTCATAACTGTTTTTATTCTGGTAAATTACTCTGCTTATTTAGGCACGCTACGATTTGACTGGGGAAAGATAATGTAGGGTTATTAGTTCACACAAAAAAAAAAACAGTAACCTTTTCACTTCTTTTTTAGCTTAATTATTGAGCTTATTGCCTCACTTAAATTGTTTTCTTTATGTTCAGTTTTCAGGGCATTTTGTTAATGTGCATCTTTTTGTTTTTCGGTAGTCTACATTTTTTTAATGCAACCGTTCATTTTAACACAACAGTACTCACACACGTTTGGTCACCATCATAACTGTTGCATGAAACCGCAGTGTAATAATCCAGCACCTCTGCACTTAAGCATTTGTATGTCAGCTGACAACAGCTGATATACCATCGTGCCATCATGTATAGCTAATATGTACTGTATATCACATTATAGCAAATAACACAAGAAATGGACTGAATGATAATATAATCTTAATAATTTTTTAATAAAGTAGCCCTGAGTTTACAAATAACTGAAACATAATTTTACTGTTATGATGGGACCTTAGTTGGCCACTAGCGAAACATACACAGCCATCACTCACATATCCATCCCTATACAATTGTGACTTCAGTGATGGTTAAAAGAGTGTGACGCATATCTAATTATTTCATTTTGGCCGGTTCCAACCCTTGTCCGTTTTTCAGGAAACACAAAAATTATACATATGACTATGTTTCAAAATTAATATGCTTTCATTTAGATGTACTGTAGTTGCTTACCGCTTACTACATTTTCAGTAGAAGTATTTTAATTTCACATTACCGTAGCTAAAACAAAACAAAAAAAAACATGGGCTGTGACGGATACTCAAATACATTTTAACATTTAAGAGAAAAAATTTATCAGAAAACTGGTTGGAAACCGTCTGTGACGAGTAAGTGCATTCATTTATTACATTATATATATATATATATATATATATATATATATATATATATATATATATATATATAACACACACACACACACACACACACACACACACACACACACACACACACACACACACTAATGGTCAAAAGTTTTAGAACACCCCCATTTTTCCAGTTTTTATTGAAATTTAAGCCAGTCCAGTGGTTATTCACTGGACATTCAAGTCCAGTGAATAACCTGAAATAGTACAAAGGTAAGCGGTAAACTGCCAGAGGTTAAAAAAAAAGTTTAGGTTACCAAAAACTGAAAAATAATGCACATTTCAGAGTTATACAAAAAGGCCTTTTTCAGGGAACAAGTAATGGGTTAACAACTTACAGCTGTTCTGCAGCAATGGAAGTAAATTAAGCCTTGAAAGTTGATGCTAACAATTTCTACAGGTGTCCCAACTTTTGTTGATTACTTACAAACCCTCTGTCTGTATAAAAGCAGTGTTGGAACAGACTGTGTTACTACACCCTCTTAAGCATCATTTGGACAGTACTGTACTACAGGAAGTAGTATATTGCTATCATAATGGCGACAGAAAAAGGCAATTAACAAAGGAAGACAGACAGACAGACCATTAAAAGTGTAGGTCTTTCCTTTAGAGAAACTGCAAAGAAAGCCAAGGTGTCACTGAGTACAGCTTCCTACACCATCAAAAGGCACTTGGAAACTGGAGGAAACTCTGACAGGAAGAGGCCTGGCAGACCCAAAGCCACAACAGAATCAGAAGACAAGTTTCTGAGAGTCAACAGCTTGCGTGATAGGCAGCTCACAGGACAACAGCTTCAAGCACAGCTTAACACTGGTCAAAGTAAGCAAGTCTCAGTTTCAACTGTGAAGAGAAGACTTTGAGCTGCAGGTTTGACAGGTCGAGTGGCAGTAAGAAAGCCATTGCTAAGATGGCAAAATAAGAAGAAGAGGCTTGCCTGGGCCATGAAGCACCAACAGTGGACTACTGAATTAATTAATCAAAATTTGAAATCTTCGGTTCATCACTCAAAGTTTTTGTACGCCGTCGAGTAGGCGAAAGGATGGTTCTTCGGTGTGTGACACCAACTGTCAAACATGGAGGAGGAAGCGTGATCGTCTGGGGCTCTTTTGCTGGATCCAGAGTCGGCGACTTGCACAGAGTGAGTGGCACCCTGAACCAAAACAGCTACCACAGCATTTTGCAGCACCATGCAATACTCTTTGGTATACGCCTAGTTGGTCTAAAACTTTTGACCAGTAGTAATATATATATATATATATATATATATATATATATATATATATCATATATATATATATGATTTATATATATATATATATATGAACAATTTATTTTATTCTTAATACAAGGAAGGTAGAACACAACTGACGTGTATCTGGGTGTTCTATATCTGAGTGCTGACTATTACACAATTGTTTTCTTTCCAAATAGAAAAGTATGGTCCTTGATGAAGTACATATTTTTCAATTTGTAAAAAAGTCTATTGGCTTAACCATTTACTCAGTGCTTGTCAGGCGCTTCAGGTCCAATTTATTTTCACATGAACTGTTTATTTTACACACACTGTTTATTTTTTATTTATTTTTTTAGAGTAAAACAGGTTTAAAAGGCATTGAATCACAAAAGGACACTAAGTACTGTATCTTTAGCCAAGCTCCACCACTGGTTTGCTGTATTTTTCACATACCTCTGTATAGAAGTGCATACTGATAAATCCTCTCCTGATCAGTCGTTTTATCACCAAACTCCTCAATAATGCGATCCCAAGTTATTAGCCAAAATACTGTGCATACAACCAAAACACAAATGCATTCAAGAAATTTAAATAACAATCATACAGCTCCTGCATTACAACTAAAATGTATTACTTTGCATGCTATTTCCTATGTATAGTAACTACAGTATTCATTTATTGTTTGGGTTCCATAAACTTTACAGTAAAATACTGGTATGCTCCAGTGTGTAATTGTATTCTTTTAAATACATTTTATTCAAGTTTATTCAAGTCATTTTGTTTTTATTTGTAATGTTTTGCCACACTGTTTTGTATGTGTTTCTTTATTAAGTGCTAATGTGTTTATTTGAGCTGGGGTAGGAGAAAAATACTGACATATTTCATCATTGACAGCAGCATTTATTCGAGGGCGACTCTATTTAAAATCTGATTTATAAGTGTGGCGCTTATTCAAAGTAATACGGTACTCACTTTAAATCCTGCCATCATAAATACTGGTACATGTAAAAATTATGACAAATCAATAAATATGAATGGATTCGATGCAGAAGGCTATGTAGATTTAAAAACAAAAAAATAAAAAATAAATGGTCACGCTTTATTTTAAGGGCCTTTTTTTGTTTATTAACTGTTAACAAACAGCTAATAAACATGTTAATGTACATGATTTATTTTCTGTTAACTGTTCGTTATATAATAGGCCAGCTAAAACTGAAAACACCAGAGCCCTATGGATGATCAATACTAAGTTGATCATATGCTTGAAATCGGTTCAAATTGTTACTGTAGTGATGTTTAGCAAATTAAATCAGGTTTTTATTAACCCTAACTCTAAGCTAAAAATTAACAATGTGTGTTAACAGTTAATAAACAAACAATACAGCCCTCAAAATAAAGTGTAATCTAAAAAACAGCCATGTTCAATCACTCTTATTTGTGGAGCTAAACCTTTAAACATTCCCTAAAATAGATAGATTTATTGAACCTAAGAGTTAAGCCTTGAAATGACATGATATAAAAAATTTAAAAACGCCATGTTCAATCAGCAACTTGCCAACATGTACCGTTAGCATATACGAGGTGAAACACTGTTCAGAAAATGGTAGAAAGGGGATTTCTTTATATTTTGTGATTAATTATTTATTTTAACAAATTAGCCATGTTTTGGTATTAAAGAATGAAAGGTTGCAACATTTAAATGCCTGAGTTTAGTTTACTAGTAATAAACATCCTGCAAATGTAGAACTATAAAGTAGCATTAAGCAGCAGAGACGTTAGTATCACCCCCCACCCCCACCCCGACACATTATTGTATTATGTTGTAATCGCATACTGCCTGAATGGCATTCTGGTTCATAATTAAACAACCTTGCTTTTTTCTCATATTTTTCTATATTTCCATGCCAGCACTGGTACAAGCTCTTGCTAAGACTCACCAGCACCTGACCTTTATCATGAAGCTGTATTCAACATTTGTTTACAGCATGTGGAAGAAGAGACGGTACAGGAAAAATATAGGCGAAGTTCAATTAACAGTTGTTGTTTCAAATGATGACATAACCCTTCTGATCCCACAGTTTTTTTTTTTTTTTTGTTGTTTTGTTTTTTTAAGGTACACCAGCATTTTGCAAATCAAAAGCAGTTTTATTGCCAAAATAATATTTTATTATATTATTTTTATTTGTAGTTGATGCTTGTAAGTTACCTCTACATTTTCAGAATGACTGATAAAAGTGAAATTAATTAGTGGTCACTCCCCAGTAAGCATCAATTACCTATTGGGGAATGGCCACACCTGTGATTGCTGGCAGGGACAGATTTAACCCCAACCCTGCAAACCTGATATTCCCACACACAAGCTATTTACAGCTTTTTATTTTAAACATGCACATTTCTGAGGTAACAATTTTAGCATCAATAGGCCCAGACAGCAAGAGACATGCAAAACAACAAACAGCGAGAGAAAATAAGACAGACAAAAAACTTTTCAAGCACAGTAAATTAGCAGAAGAAACTGAGCCTGTCAAAGGCATTTTATTTGGGCTTAAAAAAAAACCTAATCGGAAACAGTAAGAACTGCCATTTTAGTCAAACTGAAAAGACGTTTTAAAACTGATTGATTATATCTACACTACACATGCTTACTGTCATACCATGTATTTAACTTAGAAACCTTTCATTTACATGGAAAAACACTGGAGTTAGAACATGTCGATACATATTTAGACTTGCTACACTTTTAATCAGGCGCTTAAAAAGACATTATTTAAAAGTATATCTGTTAAAACACTATGAACAGTCTGGCTGTAGGGTGACGTCAGGCCAGAAAGGAGTACACAGAGAAAAGCAGTACTGGGATGGAAACTGAGGCGCTGTGGCGCTCAGTGCTTTTATTGATTGAAACAAATAAAAGATTTAAACAATAAAACAGGACACTGCACTCAAGGCCAAAAATAAATAGACAAGGATTAACACTAAACAAACAACGGACAAACAGACAAACAAACACGGTGAGTCCGAGCTAACGCACAAGTATCATGCTGGTCCTTCCAGCACAAAATAGCAATTATATGCTTGAATTTACTTTACTTTTTTACTTTCTCTTTCTCCACACCCATTCTCCACTCACCGAACACACAACCCCGAGTGAGTGACAACATGCAGCTTTTATGCAGCTGTACCGAGACTCGATTGCTAATCAATCATTCAACTGGAGTCTTGGTACAACTGCATGTGAATTTATTTAGTGCAATTCCCTGTGCTCACATATTATATTTTACCTGCACGTGAAGTGCTGTGCAATCCTTGTGCCTAAATACAAATATCCATTTTAAACACTCGTGCTTGTAACCCATATTATATCCTGTGTACCAACTACAATACACCAACATTAACACAATACATACAACATATAACACAAAAATACACACAGGGGTGGGGCACGCTACCACAAACACGCACACAACCGGAAAAATAAACATTTAAACCATCATATACTATATATAAAGCATCCATGCATATTTGTAAAAGAAAATATATAGACATATATACATTGTTTCCTTTAACAATATTAATCTATTATAAAGAAAATCCATTAAGCATTCCACCAAGGTAAACTACATTTTTAAACAGTAGATTAAAATGTCTAAAACTGTATCTTTCATTCTAGATTTTCAATGCACGCTATCCAAAGCAGCCTTTTTTCTTGCAAATGAGTCATTTCTGAAGCTGAATATAGGTCATTATAACATGATTACAGTTGGCTACAATTAAATGCTTAATTTTAATATTGATAATGTAAAAAGGATTAATTTGCATGACCCCAAACTACATCAATGTACTCAGGTCGCACATGGTGTTGTCAGGAGTCAATCAGATAACCTAAGCAAAAAAACAGCTCGCTGCTCTAGACATGGTCTGTTAGATTGGCTGTTGTTAAACTATACCATTTATGTTAATGTACAGAATTTGATGATGGTTTTCAGTGCTGTACACCTGTCTGGCCATAAACTGTATTGAATTATGCACTGAACAGTTGCTGTAATCGAGATTCGATTTTTAGATTTACACATAATACAGTATGTTGGATGTCCACCTTATTATAGGGTTAACAGTTAACAGTTAGTGGCAGGGGTTGTAACCTTAAATAAATAGATCTTCATTATGGATGAATGGGGCCCTCAAATATAAAGTAAACATATATAGGACTGTCAATTAATCGCAGTTAACTTCTTTAATCAAACTCCTGTCTTGTCCCTCTTAGCATACCCTAATTCATTTCCTAAGGCACCATTTTCGTACATGCCTGGACACTCTAGTAGTTTTTGTGCTAAAGACAACAATACGACAAATGAAACCCGTCAGAGTACTCTCTTAGAAATTCAGGATCGTTGCAATCGCTATCGACTACAGACCCATTAACTTGCATCTTTGTTTTATTTCTATAACCACATTTATGTTAAAACAATATTATTTACAGTTGTGGAGGATATAACCATTACTCAGTGAATGTTTGGTTTTATTTAGGCAACTTCACGTTCTTAATTAAGGAGAATTTAAAATTATTATTATTTAAATGGTAATGAAAAACATCAGTTTATGTGTAAAGAAAACTGAAGGAAAGTGATCATTGTAAATGCAGTAAGGTGAGTAATATACTGACTTCACTGTGATTTAGCAGTTGGTTCAAACTATTTAAAAACAATGCTGGATTGTAAATAAATATAAAACTATAAAGAAATCCGTAATAAAACAAACTTAAATGAGATGGATCCAGTAATTGTATCAATTAAAGTATGCGATTAAAACCAAGATTAACAGATTATTTTTTAAAATCTCAAGATTAATTGCGATTATATATCATATATACAGTAGAGCCAAATTTATCCACACCCCGTTCATCCACGACTTGAATTATCCACGGCTTCTTGACGAGTTTTATCTCTGAAATACAGTACATCATTGCCAATGTAGACTTAATGCCCACGGTCTACACACACGCACGAAGACGCATGCGTCAGTCTAACCTGTGGAGTCAGCATGACAGGATCGCTTCGTGTCTTGGTATGAACAGCCGAAGAATTCTGTAAAATTAGTTCTCCCGAGGAAGTTACATAAGCCCACCAAACATATTTTGCCTCGCAAACAAAAGACTATGATGGACTTTGTCAAAGTTCAAAAATACGACTTGCAGCAGTGAATTGTTTAAAAAAATTGTTACCAAAAAAAAAAAAAACACTTCTGTTGGTATGTATTTTGTTAAATTATGAGATATGTTTAAATTACACAGCAGCCTTGTTTATTTAGTTTTAAAGTAAACTTTTTTTTTTTTTTTTAATAGAAATATATTTTTTGTTTGAAATGCCAGAAAACTAGCAACACTTAGCTACCATTATTTAATATGAATGCGTAGAATAAATTAGAGATAATACCTTGAGATATTTCTATCTGCTAGCCACAGGAAATATGTGAGCTCTGATGGGCTGAATAGCTTATTCCCATCATAAAATTTCTTATCTTGTATCTTTGTAGTATTTTCTTTTGTAGTATATAATATTTTTTATTAGTATAACAGAAAAAGCTAGGGCATTTTTAAAATATTTTGCTAGGAGTATCACAGTCAAAGTAAACTAATTTTAAAATATTCTTCTGTCTTTGTAATATATTGTATTGCACACATCTCCAGTAATCTCTAATTTGGTTTACGTTACTAGTTTCTGTATTTTATTCATGCATTCTAGTCACACTTGTACAAAATGCTACTGTAAGTTTTAACTGGAACTAAGAGACAAGATCATATCACTCCTGTGCTGGCATCTCTACCATGGCTTCCTGTCCGATTTAGGATAGATTTTAAGGTGTTGTTATTAACCTATAAAGTTTAAATGGTCTTGCTCCAGCTTACCTTTAAGATCTTTTAAACCGTACATCCACAATCGGTCACTCTGATCTGAGGATGCCAGGTTACTAGTATTATTTGACTGTTTTACAGAGTTGGGGTCAATTCCAAATTGAATTGAAATTCAGCGGTCAATTCAAATTCAAGTGTAATCAAGTGTGGAATTGGTAATAAACTAGAATTGAAAAAAAATCTCAAAGCTTTGGAATTGGAATTCAATTCACGCACATAGTTGATAACATCATTTAAGTTTATCAACGAAACTGCACCGAATGCCCTGCCTTGCTATTTACAGTATTTCTGCCAGACATGCAGTTGGCATGCTTTTCACATTCAATTGTTGTGTGCAAAAATGTGTGGTGCAATCATCGATATTTACTAGAACGATTATATTTTGTGTGCCCAGTTAATCAATTGCTATGTTGAGGCTTAACTGACACCACTGGTATGAGGAGACTATTGAAGTCTACAACATGGCTGACAAAGTTTCCGGCATAGTGCCTGACAATGCTGCCAACATGGTGAAGGGATTCACCATATTCCCACCATTGGATGTCCAAGATGGTGACGAAGACCAAGATGAGGCTGCTGACATTGAAGCGGTTAGTGTGATTGACAAACTGGATCATTTTCCACCTAAGCCTAGCCCGTTTCGCTCACACTCTACAGCTGGTTGTTCGTGATGCCCTGGATTGCAAAGGTGTCCAGAATATTATCTAATTGCCATAAATCCACCAAAGCAACAGAGGGACACTACAAACAGCAAATTTCAAATGCCACAAGATGGAATAGCCATCTGAGGTCAATTTTGAAAGTTCCTGCAGAGGTCCTATTTGAAGAGCTTTGATCAGGTGTAACAGAATTGGTAAGTGATGATAATCTGTGATGATAACCTTTATGGTTGTATGCATAACTTTCTTTTTGAGGCAATACATAATACAGTACAAAATTGTTTGTCTATAGTTTATTTTCTTTTGTATTTCTTGGATGTGCACATGCACATTGTACTGTAATAAATGTAAATTATCATTATTGCTTTTAAAAGTGGCAATAAAAATAAAAAAGTATATGTTGTGTGAGTAACCCTTTTAAAACAAAATTATAAAAGTTCATGAACTAGAGGTACAATTGGATTTGGAATAACAAAACTGTAATGGAACTGAATGTATACATGTGTGGAATTACAATTGACTAGTTTGTTTTTTTTAAAAATTGGAATTGGAATTGAATCTGAATTGATCTGGAAAGGGAATTGAATTGATGTGGAAAGGAAATTGAATTGGAATTCAATTAGTAGAACTGACCCCAACTCTGCTGTTTTATTTATGTTAAATACTTCAAACTATTTTACAGGTATTCCTGTTATTATTATTTTTTTTTTTTTAGTTTTTTTTTTTTTCTTATATCATTTCGCGTAACGTAACGACATATATATAGTATATATATTATTATACAATAAGTATAGAATATATATATATATATATATATATATATATATATATATATATATATATATATTATATATATATATATATATAAATCTGGTTGACAGAAAAATTTTTATGTCTCGACTTCTTTAACGTTTTATTTTTAACCGTTTTCATTCTTTTCACATGTAATAAGTATGAAACCTACCAAAAAAGTGTACTCTTCCGTAACATTATTTTTTTTTCAAATCGGCATTGTAATCAAAAAAAGTCGGGCGCGGTGTGTGGCTATATCGCACTCCTCCCATTCTATACTACGTCCAATGGAAGACAGGAGTGCTGCAACTTCTGTTAAACCAAACGTTTGCCGTACATGTGGTTCACACACTCTTGTTTGACTCAAAGATATAAGATGCAGTTGACTTACTTGCATACGTGATGTTCAAGAATGAGAAAACAAAACAAGAAACACCTTTTGGTGGATAACACTACGCAAAACAAGATATAACATTTCTAGTTGCTAGGAAACAGATTGCACTTAAATCAGTAGGCCTCTCTTCCAAAAACAGTAAGGAAGACATTACAGTGCTTTGCTTAGATAACTGATGGCCCCAGAAAGGCGATCAGTGTACCTAGCTTGTCCAGAGATGATCCTGCTTATGACATTTGAACAGCAACAGATAAACATGGTTTTCATTCATCTTGTTTCCCCTAAATATATTCGTATGCATTACAGTTCCTTGAAACAGACTCAGATGCTGCATTTATACAAAAATAACTGTGATCACTGTACATATCTTTGAAGCTTATATAAAACCATGAGTATGCTTATTAATTTGTTGCTTACATAATCGTTATTGTAGCACCTCTGATGATGGCATTCATGCTTTTACTGTAAAACTAAGCATAAAATGTTCTCAGTGAGCAACATCTTGGTATTATACCTTTTTACATTATAAACACTGGAAAAGCACACGACATAGCATGTATGCTGTTACCATATGGTTCCAGTATATACAGTTAAAGGGTGAAGGTGAAGCTTTGCTGTGTCATGATTTTAGGTGCTAAGCATCAAATTAGAGAGACTTTTTGCAGATTTAGTACACCCTACACAGATAAGAGGGAAGGACCTTGATTGACTGCATAATAATCTACATGACAATAGTAATTTCAACATGCCACAACGAGTGTGGCTCTATTCTGTCAATATTCTGCAATTGTACCATGCAAAGCAACAAATTTCCAAGGATGGTCCAAACTTCCACAGCATAGCAGTCTTAAGCAATTCTGGTTTTCTGCACCTGTTCTTGTGATATCTACTGTTCACGTGATTAGGCTTATAGTTAAACTTGAGTGGCGATGCAATGGCAGCGTTACTTCTATCCTCGTTGTCTTTTTCATTTTCAATTTGAGAGCAGCATGCTAGCAGATGTAAGCCTAAAGACATGTTTAAAACAACTGTCAGCTGTTAACACTTCCTGACAGCAGGGCCAAAAAAAGATTTCTGATCTGACAACCTGGTCTGAAGGCTGTGAAAATGCTTTAGGGAACTCTTCTCACCTGGAATATGCCTAAAACACTAGTTAACCAACACTTTATAACAGAAAGAAGTGATATACTTACACAGAGCATTGGTTCTTGGTGGTACAGTACTTATTACGACTTGTTCTGTATCTTCTACGCCTCAGTCTAGCACGTTACTTGTTCTTTACTGAAAGCCAAGACAAGTACCCACAGAAGGGAATCAACACTATTTCAAATCACAAATCATGCAAAACCCATATGTACGATTTGCGTTTATCAAAGAATACCCTGAAAAGTGTCATTACCAATGAAAGGGCTTGATACAATATATGTAAATGTCTGAATTGTGACATACATGAATTCAATATGCATCCCTAGCATGGGATAATAAAGTACATATTTCAGTATACTGCATGCATTCATCATTTAAAGACTCAATGCAAAATAATCAGTGATTGGTAAATGGAAGCGCCATAAGACACAGTAAAAAAAGAGATACTTAAACAGCTGAGGTCTGTGTCAATGGGCTTTAAAAAAATTGATTTCTTGATGATTGATGAGAGAGTATTGGCGAATTTAGAGCCTGAAAACTTTGTTTTGTTTTTATGTTTTTTTAGTACAAAAATAAACAAACTATTAATCATAAGCAAACAGTAAAAAAAAAAAAAAAAAAAAAAAAAAAATCATCTAATGTTGAAATCACTAACGTGAATTTAATGGCATAGTCTTTTTTGGAACAAATAAGGCAACATTGTTTAAATCCGTCGTTTTACTTTTACTAAATGAGTATCTGAAGTCGAATACTTCCCAGGTCTGTTTCTATCCCCGTTCTTTAGGCGTACTAACGGAGCCCTTATGGAAATTCGCTCCCTGGTGCTGAAATTGCTTTCCATTCTGCACAGAGCTCCAAAAAGTATTAACTTGTTTTTATATATATACAGCAGTGTGATGACGGTAACAGTGTCAACCAAATACCTTATCCTACTTGGCTCTTACATAGAATGATTCATTCAAACTTGTGAAAACTGAGAAGCCTCCCCTCAACATAAACATAAACTGTCCATGCTGTTAAATGTATTAGTGTTGCTATACAGCCAGGACACTGAACAAAAATGAACAACAAACAACTCTATTTTGTTTTCAAATAAACATGGCTCCAAATGTAACCAAAACAATGTATTTTGTTTTCTAAATTCAGAAAGAAAAGAAAAAGGTGTTTGAGCAGCACTGTGTTCTAGAGGCTTTTTTGTGTTGTTAGGGTGGAGCAAAGACATCCCAGTCAAACTGCTTAGAATACCTTCAATTTAAACCATTTGTAATTACAAATGCACAGGGCAACCATTGCAGGGTAAAAATCATTTTACAAGGGCTCATTTCACACATGGGGTTCCATCCGTCTTCATTTAAGCTAGAAATCAATACAACCATATGTCTACCTCCTCCTCAAGTTATTGAAAATATACTGTAGCCTCTGGTGACACAGGTACCTTTTGCAATAGTACAGGCTAAAATTTAAGACATAGCATACTTAATGAAGTCAAACACACACACACACACACACACACACACACACACACACACACACACACACACACACACACCTCTATCACATTTCCTCAAATTTCCATGCTACCCATACCGCAGAAATGCACTGTTCATCCAAGCCAAACGGGATGAGAAATCCCAAATGTATTTTGAAAGCGACAGTGCTCCCTTTAGCTACAGCTATGTTGTGCGTCTAAATTTACAGAACAAGAAATAGTTAGGCTAACAAAAAAAAAAAAAAAGTGTTTGCATGATATTTTAAAGATTCGATTATTTTCCAGTGATAAATATATAATACAGCACCGAAGGAAAGTAATCGAATATTCAACAGATTTCTGTACAGTCAATAAATTATACAAAGTGATGCTAATTCATGCACACAATGCACTTTGCAGATTCTTTATCGCAAAAAAGAAAACTAATTCTGACACATTAACTTCTGAGTCAAAAACACGGACAACAATATTGAAATCACATAATGCAAATGAAGACAATAGCAAAGCGATGTCAATTTTCCGCACATGATTGCATTTGTTCCCACCGCGCCCCCTTCCATCACTTACCTTGCTTTATGTTTTTTTTTTTTTGTTTGTTTGTTTGTTTTTTTTTTTTTTTCTCTTATAGTGATGAAACCCCGAAGAAAAATCCAAAATACTTCTTCATCTTTTTTTCCAGGGTTTCTCCAACACGGTATTCCCAGTCTGGGTTGTGATTATAGGGTACCGTTTTTGTTTAGAAGGCTGACTAGAGGCTGTGAGTAGGGGGCGGAGCGTGCGCGCGCAGGCACACAGCAGTCGGTCAGGCATGAAGAGAAAGAGCTTCGGTGCAATGGGTTAGCAAGATTCTTATTGTGAAAAGGGAACATTCAGGGCTGGCACGCAGAGACTGACACGGCTAGTGACCTGTTCTTACAACCTCAGCTCCCTCCCAACTTGCATTTGATTTATCTGAAGCCCACAATAGGACTCTCGAGGTTTGGAGTCCACTACCGATAGGTTCAGAGTTAGGAGTTCAAGCACCTTGTCAAAGTGAAAGAAAAAAAAAAACCCTATGCAAATATTTAAGTCAATCACAGTTCTAAAGCCCTATACCCAATTATGATAATTGATGTATACTATTATGAATAGGGAAAACTGCTTGAGATGAGACTTGTTTAATGAATCCCATATATAGAATATGAGTTATGTTCTGTTCTAGCCGTCATTAATAATCAATATGTCCCCTTTGCTGCACACCCTTCATTTCCATGTCATTTATTGGTGGAAATTAAATCACGTTCTTTTTTTGTGGTTTTTGCTTCAAGACGTGATATATGTTTGCATAGTGTTCAGTTGTGCCAGGCACACTTGTCACACATAACTCTTCACATTAAAAATATAGCTTATATAGAAATGTGTTATTTTTTTTCCACTTGGGAGAAGCTACGCTATAAGTAAATCATATGTCTGCCCAAACCAGACACAACATCAGGATATTGAGGGTGTCCCCCTTGCACATGACATACTGCAGCCCAGCTGTTCTGCAATGGAGGAAAGAGGCATGTGGAAGACTTTATTTCCATTGGCTTTTCTTTTTTCATGTGTATTCATTTTTGTGTTCTGCTGAAATATAAATTGCCCTTTCTGTAATGCAGTAGAACAGCAACAGCTCTGCCAAGTGAGTCATATCATTCAAAAAAATATTTATGAACATTACACATTTTATTATCATATCATTACACTATGTAACACTATTTTTGTTCCTGGGTAGTAAGTGTTATTTCCTAATTGCTTATGCCTCAAAAGTATAGAAAATGGCTATTATTCCCCACAGACTTTGCTTTTGTGACCAGGACAGTGATATTTCAAAATATCACTATTTCCAATGGGAAAACGGGCAAATGTGTGTCTTTTCGTTCACATAAAGTCAGAAAAAAACAACATATGAATCCAAATTAACATGTATTTATACTAAAGTAGTACAAAAATGACTACAAAAGATTTAGAAGTGAGTAGTTTTTCGAGATTTACGATTATACTGTATTTATTTGTTACACGGTGTTAGTTATGCAAGTAGAGGTGCAACACCATATTAATAGATCATAGATCAAATTTCCATCATTTATTATTTATTATTTAAAAAGAAGGGTTAAAAACAGAGCAACGTTTTGGCCAGGTGGCCTTTATTACGCTGTAGTGAATCGACACAGCTCTCGCCATTAAAACACACACACAGGACCTCAGTGAGTTCATTATTGATTTAATCATTCAAAGCCAACAATTCAAATCATCATCATGATTTTTGTAAACAAAATTATTGCATTACAACACAAATATTTAAAAACATGTATATTTATAATCATCTATTTCAGTATTACCTTATTCACAACACAATTTAATTCTAGTTCCCAAAAGTATTAAAAAATCTTTATGGCTGCACATACTCCAAAAAATTTTGTGATTAATTAAATCAGCGTATTACCAAGCACAAGTATTCAATAGTGTATCTATCAGGGAGAAAGCAGCTTAAGTCATATTTTTCACTTAGTCCCTTTAGGGCTCAGACGATCCAATGTAAAAATCCAGAAAGCTTAGCCAACCTTGTGCTTGTGAGCTCCTGTAGCTTGGTATCAAATTAAAACATAAAAGCAGTAGGGAAATATAATATAGTTTAAAAGAGAGTGAAAAGTGAGAAAATGTAGCTAGACATCCTTAAACTGCATAAATACCTTAATCCCATAATCATAGGTCTGGTTTGTAAAGCATGGAAAAGCCACATTGTATTAGCCTTTTCGGTAACATTAATCCCAGTAATCATATATATATTGTCTATGATATATACTATATATATATATATATATATATATATATATATATATATATATATACACACACACACACACACACACACACACACACACACACACACACTAGACCATGCTGTTTGTGTTCTGTCTTCTAACGAGTATTAAAGGGCTACTGTAATGGCATTGTGGAGCA
Source organism: Polyodon spathula (assembly GCF_017654505.1). Classification (NCBI taxonomy): domain Eukaryota; kingdom Metazoa; phylum Chordata; class Actinopteri; order Acipenseriformes; family Polyodontidae; genus Polyodon; species Polyodon spathula. Next base: position 89,967,488 of record NC_054535.1, on the reverse strand, counting down.
AATGGGAGCCAGGACCCTACCATGTTATAACCGATTCCACACTATAACGAGGCGAGTTATAACGGGTGCACTGTATACATATAGATAGACAGATAGATAGATAGATAGATAGATAGATAGATAGATAGATAGATAGATAGATAGATAGATAGATAGATATGCAGCCTGATGTATCCACATAGATAGTATGTACTTCTGCTATCTCTTTGCCCACAATGTCACAGAGAATCTGTTTCACGCCACATCTGGCTCCAAATTATCATGTCTACGACAAACAGCTTGTTTTTCATCAAGATCCTGTAATAGTAAACTATAGTGGAAGCATGCAAAGCATAATCAAGTACAGTAAAGCATACATAGGTATGGTAAACATATTTAAAACCTCAGCAGACAATTATTAACTATTATAAAAGCATCATATGACTATGGAAAAATTTACCATGACAAACTTTTGACGGCTTATTTTAGAGAGCCATGGTCCAGGTGTGGGCAAATTCAGAAATTAAGTGCACAATGTTTTTTCTCACCCATAAAGGGGATATTAGACAACTGCTGCACCCAGATCCCATCACTAATTACATGAAAACTATGAGTAAAACTAAACTGATTGGGTTGTATTCAAAGCAGAGCAAATATCAGCTGAGCAGGTTAGACTGACTGAGTCCCTGGTCAAAATGTTTATCTGCTTTAGTTTCTCAGTCATCAGTCTTACCTTAGAATCTAATATTAAAGTATGTTTTTGTGTTTCTAGATGAGTTCTGGTGATGGGCAAATGAAGAGGCACTCAAACGGATAATAATCTGAGTCATTTCAGTTCCAGACAGAATAGGAAACTACTGCTGCTGCCAAGAGCACAACTAATTGATTAACAGCCTTGTTTCAACCTCCTTTATCCATTTGTGCAAACATGTAAGGTTCATTAAAACTTTCTACTAAAAACAGTATGCATGTTTCTTATCTGAATTGGAGGGTATTGAGTAGTACCCGTCTCACACATGCCTTATTCATTTGTAATGCAAATGACCTCCCTGAAATGTATTGTACAAAAATGTGCATATCCCTGTTGCAAGTTATTTTTATTTATGGTGGCCAAGACATGAGACCTGGCCAACTTTGGTAGAGGTCTAATGGACGGTGTTTGCTACATTTTTATAGAAGACTGTAAAGGATATAGATTGCTGTTTCACAGGGAACAGTATCAAAAGTGAACCAGGAACGCTTTCCAGAAGACTTTACTACAGATTTCCTCCCCCAAATTATTCTGCAAGATTTGTGAATTGCTATGGAATATTACTTTTTGGCCTGTTAGAAATACATGCAGTTACAGTGTGATTAGCAGACCACTGGGTTCTTTAAATTGGAAACTCTCAAGAAGCGCCCCCCCCCCCCCCCTCCATCACAGTTTGTCATACAGTTTCTAGTTACTGTTGTCAAAAGCTTACAGTATCTTCTGTGTAGAAGCAGTTAACAACACCCTATTCATTTATCTTCACAGACCATTTCACTCTTTTGCATTGATTTCTCCAATAGAAATATATAGTAAAATGACATTTTATGAAAAAATATAGTCTACAAATGTGTTATCTTGAGGAAAGCTAAATTATGTCCCTACATTAAATGGATTTACAGACCCTGATTAGCAATAAACATGGACTAAGTTTAGCTTTTAAAAAAAAAATAATGTAGTTTAGTTTATAATTTAACTTTATTATTATCATTATAGCTACATTACTTTTCATTTTATTCTTTTGTAAATCAGTTTTTAAAGTTTTACCTTTTGATTTAACAGACAATAACAGAAAACCAAAAGACAATAAACGGCAGTGAACAGTGATTATAATTATAACAAAGGGATGAAACGCAGCATGAGCTCAATAATAGAGATATAAAAAAAAACTGTAAATGGAAAGGTTACCGCATCAAGCTGAAAAATATTTTATTTGTGAACTACAATAAACCAATGTTGTTGCATGACCAGCTGAGAATATGTTTTGACTTCATCCAAAGAAGCAGGCACTGTAATTTAAGATGTTACCATAAAAAAAACAGTACATGTAGCATGGGTTTTTAACTAAAGCTGCTCCAGATTATTTCACAAACTGACCATTTTAAGAACGGTACAGCAGAACACATATAAATACTGTAAGGACTGTAATTAGCAAATGTACCGAAAAACTACCGTTCACTAAACTTAGCTTTCAGATTGTTATAATGAAAAAGGGTTTGGAATTAATTAATGGTTACATGTACAGTATATATAAGAGCTGGCTGTGTTGCATGCTCTCTGATCAGAACTCCACTAACACTGAGCATGCAAGTTGCAGTACACTCTTTCCTATTACAACTGGACACAGTTCAAGGTACGGTCACCAATTCCATACACAACAAAACATCCAAAATATCTAAAATATAAAATGCGGGTTCATTGTAGTCATCAGCCGCACAGATGACCTATTCAACAGAATGAGGCAACAAACAAGTGAGTACTAACATAAATGATTGTTTTAGTAGCTCTATGGTGTCTTAACAAGTTGTTATATTTTAAGTAGTTGTATACTGTAGCAACCAACTTGCTCTCAAAGTGGCACCCAACAACTTGATTTGGCGACCAATTTTTTTTGGCCTAAGAGCCATTGGCTCCTAAGGCAAAAATGTAGTCTGGAGCCCTGTCTAGACTGCTGGTTGACAAAAAAATACCTGCATTTTTGCACTAAATTAATAGTTACTATTAAGTTTTATTGTGCTGTTTCTTTCTGTAACCAATAATTAGCTTAACATATGAATTCTAAGAATAATTACACCACATCCTACACTTAGACTTAAGTTTAGTGGCCTTGCTGCCCTCTACAAATATCTTGAACTGAAGGCCATTTTGCCCTTCTTAGTGCAAATTTAGAGCCCTGGGTATGAGTTGCAAATTTTTAGTTATTATTGTGTATGTTGGCTTTTAGGCTACACATATTGTACATTGACACTTTACAAAACCTTTTTTGAACAGAAGCATTACGAGAGCAAAATCATCACTCCTTACCAGAAATCCAGCCCCTATCAAAATTCTGCTGATAGTAACCAATGGTTGGCAAAGGTACTGTACCACCACAATGTATACACATAAATCCTGCAGATGGATAGTAATTGGTACTGGGTAATTATAATCCATAGTTTCTATGCAAATTGGAAATGAGCCCAGACTATTACACACCTGCATTTCTTACTTCCTGTAAATGCTTGTTAAAATCTAGCAGTTGTTTATTTTTTAACAATCATTTTTCTGGTGAAGCAAGTGCAAAGGCAACCCATTTGAAAGGAATACATTTTTTCCAGTATATACAGTAATATAAAACAACGTATTTGTAGGTTGGAGCAGTTAAACTACAGTTCAGAGTAGTTTTATGCCATTATTTGTATACCATTATATATGTGTCTTTGCCTCTGCGTTGCTTCAAAATGTTGTCCATAGTATTTTGGCAAAATAAAACAAAAGGTAGAGTGATAGAACATTCACCCTTCACCATTCACCCTTCAACTTGAATGATTTTATATTGGGAGTCAAAGTAGGACTTTAAAGTAGAAATGAAATATGTAAGACAAGTTATATACTGATTAACCATGTAGGGCATGGAAGATTTGAGTATACAATACCAAATAAGAAATAACCAGCTGTTTATTGTAGAAAAGCTTTCTTCATCATTGTTGTCTTTGGTACAGTTATAATCTGTGACAGGGCATGAAACAAACCATTAAAGAAGAGTAAAGAAAGCAGGTATGTGTTGACATGTTTTATTAACCTATTAAAAATTTTAAATGCCAAGTTAAATAAACACTGCATGTCAAATAAAATCAATCTTAATTCCAATAATTTTAGTATGAAGGTAAATGACTTATTGGTGTATTAAGTAATTAAGTATTTTAAATACATGGTATTAATTCTGTTGTGAATATCTTGACACATTTTAAATAAAGAGCTCTGGGATATTATGCATGCCAACAAATTGACTTCAAGTAGCCCAAATTATGGCTGAGTATCGAGGAACTTCAATTCTGCAATAGGCACATCTAATTAAAAGCACACAAACCTCATTAGGAATATTTGATGAGGAAACTCTAAATGAAGTCAAGAGCTATTAACAAAGATTTTCTAAACTTATTGAGAAAATCACAGTTTTCAGGACACAGTTCGAGGGTGCATTTGGCAGGTGTTCTATTAACTCTTCTGGTTGCTCACGTCATGTCGCAAGATCTTCTTCATAAAAAGAACAAAACGAAGGAAATTTCTTACTGGGTTTTCTTTTTCTATTAAACAAACTAGTACCCTTGCTGAAATATTTGCACGGCATAGTAGAAAAAAAATGTCTTTAATGTCACAAATCCTATTACCAAGAAGAGCCCAAGCAGAACCATTACCAGTAATTGTAACATGATGAATTTTGGAATCAGGTGGCACATGTACTTGAACTAAGAGGCAGTCATTAATTGCTAGGAAGGGTCTGTATTTCATTTATAAAAATACACTTATATCAGTACTAGTATGCTAACATTATAATCATGTGACACACACCCACCCTACACACAAAATACCCTTTTTGTGGTAACTTCAATTTTTGCTTTAATAACAAGCTACTGACTTCAAGATTGAATCAGCCCCAATGATAAAATAGTGATGTTTTAGCAAAACTGCACATTGAGGCAAACATGTTACAGTACCTAAGAAAATAAGCATTTTTTAAAATTGTTTTTCTCTCAGAACCAGATACTTCTTGTAAACAGTTGTTTTATATATATATATATATATATATATATATATATATATATATATATATATATATATATATAACCCCAGTGGTGACATTAACACACCAACACTATACAAGCATTTTCACATTTTGCACAGGATATAGTGAACCATGGCATGAATGTGGCTATTATCATGGAAATATTTGCATGATCTTATGTAATAATGTAGTATTATTAGTGTTTTTATGCTTTTTTTTATTATTATTATTATTGATTAGGGCATGAAAAAAAAACAATTAAAATGCAATATTTTATGTTCATATTAAGCTATGAAATACCGGGTAAAGACAGAGAGTTTTTATTTTATTTTTTCTCATACCTTTAAAGTAACATTTTTGTATGTAATGTTTACTTTATTATATTGAATTTAAAGTTTTGATTATTTAACTCTTTAATCTATTTAATGTCATTAATATTAATAAACTCTGCATGTTACATTTAGGACATGGTCTTTATGTTGTTTGGGAGTGACTAACGGCTGCTGAGTAAAGGGTGTAAATATTTTCCCACTGGAATTTTTGTTGTGTGATAGATGTAAAGCCTTAGACTTGTTAATTCCAAGCAGATGGAGTCTATGAGCATATATCAAATATACTGCCCATCATAAACATTGCTGTAAGCTTCAATAGTGCTGTCACCACATTATTGCAGCATGCACTGTATACTAATTTTGATATTGTTTTCATGATCCCAGATTGTTTTACATAGAAAACAAATGTTTCTTCAAACACAATATTATTTATCAAGATATTTTTTACACATTGATGCCTGCACCTAGTTCTGTGGTGAGTTGATGTATTTGGATTGACATTATGGAGATAAACTGTACTGTCTGTGAAATTTAGACAGAAGTCTAATTAAAATTAATATTTACCTTATAAATAATCATTTACATTTTAAATGTATTAGCCAAGAATGTATCTACTTGTATCTACAATCTTTCAACTGGAATCAAACAACTAAGTAATATAATTCATGGTTTCTTAAACATCTTATAAGTTGTTTGTTTCTCATTTGTAGCTCATTTGGGTGAATTAGCCAACCCAGTCTCCCACTACACTCCTGCTGGCTGCTAAATATGGAATGGGAAGTAATGGTCAGAAAGTCTGTCAAAACTGCTCAAAAACCCTCTTAGGGGCCATTTTGAAATTGGTGATTACTGCTACCTCTTCTTACTTATTACTTCCAGAACTTCATCACCATTATGGTAAACACAAACACGTTTGAGGCCTGCTGCTGTCTAAGGAGAAATTCAATTGGGTCAACTAAAGGAACAGCTTCCCTAGCCACGATAATAGGAATTCCCTATGTAGTCAAGTAGTGCATTAATTATAGACATTAAGGAGAACATACTGTTATATAGCCATTATGTTTTGTTCTATGTGACTACTTACTTGGGTTTAAAGTGTACAACAGAATAAACAAACAATACCTTGTGGGGTATTTACTGACTCCTGAAAGCTATATATTTTATATTCCTCAATTATTTATCATAAAGTATGGAGAACACAAAATGAACAGCATTGCACATTCATACTTTACAAAGCATACAGTCAGGTAATGCATTTAAATAATATATATATATATATATTATATATATATATATATCTATATATATAGATATATATATATATATATATATATATATATGTGACGTATCAAGATTCAGAGGTCAGAATCTTCTTCATTATCAGAACAGTTCTCACTAGCAAGGGCCCTCTTTGACGATCGACCAATTATATCCACTGGTTGGATGTGGTGTTGGGTACTTTTCATTACCATCCTTTCACTCATTAGTCATCATTCTCAATGCATGCTTCATCAGCAACTATTTTTGTTCAGATAACAGTTCCTTAGCATTCTAGGGTTCAGGGTGCTTTACCAATTTATATGTGCCTTTCCTTCTCCAAGAATGTAGTCCTGTCAGTGTCATTCACAAAGTTGTTCAGCTGCTGTGTGTGTAGTAGGATATCCCTGGAAGAGTAAATACTGTGTATCTGCTTTAGGCAAATTGTAAAACTACTTTAACGACAATGATTGAGGTTGTTCAGGACAGTCTTCAACTACAATACACAACTATACTATACGTTGCTACATCATCAGGTTTGTAATTGTCTGTATCTGCCAGTAACTTAATAAAGCTTGTAGCAGCTACATGTATAGAACAATGTGGCCCATATTCATATAGGTTACAGCGCAAACTAAAATTGTTGCCAGAGACCCTGCATAACATGGCAGATTGTAAAATTAGTATCATACCGAACATCTACTTTCATGCAGATATATGCTACCATTTAAAAAACTCTAAAAAAATTAACTAATTACACACTGAATTCT